>NW_021620966.1:4094863-4204054 GCF_004785775.1 Grammomys surdaster | reverse complement strand
GGGCAGAAGGGAAGTGGAATTCCGGAGGGGCGGGGTTTGGGTAGCTGCTGTGCCCTGGATGTCCCTGGCTCCCCGATCTATCTCTGGGGTTTAGGGAGTGAGATGGAGTTCTTACCAGCTGCTCTGAGTGCAGTGGCTCCTGGATGACTCAGGATTCAGTTTCTCCACAGGACAGGAGCAGACTGACTCTGTGTCTGCTCCAGCTCGGAGGAGCAGGCAGGGCAACATTAACTGTTTTAAGGGTTGAGAGTCCTGACACTTGAAACTTAAGAGAGGGAAAATAAACTGATATAAAAAGAGAGGGTCAGAACACAGGGCTTAGGAGCTATGGCGTTAGTTGCCAATGATTCTTGCTGACTGCTGTTGTTCCCACATGATATTAAGACCATAGGATTTCCCTAGCTACTGTGTGTCATCAATGGCAACCAGAACTCAAAGCAGCAAGCTTTTCACTTCAGTCCTTATAACTGACAGTGTCTTACTTCTAAGACTAAGAGCTATAGGTCTGTAGTTCTAGGAGATTGAAGGTAGAAGCTTCTGTGTCTATCATCTTAGTGCATAACTCCTGGTGATCAAGGGCCGGAGACTACCCGTACTAAATGTATTCCTTGCCTAATCATGATTTCCACCTGAGTAGAATAGAAACATGCCAAGTAGCTCATTGGTATTATTGGAGCCCTGCTTTAGCCGACATTTGATTACTGTGAAAAGACACCATGACCAAGGCAATTCTTCTACTGAACAACATTTATTTGGGGCTGGGTTACAGATTCAGATGTTTAGTCCATTATCGTCATGGTGGGAAGTGTAGGCAGACATGGTGCTGGCTGGGAAAAGAAGTTTATATTCTTGATCTGAAGGCAGCTAGGAGAAGACTGAATGCACACTTGGTAGAGCAGGAGCATAAAGACCTCAAAGCCTACCCCCACATTGACACACTGACACACTTCTCCACCAAGATCACATCTACTCCTACAAGGCCATATCTTCTAATAGTGCCACTCCCCATGGGTCAAGCACTGAAACAACCAGTCTGCAGGAGCCATACCTATTTAAATCACCACTGATCCATAATGAGGATGGACTTAGTGGAGTCTAAAGAAGTGCATGACAGGAGGGAAGGTTAGAGTGGTCCTGTTTTATGGGTGACAAGTAGCCAGCTGAATTTTCTCAGTGCCAACAAAAATTAGTAAGATGGATAAAATTTTTCTTTGAGTTTTGGTGTCTGTTCTCACTAAGGACAAGAAGGCCAACTGACCAGAGAGTGCTTCCTTGAATTATACAAGAATGCTGTGGTAAGAGACTCCTGTCAGGATCACAGAATTATACACATATTTGAAAGTCAAAAGAAAAAGAATGTTTGAGAGTAAGAAAGAATTTGATGAAGCAACACTAGACAACAAAATAAAAGTCTTCTATAAATTTAGTAGTGAAAAATCAACAGACACACACCCACCCATCACCAAGGAGAGAAATTAAATCTGGAAGATCCAGGTCTACTACACTCATATGAACTGCATATGAAATGGCATCTCTAATCAGTGTGTGAGAAATGAGTTAGTAATAGGTAATCAATTCAATATAAAGAATAAAAGAAACCGTGCTCAACGTTTGATTTTATTTTTTAAATCCAGGAAATAATGTTTATCTGTCTTTCTAGCTTTCTTTTCAATGTTTATTGCTGTCTAGGTTTAAATGTTGTGTATACTCTCTTTAGCACTGATGTTTGCTAACCCTGGGTTTTAAAGGGATTCATCAGCCATGCCACACAGTGGTTCACTTTTCATTTGGTTTCATGTCATGAAAAGACATGACAAGTATAACCTCCTCACTGGTTTAATCTTGAAGTGGAATTCCAAAAAAACTACATTCATGTTGCAGAGTTTTTTCTTTTATCGCAAATAGAGTTTTTTTCATCACATCCCTGATTAAGCCTTCCCTTTCCTCTACTCATTCAAGCTCCTCCCTACCTCTCCACTCATATAGATCCACCCTGTGTCTGTCTCTCATTAGAAAATGAACAGGCTTCTAAGGGACAATAATGAAATATGATAAAACAACAACTAACACAGGGCAACAGGACAAAAACAAACAATAGGAAAAGAATAAAAGAAAAAGTACTCATTAACACACCCAGAAATCACATAAGAACATAAGCCTGGGAGCTATAATATGTAAAGAGAGAGGGAGAAGAGGAAAGGAGGGGGAGAGAGAGAGAATAGATGATAGATAGATGATAGAGATGATTGATAGATAGATAGATAGATAGATAGATACATAGATACATAGATACATAGATACATAGATACATAGATACATAAATAGATAGACAGATGATAGATAGATGATAGATAGATAGATAGATAGGTATTAGATAGATAGATGATAGATAGATAGATATTAGATAGATAGATAGATAGATAGATGATAGATAGATAATAGATGCATAGATAAATACATAAATAGATAGATGATAGATGATAGATAGATAGATAGATAGATAGATAGATAGATAGATGATAGATAGATAGACAAGAAAAAAAATAGACCTGAAAGCCCTCATAAGACAAGAAGCCTGTGACATCACTGTTGAGCTTATTTTTTATTGGCCATTTTGTACTGGAAATGCAGTCTACCCTTAAGAGTAGTTTGTTTCCCCAGTGAGACACCCATAGAAAAAACTAAATTTTTGTGTCTGGGTTAAGGATAGGGGCATGTTTCTACTTATCCTTTCAGCTCTAGGGCTCCATCTGGTGCAGATCCATGCAGGCCTGTGAGTTTATATGTACATTGATTCTGTCAATTTAAACCTCCTGGGCACCTGGTCTACAACTTCTTCAAGAGCAACAATAACATCAATAGCAACACAAAAGGTCAAAAAAAGAGAAGTAGAAAGAGAAAAAAGAAGGAGGTGAGAAAAAAACTTTATAGAAAACAAGCACCATAAACTAAAATGAAATATACAAAGAAACTGAAGGAGCAAAGGGGTGTAAAATGTATGGCAAACTGTGAGTTATATACAAAATATAAAACCTCTGGATAAGCAAGGCAGAGTTTAACCCACTTGTGAAAGTTTTATGGCTAAGAATACAAAGATATGACAAGGTCAGAACTGCACTCACTTTGATGAGTAAATGCATACTGCTGGGCTCACAGCCCGGCCTTCCTGTTGCCTGGAGATGACAAAGCACAGCCAGAGGGAGGGAAAGGACATTGCCAAAGAGCAAGGAAAGCAGAGCATTCTTGGGCCTTCCTGGAGCTTGTACAGAATTAGTAGTCAAAAATCTGTATCAAGGGTTATGGCGCCTTTAAATGCAGCTTCATATATAAAATGTACTCTGAAAATAATCACATAGCTATATGAAAAACACTCTACAAACTCTACTTGTGAAACAAGAGCTACAGTGAGTATCCAAAAATAACAGAAGGATTAAAATATTTATCATCAGGAATACAGAAATGGTTCAGTAATAAGAGAGATTATTTACAGAGATCCTTGTTTTCACATGCCAGCCTCCATGTCCAGGGGAATCACAGTAGCTTGTACCTCTAGTTATCAGGGGTCTCCGTGGACACTTGAATTTACACACAACACACACAGTACCATTAAAGAAAATAAAAACAAAAATTTCAAATACACAATTAAAATGGTTAAGATGTATATTATGAACTACAGAAAGAGAAAGTTATACACAGAAACAGACTTTTGTTTGTCCTATATATTTAAAGATCCTTGAATGCACAATGTTTTAGAAAATTGTACTTGGAATAAAAGCAAACAGACATAGAATGTGTCTGATCGAACACAAAGTTTGCTTGACAGGTTTCAGTAAGTTTTTCATATATAAGCCACAGTGTGGTACAATGGTTACAAGACCTAGTATAAGAAAGAGAATATACATTTCTTGATATATCAAACATGTTTAATAAATTTAATTTATATATATTTAATGAAAACCTCTTTTTAAAATATAGTAGATACCTAAGGAATAGTATTTAAGGAGAATGAATTGCACATGCCCTGGGGTTTAAGGTACATGGAATGTCTGGAAGAAGCAGCAGGCTTGATAAACTGAGACTGTGAGTCATATCTAACCTCTCTTAGCAATATTGTTGAGCACAAGTATCTTCCTCAAGTTTGTATCTTTGAAAATTGTGCAACAGGCATCAAGGACTTATATACAGTAGAAACAAGAATATTTATATTTAGAAAGATGAAAACAATGTTGGTTTACTAATTATGTTTTCTCATGAACATCAACAATATTAAATTTCATTACAATGGACAATCAGACTCTATTGAAGCTTGAAGCCATTTGTCCATTTGCTTGCTGAAATGCTCAGGTAGTATTTGGCAGTGGTGGATGTGTGCTTCTGTTCAGGACAAGCCTGTTTAATTCTTTGTCCCTTACTTCACCTCCACTCTCCAGCAGTGCTCAGCTAGGAACTATTTTTAACTTCAAACGACTGTTATGAATTTGGCATTTCCCCCATGCATCAAAAATTATGAGCATATATTTTAAAGTGGAAAATGAATTTGATACATTGTTTTGCTAGAAACGTTTTCAGTAGTTCATTAACTATAGAACAATTCCCACAAGTATGCCAGAGATCTGTGCAATATGTTGCTTTGGACTAAATAAAATCCATTCACCTTTTAATCACGTGGACAGAAGGGAAATGGAAAATAAAGTCCACAAGGTTTCAACATGTAGTCTTTTTTAATACAGCAGAGTTAAAGCAGAGTATTATCTGGTATCTGATTAATCAAAATATGTTGGTTGTTTTGTTGGTAGTGAAGACATTGTTACTAAGTAGGTGTTTCAGTTACCTTAGAATACTCTCAATTGGAGTAATAAAATTACTCTGTATAAATCTGTTACCAACACTCTCTCCTTCTCTTATTCTTTCTTGTCTGTTTCTGCTCAACATTCAAGTTAATAAATTACAGCATCTCTTCCTTCATAGATTTCATGTATGTTTGTGATGTCCAAAGCTTTGCCTTAAATAGAGAAGTTCTTTTCCTTTATCTTCTGAGACAGGGTTGTAAACATGCCAGCACCAAATGGACACAAAGAAGCTGTGTTTTGAACAGTGTTCAAGTGTGGAACTTGAATACTGTTCAAGATCAGTACTATGAAGAAGCAAAGAACTGGTCATAGTGCCCTTTACTTGCTCTTAATTGAGTGGTTAATGCAGGTTCTGATAGAAAGCAAATGTCTAATATTTCGTGACGTTAAGTGGATTCTGGGCCAGGAGAATGTAAAATTTTCATGTTGTAATAAAAGATACATGTCAGTTTTCAATAATATTTTCAATAAATCATTTTCTTCCTACTCAATTTCTGATTCTCTAAGAGACAAGTTAAATGGGTCATCAAGAACTAGTGTGATTCCATAAGTATCTGTTTATTTACTTTTCTCAGCAATTGACACTCCAGTTTGAATTGGTATCTTGGATTTTATATTCTTAACTGCATATAAGTGAATGTGTTAAAAGAGGTTATACTAAATATTCTATTTTAACACCTTAATGAAAGTGTGGGTCAGGCACAACTGGCTACTTTCAGAATTGTCTTGGTACAGTTCTTTTATCGCTCAAAATTCTCATTCTTGAAAAATATTTTTAAAAAGAGGGGCATAGAATAACACACCTTGGGTATATTACTAAGATTTCTTTTTTGCCTTTTCAAAGTGTATGTCCACTGGTCTGCACTGGAGAGCAGTAGCTCTCATGTTTTATGGTGCAGAATTGGGTAAAATCAATGAGACAGGCATGCATGTGTGCGTGCACACACACACAGACGCACATACACACACACACACACACTAACACACAAATACACAGTGTAGGAAAGGGATTTATGGGTGAGGGGCAACAGAATACACTATACATGCATGAAAATATCAACAAACAAATTTAATTAAATAAACAATTCAGAGTTTATGTGTCACAAATATCTATTTCTAAATTTTGTTGTAATGATTGATTTTCCCATTATTTCATTTATTGGAAGTTTTTATGATCCCAATTCTTTTCATCAGGAAATTTTATTTTTGTGTTTGAACTGAAATCGTTGACTCCATGAATCAACATGGATGCATGAATGTCTTAATGCTGACACAAAGCATAGTTCTGCACAGCTACCAGCAGCCCTGACTTGACTTTTACACACTGCTTTTATATATCAAAGCACATCCACTCATTGACATCTAATAGGACAATCGAAGTGCTCTTATTTCGATATAAAATCTCTTGCAGCACCTGGTCGCAGCATCAAGTTTTGAAATTATTCCTTATCATAGTCTTTAGAAATGTGCTATTTATAATGCATTGCTTTTGCTTCAATGCGGTTTTGTGGGTGGGTGCATCATAGTAGCAGCTGAGGCAGAAAAGAAAGTTCATTAAATAATCATTTCACACTTTATAATATATGTGCCTAATAAAAGCAATGAAAGATTTAAAATATCCCAGGGAGGCTGTATTCATAGAGACAATTTGAAATATGATTTGAGCAATTATAAACATATATTTATCAAATGCAGACAACTGGTCTATTTCAGTGGAAAATAGTTTATTTAAGCTTGGACTTCACTTATGTCTTTTTAAAGACAAAATTCTAACATTTCATTTCCACCTCATGAACTAACATGTGTTTTGTCTTTTGCCTTTCTATTCCACTCTTAAAAGAATCAGCTTTACAAAGAAAGCATTATAAGATAATTAGAATGACAAGGTTTTAAATGATGAAACAGTTAAAAGGAACAAACTATTAGACTATTTTCCTGTTTAATTGACTAATAACAAAACATGATAATGATTAAACTGATTTGGAGTACTAATATTTATTTCCTTTCTTTTCAGTGATATTAAAGTATATGTCAAAGATGTCTTGTATGATTCTCTGTTGTTAAAGCGATTAGCACACACTTGAATATGAACTAATACAGCTACAAAGCAGAGCCAGGGAAATAAGTCTTTTGGAAGAATCTTGGAATATCCTACTTGGCATTTAGAGTAAGAAACTCCAAGGACCCAGACTTTGAGGAAGTTTTTAAGTGTGTGTGTGTGTGTGTGTGTGTGTGTGTGTGTGTGTGTGTGTGTGTTTAAAATGCTTTCTCTCACATTTCTTGGTATATAGAATTGAAAATTTCTGGATACTATAAGAAAAATAGAATAAGAAGGAAACATCCAACCAAGAAGAAAATTATTAGAATACCAACCTCCTCTTTTCTAGTAAGAAGCCTGAAAAGATGAAATGTAATTCTGGGGCCAGGATGAAAGTTTATAAGCAAACAGTAAAGAAACAGTGATTCTAAGTGATGAGTGTAGAACTGGGTCACATGAAAACTTGCAGGGCTTTTGGGAAATTGCAATCTGGTCATGTTTTTCATGGTTTTCAAATCTCAAAGAACAATATGTAAACTGAGCTCTAGACCCAGTGAAGGCTATCTGACATATATAGTTTATATGTGTCAGACTCATATAGACGCAGCTGCAGAATGAAGCCAAAGATCTTCTCTGAATCCTCCATGTTTCAGTGGTGTTCTCAGGCCCTTAGCTGATTCAGAAGCAGTGGGAGGAGCTAGAAGTATGTTTTAGAATAGCTAGCATCTGTGACTGCAAGTTTCTCACATTCTAAATTAACATTCTGGCTCTTAGGAATGAAATTAATACAACATGCTATAGGACTGGCAGTTTTCCAAGTCAGAGGAGACTGTCGTAAAGGTCACCAGGGTGCTTGTATACCCAGCACGTCTGGCATTAGGGAACTGGGGTCTCTGTACTTAATCGGGGAATCAGTGGAGTGTCATCTATCGACCTCGTTCCCTCTTATGTTGCCGATTCCCTACTAATGAACTGTTGAGCTCAGTGAATACCCCAATTTATCTTGATTCTTAATGAAATTAGCAAAAGAAAATTAGTAAAATGAATTACACTTTGTGATTCCACAGGCGAAGCTTATTCCTGCTGTCCTATCAGGCAGTCGTGAAGACACTCAGCTCTGTTGATCACTCTCAACAAAATTCATCCCAAAGCTTTTAATGAATTATTTAATTTTTGAGATTGCTATATAACTAATCGTATCATTTTCCCTTCTCTTTCCTCCCTCTTACCCCCCCCCCATGTAGACCACGCACTCTTTAAATTTTATGGCTTTTTACTTTAATTGCTATTAACTATCTGTGTGTGTGTGTGTGTGTGTGCGTGTGTCAGTACACACACACATATATTTCTAAATATGTAAACACAACCTACTCTCCCATATGTTTTAGATTTGCCTATTTTCTTCAGAAAATAAATGCTTGTATGAGCTAAGTGACAGAAATCTTTGGAGAAATGCTTTCTACGTATGCTGTGATACTTCAGTCTCACAGACCATCATTCTCTCCATCCCATGTAAGCTAAACAAAGAACATGAACTTTCGGTAGAATGCACGTCTTCAGATTTCAGCTATACATTGTAACTCATTTTGATTTTATAGACTAAGCAATACCCTTATAGATTACACAACTACTTTGTGTCTAATTTTTTTTTCTGTCTGCTAAGTAGAAGCTTCAACATCATGCTTTTTTCCCTTTAGGCATTACACCATATTCATTTTTGAATACCAGTTTCTAATGTTAACCTGCACTAGACATAAAAAAAAAACTAACATTAACCTTCTCAATGTTGGGCCCATTTTTTGTCATAAACGGCAAGCTCATCAGTTTCCTCTGGATCATGGTCAGTTAGTCAGTTCTGAAAGTTCACACAATTTATCTACAGAGCTGGGTCCTCTCCATACTTTGATCCTACTGCAAGAGTTCCCCTCAAAGTATGTTAGCACTAGAGGCATTATGTAGTGTTCTACATCAGTTTTGGAAGAATATTTTCTTATCAAAATTTAATCTAATTTTATGTCACAGACATCCTTGATTAAACAACTTCAAGATCCAGTTCTGTGTTCATACTGACGTGGTCCTGTAATTTCATCAGCATTTGGTCAGTTCCTTACACTGAAATACCAGGAAAACTCTTATATTCTCATGTAGGTCTTAAGGGTCTCTGCATAGGTTTTCAGAAAAAAAAATGTGTTAGACTCTATTACAGAGGAATGTTGTATTCTTCAAGAAGGTAAAGGGGTTCTGAGTTCTAAAATTTCTAAGTGACTCATATGCTAGTCAGTCTATTATCATAACAGATGAGTAAGTTAAAACAGCTTATAAAGAAGGAAGGATAATTAGTTTTGGCTCAGAATTTTTAATGTTCATGATTTCTCAGCCTATTGTTTCTATGTCTGTGGTGAGTCAGAGTGTCATGGTAGGAAAAAGTGACAGAAACTCTGTTCACCTCACTGAGGATAGGAAGCAAAGAGAAGGAGGAGGAGAAGAATCTCAGCTCCTGACATCCCCTTTGAGCACACTGCCTGTGACTTAACTTCCTTTAGTAGGTGTTGTAAAAGATGGGGACCAAGCATTTAATACATAAGCTGTTGTATTACAGCACAGTATCTCATTTCAAGTTTCAAAGTCCCAATATTTCTTCAAAGCCACAACTTTGAACAGAGAAACTTCCTAGGATTGATAAGTCTCTTGCATTTTGTTACTGCTAATAGGTGTCTTCTTCAGCTTCATCTGCCCTTTTGTTGTGATGAGCGTGACATTGCACACTGACAATGGCATCCATTACTGTTCATACATTGACTCAATTTCATCTTGAAATAACTTTAGAAATTGTCACTAGATTTGATAGTCCTCACACTTATCAACTTCCTTGTATATTTCTCAATAATATAAACTACCATAGTCAAGCTGGGCACGATGAACCACACCTCTAATTACAAAATTTAGGATGCTGAAGCAGAAGAAATGAAAGTTTGATGTGATTAGTTAATACATACAGAAAGCTGTCTCAAAATACCAAAAAAGTAAAACAAAAAAATAAAATATAAAATAAAATGATAATGCCAATACCTGTCTAAAGGTTTTTTTTTCTTTTATTGGGTATTTTCTTTATTTACATTTCAAGTGTTATCCTGTTTCCTGGTCTCCACTCCAGAAATCCCCTAACCCATCCCTCCACCCCTGCTCTATAAGAGTGTTCACCCATCCACCTGTTCTCACCTCCTTGTCTTGACATTTCCCTACACTGGGGCATTGAGCCTTCACAGGACCAAGGGCCTCTCCTCCCATTGATGCCAACAAGGCCATTCTCTGCTATATTTGCAGCTGAAGCCATGGGTCCCTCCATGTGTACCCTTTGGTCGGTGGTGGTTTAGTGCCTGGGAGCTCTTGGGGGTCTGGTTGGTTGACATTGTTGTTCTTCCTATGGTGTTGCAAATCCATTCAGCTCCTTCAGTCCTTTCTCTAACTCCAATATCTTTCCACTAATCCAGCCCTACAAAGAATAGTAGATGGAAAACTCCAACACAAGGAGAGAAACTACACTCCAGAAAAAACAAAAAAAGTATAATCTTCTTTCAACAAACCCATCTAAAGTTTTAACAATAAATTTTATGTTTCACTTATCTGAGTGAAGCAAGTTAGTGCAAAGGATGGAAGAGATGACAGGACGTAATTTTATACCTATTCTCACAAGATATTTTGACTTGCTCATAGTATGTGTGCTAAATGAGGAAACAAATAACAAATTTTCTCACTTATCACAAGTTAACACTGCTTTAATCTAAACACTCTTCTTAATAAATCCTGCTTCACCTATTCTCAGTGTTACTCATGAAGATGTCATTCAAATAAACAATGCAATGTATATGTGATTGGCATTTGACTCTTTCAGGAATGAGCTCCGTCTGAGTTATAGCCTCTCTGTTCAACCACTCCCTCTCTTTTGCACTCCCCTTCTAAACCTTTGCTGACTATTATCTCTAGCTTGGGTTATTTGTGTAGGTATATTTCACATTCTTCAGGAAATTTATTTTACTGTACGATACAATATAGGCAAGTCAAATTTACTGCTTTGAATAGAAAGAAATACAAATGCAAATGAATATGAATTAATATCTTCAATCAACTCACTCCTGTAGTCTGCATTAGCCTGCACCTAGAAATGATAACAGTGTCTTGCCTTAAAATCAGCAGTGTAATTAATATATACTTTCAAATAACATCATAAAATTTTTTAAATCTTCCTAATTTATATTAATCATATCTATTCACCACAATTTTTATTAATATCTACTTACTTCTATATCTCAGAAGAGCTTCTTTTAATATTCATTTCAAATTGGACTTTTCTCTGTGTTTATGTATTAAAATATTAAGCATAATGGACACTAATGGGCATCTTTATAGTTTATGTCTTATTCTTTAGAACTATCTTGCATATGAGACACTGTTCTGGGTTTTACCTTTAAAAATGACAAATATCAATCTATAATTAAAAAGAACTTAGGAGACAATACACATAAATATTTACACATAAGCTATATCATGTAGTAGTCCTAAATATAAAGACTTCTAAAAATTGTTCAGCCTTTGTAACAGAAATTTTATTTTGGTAAGAAACATTAGCAAAATATCAGTTTTAATATTTAAATACTGTCTAAACATTAAGGGTTCATTCTATCAAAGCATTCCAAACAATGATTATCAAAGCAATATGCTAGTTATGACTATATAGTAATGAATAAGATATTTTATTTTTCTTCATGAATGTTATATTAAATTAAGAGATTATGAAACTAATTTATCATTGTATAAAGCAAAATAAGTAAAATAATGATAGTATATGCAAAGAAAAATGATTAAATTATCTAAATATAAGAATTTGCAGAAAGATTTTTGTATCATTCTCTAACATGATATTTATCTTAAAGTATTGTTACTGTCAACTTCCATTCCTGTCTCTCTTAGTAAGCAGTGAATTTTCAAAAGTCAGATTGCTTGTGTACTACAGCATTTCTATACCACTGCTGAAGTCTTCAGCCAACAGGTAATAACATAGGTTTTAGGTAAATTGATATACAAATTGCACATAATCAGCAGTACAAGTGCTGCATCTACAGAGAGCTGGCCAATACCAGAGGAAAGGTTGGCTTATTTATACAACTCACTGCAACTCTGGTTACTGCCCAGCTTGAAGAATGCCTCAGAGCAGAACATGTCATAGCAATAGGTTAATGGCTCATTGCAGAGTACCTTCAATACCACACAACAGAGTCTGATATTTATCTCTAAGTAAAGAGTTAAATAAGACAAAGACTTCACAACAACAAAAAATAATTTGAGAGTTCCCTAGCCATTATTTGCCTAATTCATATTTAGGTAATAGAAATAAAATTTGTTAGTGGAAATTCAGAAAAAAAGATATGTGAGCATAGGGTACCAAAGAAATGTGTCTAATTTTACTCATAATTTAGATAAGGCAATTTCAGGCTCCAATATTTAGATAATTGGAATATGCTTTCATGCCAAAACTGTATTAAGCATCTGCTATGTATAAGTAATGAATATATTTGTGAGCTGCGAGATAATTAATTGGTTGGGAGAACTTCCTGGTCTTCCAAAGAACCTAAGTTTTGTTCCTAGCACCCATGTCAGATGGTTCAGAACTATGTGCCTTGTAACTCCACTTTCAGGGATTTGACACTCTCTTCTGGCCTCCATGAGCATTCACACACACATACATGTATGCACACGTAGACACACATCATGCACATAATTAAAAATAAAACAGTTCTTTCAAAATATATTTCTTTAGTATGTTTTGTAATTGTAAGATATCACTGAGCATTTGTTTTCCTGAAGTCTGCTTCCTTTAAAAAATATTTTATTTGTTTACATTCCAAATATTGTCCTTCTCAGTCTCCCCTCTGGAAGTCCCCCATCTCTCTGCCCTCCCATTTGCCTCTAAGTGGATGCTCCCCCAGTCACCTAGCTACTCGCACCTCATCCCTCTAGCATCCCCCTTAAGTGGGGCAACAAGACTCCACAGGACCAAGTCCCTCCCCTCCTACTGACGCCAGATAAGGCAGTCTTCTGCTCTATATGTAGTAGGAGTCATGGACCCACCTACATATGCTCTTTGATTGGTGATTTAGTCCATGGGAGCTCTGAGAAGTCCTGTTAGTTAACATTGCTGTTCTTCCTACGGGATTGCAATCCCCTTCAGCTCCTTAGTTGTTTCCCCTAATGCTACCATTGGGGTTCCTGCGCTCAGTCTAATGGTTAGCCGCGAGAATCTATATCTGTCTTAGATGCTGGCAGAGCCTCTCAGAAGTCAGCTATACCAGGCTTCTCTTTGGAAGCACTTCATGGCATCAGAAACCTTGTCGAGGTTTGGTGTCTGCAGATGGGTTGGATCCCAAGGTCAGTGGTCTTTGGATGGCCTTTCCTTCAGTCTGATCCATTTTTTGTCTCTGTGTTTACGAGACATAATTATGAGAATAATTTTGGGTTAAAGATTTTTAGATGAGTGGGTGGCCCCTCAACTAAAAATTCACTGAGGGGTCATGTCTATCCACTGGAGGTAAACTTCAGGTTCTATCTCCCTTCTGTTGGGTGTTTCAGCTAATGTCATCCTCACTGGGTCCTGGGAACCTCTCACTTCCCTGACTTCTGGGACTCTAGTGGTTCTCCCTACTCCACTACATATTTCTGATAATTTTACTGGCCCTCTAGACTTCTCTTCTGTCTTTTCCCATACCTGATCCTGCTCCCCCATTTGACATATCCCTCTCCACCCCGACTCAAGTCCCTTCCTCTCTCTCTGACTCCCATGATTATTTTCTTCCACATTCTAAAGGATTTTGAAGCATTCATACTTTGGCCTTCTTATTAAGCTTCATATAGTCTGTGAATTGTATCGTGGGTATTCTTAGCTTTTGGGCTAATATACACGTGTCAGTGAGTATATAACATATACGTCATTTTGGGTCTGGGTTACCTCACGCAGGATGATATTTTCTAGTTCCATTCATTTGCATGCAAAACTCATGAAGTCATAAGTTTTAATTGCTGAGTAGTATTCCATTGTGTAAATGTACCACATTTTCAGTATTCTTTCTTTAGTTGAGAAACATCTGGGTTGGTTCCAGCTTCTGGCTATTATATAAATAAGGCTGCTATGAACATGGTGGAACACATCTCATTGTTATATGTTGGAGCATCTTTTGGGTATATGCTCACTAGTGGTATGTCTGGTTCTTCAAGTAAAACTATTTCCAATTTTCTGAGGAACAGCCAAATTAATTTCCAAAGTGATTGTACCAGCTTGTAATCCCACCAGCAATATAGAGGAGGGTTCCTCTTTCATCATATCTTCACCAGCATCCACTGATGCCTGAGTTTTTTCTTTACTTTATTTATCTTTAATCTCTTTTTTACACTCCAGAATTTATCCCCTTTCCTGTCCACCCTTCAACTGTTCTGCATCCCACACTTCCACCCCCTGCCTCTGGGAGGATGCCTGAGGTTTTTTTTATCTTAGTCATTCTGATTGGTGTGAGGTGGAACCTCAGAATTGTTTTAATTTGTATTTACCTGATGACTAAGGATGTTAAACATTTCTTTAGGTATTTCTCAACCATTTGAGATTCCTCAGTTGAGAATTCTTTATTTAGCTCTGTAACCCATTTTTAATCGGGCTATTTGGTTTTCCAGTTTCTAACTTCTTGAGTTCCTTGCACGTTTTGGATATTAGCCCTCTATCATATGTAGGGCTGATAAAGATCTTTTCTCGATCTGTAGGTTGCAATTTTGTAGTATTGACAGTGTCCTTTGCCATATAGAAAGGCATTATGAGTTCCCATGTGCCAATTTTTTATCTTAGAGGCTGAGCCTCTTTAACGTATTTCAAATGTTGCTTTCTTAGTTAATCATATCTCACAAATCTAATCTTGCCTTAAATGCTGCACATTAGCTAAAATGAATTCAAGTCTGTGCCATAATTATTATATCAATAAATTCATAGGTAGTGAATGAAACACCTGTGTTGTTGAGAGCAACTTTTGAGCTGAACAATCCTGCCTTCATCTTGAAAGTGTTAGGAATTTATTCCAAGTTTAAACCATACTCAGAATTTACTTTAAAACTGAAACAAAAGTTTTGTAGGGCTGTAGATCTACTACACTGATACTTGGGAAAAAATAAGAAAAACCTCTGATAATTTTGAAAAAAAACAAACCATTTTAAAAAGAGAACAGAAACTTTACATGGTAAACACAGTGTGTACAAATTTAAAAAACAAAAACAAGAAAAAGCTTAATACAATGAGGAATCAATGAGCCTTCCAAGTTCATCAGAAAAATATTTAGGAAGATCTTTTCCCAAATCTGGACAGATAGGTGACACCAGGCAATTATAGATAACTTTCTCTTGTGCTGGTGACCTGCAACCTTTTCCACAGTCTTTGGCTTCAAGCTCTTTCCCCCCACTATTACACAGTTTTTCCTGATCCTTGGAATTAGAAATGTGTTTTTCAGGATAAGCATCCCACCAAACACGTAACCCTAGCACAATCATTAAAGCGCTTTCATAAGGAAAGTATTTGGTACACTAACATAAGAGCTAAAACAGAAATGTATTCTATAAACTCAAAGAAGAGTTAAAAAGAGAAAGAAATAAGGAAAAGAGGGGTGAAAGGCCAAAAAGTAAATCCAATGGGTATAAAACTAGTACATTTTAATCCACCTGTATCTCTGATCCCTGAAAATGAAAATGAACAGAAAGCTACAATTTAGGACCTGAAATTTTCAGCGTGTATAGAAAAAGAAATCCCAACTATAATTATTTTCAATAAACTAAT
The DNA here is from genome assembly GCF_004785775.1 of Grammomys surdaster. NCBI lineage: Eukaryota > Metazoa > Chordata > Mammalia > Rodentia > Muridae > Grammomys > Grammomys surdaster. The sequence goes on along the minus strand of NW_021620966.1, from coordinate 4,188,306 downwards.
TTTAATAGAAAAGCACTGCAGGGTAAAGATATATGCAGTGGGGAAAAGCTAAGCCATGTTAATACTAACTAAAAGAATACTCAATAATTATTTTAAGACTTGGAGTCCATGACTAAATAAGATCAAATGATGGTAAAAGATGGAGAGGTGATTCTTTAGAATTTATAAGTTTTATATGTATACAGGTAATCATAGCAAATTAAGATTCATAAGGAAAAACTGACAACAAAAGGATAAGCCATAGTTGAATATTACAACATCCCTTTTAGAAACAGGTAAATTAAGCAGACAGAGGACTATGGGTGTACAATACACCTAAATAACACTGGCAATCAAATCATCTGAGACATCTTTAGTATATGTGCTAGCAGCTCGAAGATATATATTATTCTCAAACTTATGTGAAACATTCACAAAGATCACATTCTATGTTGAAAAAAACACAATAAAATCAATAGAGGAAAAATCATATGAAGTTTGTTCTTAAAGCACATTCAAAGTAAAGGAGAAGCTAGTAACTGAAAGAATGCTAGAAAATTCTCAAAAAATAAAAACTGAACACACATTTCTATATAGGGCATGAGCCAAGAACATCTCAAGAGAAATTAAAAATATACTGAACTAAAATCCTATGAAAAATATTGAAAAGACAATTTATCAAAGTTTGAGGAATTCGGTAAAGCCATGCTTAAGGGAAATTTATAATAAGTGAATAGAAAAAAATTAAAATCAATACAGTTGTATTTGAGGAAATTAGTAAAATCAGAGGAAATGAAGCATAAGTACAACAGAAGAAAATAAATAAAATAGAACACTGGGGAAAAATCAAACTTCAAAAAACTTTCATTTCCTTAAATTATTAATACAATCAATCAACATATACCCAAAAGATATAAGTTGGTCACCTCAGGCATGAGAAATGGAAACGATACCACTGACCCAAAGGACGTCAAAAATGAGAGAAGACCGCTCACAGTCTGTGTGGGGCTGGAGAGGAGGCTCAGTGAGTAAATACACTTAACTCTTGCAGACATGAGTTAGGTTGGACTTGGAAGCCAATGGTAGAATGAGAGAACTGACTTCTTCAAGTCTTTTCTGTAATCTCCACACATGAACCATGAGGCCCTCATATACACTATAGTAAAATTAATAAATAATTCATAAAAGTCTATGTACAAATATTACATATTGATGATTAATTGCTTGACAAATTCAAACCATGTATATTTCACAGAAGAAAAAATAAATAATTCTATCAATTATGTATCTCTTATTAAAATTAAAAGAGTAACTAACATTTATTTTCCCAAAATAGATGCCAGGCTGAGTGGAGTACACTGAAAAAACAACTACCAAATTTTAAGAAATGATATTATATACATAAATATGATCCATAAAGAAGCAGAAAAAACTTTTTAATCACTCCTTGAACTTATTGTTATTTTAAATATAAAATCCAGGTAAAGAAAGTAAAAGAAAATAAAATCATCAGCATCAAAACCTTAACCATGACAAAAACAAGAGTCTTTCCATGTATTTAAGCCTAGTTTAACACACAAAAGTCTACTGTATACACACATCAAAGAGGGAAAAATGCACTTCTCAACTGGAATATTAATCCACATGGCAAAATGCAAATCTTTATAAAATACCCTTTAGAAAAATGAGAGCAATGAAGAACTTCTTTTACTTCATAAATGACATATAAAAATGGATATTTAATTAACATTTAAAGATGAGTAAAAGATGTCCTCTGTATTTGCTCCTATTTTATATAATACTGAAAATCCTAATTTTTGTATTTCTTTTAGAAATTTGTAACTGTAAAACTAAAGGGAGCAGAATATGTCTCAAAATCTTCATAAATGTTTGTCTTTGTAAAAATTCAAACAATTAAAAAAAAAAGAACCAGAGGAATTGATACAACAGATCACAGAAGACAAGTTACTCCACAAAATATTCAATAAACTCTAAATACTAACAAAAAAATGGGATTCAGAATTTTATAAAGTGACATTTAAAATTCACTCCCTCCAAATATAAATGTCTGAAGTATAAGCCCATGGAGCCTGAGAGCAAGGTTCAAGGAAAAAAGATGGTTCATAAAGACAAATTCTTAATCTTTCACTCAGGGAACAAATCTGGTCTAAAACAGAGTGTTGATAACTACAAGACTAAGATCACTCTAAGAATCATGAGAGATTTGAATGTGAATAATTATGTGGTAATTTTATAAATTTTGTGAGAGTAATGAACATTTTTGATCAATTTTATAAGCAATAGCAACTAGTAGAATAGATAAGAAAGCCATACAACAGGTTGCAAAGACTAATTTAATAATCTGTCTATGCTATAGAATAATTTATTCCTACAAAGTTTTTTAAAGGTGATTATATTTAGAAAGTCTAACACCAGCTAGTGATGTCTGTAAAGGGGTATTGTGAATTCAACCCACCAGAGACAACCACATGGACACCCTCAAAAGCTGAAAGAAAAATCTGTATTGTTGGTTGGCAGCTGCATGGGGAATTTATCTAAATCATGCAGCCCTGAGCTTTACAGCTCTTTGTCTTTCATGTACAAATATTATATCCTGGTTGGGACACTTCAGTTAGCAAGAAGCAGAACTGATAAAGTAAAAAAAGCAAGGATTGTACATTTAGGGACTTTCCTGGAACTATGGTGTTTGTTCCTGTTTTACTAGGTATTTCAGGCATACCTGCTGCGATTTAAGGTCCTAATGGTTCCTCTAAAGTGCTGTTACCTGTGCTAAGATCTAGGAGCCTGATACATTTCCCACTGGTTTTATGGGCATGAGTTAAACCATGGACTCATCTTTGGGAAGAGGGTTATATTGTTTCTTCACCATTAACAATTTAGTGGAATTTATTCTTTGCTTTACATAGCTAATTCACAGTTGAGCAAACAGGGTCTTAGAATGAGGGCTAGTAGCGAGATGATTACTGTCTCAGCAATGGTTGTTAGTAGAGTTGTTAGCCAGTGGGACCAGGAGAACAAGGATTGATTCCATTTGTTACATTTTTTTTTTTTGGTAATTTGGTTTGGTTTCATTTGGGTTGGTTTATTTTTGATCAAGCCTAAGCCAGTTGTTTCAGTGTCAACTACTTTAAGTCAATGTCATAAGAAGATCCTGTTTCATGAAGAGAAAGTCCAGTCTTCTTTGATTTTGAAGAACAATCTCTGCTAAGGTGTCTACCTGAGTCTTCAGAGGAAATAGAATTTTCCAGATGTCCTAAGTCTGTCTAAACACTGAGTTCCTTCAAGTTTTTATCCCCTGTGACTGGGCTTAGCTTCCAACTGCATCAGAAACTAAGACATTTTCACCCAGCAACAGGGTAACAAGATGGTGATGCCTCCCCTCACACACACATGGAGAAGCCCAGAATCTAGATTAATTGTTCCCTGCTCACCTTGTATAGGTGCTGTAAAGATGAGCACCTGTGGAATGACATGAATAACGAAGAAAAAAGTGGGAGCCTCCCCAAGTGCAAATAATTCATAGCATGCATACTTGTTTAAGCAATTACTGCAAGCAAGCTAGATAGTCTCTGAGGCTTGGAAATACACTTGATCACCATTCATTCCTAGAGTTAACCTACCATGTATGGCTATAGGAATCTGTACAGAGGGGAATTACCTAGGGGTTATTTTGGTGGCATAAAGAAGGCACTTGGTAGTCCCTCAGGGTGAGCTTGGGTTGATCCCATTTATAGTTGTTAGGATTGGAAATTATTTGATTAATTTTAATCCCAATATAATATAAGGGCTAGGGTTCCAGGCACAGCTATTTCTCTTTACCTATATCTGGGTGAAAATAGCTGAGCAACTTATATATTCCTTTTAGCATTCCAAAAACCAAGGCGCTGACTTTCATTGTCATAGATCTTTACCTCCATAGTTAGCAGAAGAATTCTTGGGAAAATCAGAACCTTGGAATTGATACCTTTGGGGACTCTTTCAAGGGGTACCAAGATGGGCTGGTTTGGGCCAATGAAGCAGATGATGCTAGACAGAAGTATTTTGGTTTTTGTTTTTTTGTTTTTTTTTGTTTTTCAATAGTAAATTTGTTATCTGGTATTCAACGATTTACATTCAACCTGACTCCCTAGAGTTTGCCAGTAATGATCTTTGGTCTCTTGTTAGGCCTTAACCTTTACAGATAAATGGGATTGCATTGCCTGAGGACACATGGAGGCTGTGATGACACAGGAGGATTTGGATTTTTGGCTGCACTGAATACAATGGTATTCATCCAGCTCTTGGAAAATATTTGAGTGGAGCATCTGCAGGACAGGAACTGTATTGGGTAGAGCCCTTTTCTTTCAAGAGTGGATCCACTGTCCCAGGATTAGATCCTCCTGTATCCTCTTTTACCAGGTGTCCACAGATCTCATATTTTATAGAAATATACCTGGAATGTGATGGATCTCAGTGAATAGATAGACTAGGAAACTCTTGGTGTGTTTTATTTTGTTTTGCTCTTAATTTCTATACCAAGGATCTTGGCTTACAGGATTTATGTGCCCTTTTCATGGAGAAAGTTAAGAAGACAAAATGAGACAATCATAATCATAGGGTCTGAGCCAGCCTTATCTTTAGCCTATCAGAGGACCCGATGAGGACTCATCAATCTGTTTTCTGTGTAGCCTCCTTTAAAGGTGTGGCTAATCATAGGGCAACATTGATGACCTTCACCCTGGAAAGAGTACAGGATATTGACCTTTATACTTTTGCAATTTTGGATCCCCACAGATGGGTTGCCTGGCACATCAACCATTTGTCTTCAGATATCAGCAGGAAGTGTGACTCTCCCATCTGGCAAGACCTATCATCCATTTGCCTCCTGTTTGGCATCTTTCCTTTTTGTCTATTTTCTTTCTTTCATTTTCTTCTGTATGTAGGTTAGGTGTTAGAGCAATTCAGATTTGGGCAGGGTAATAGAGACCCAAAAAGGGTCCCTTAGTTCTAGGGCCACCTTCCAGGTGGTCACATCTTTTGCCTTGATTGTGGTGGGTTTCTTGGTATCCTCTTTTTGATTCCCTTTGTCATGAATTATGTCTTTTAGAAACCTAGCAGAGCCAGGAGTTTTTTTTGTTTTTCCTTTGACATATTTTTGGCCAAAGTGTAGAGTCCTCTCACGGTGAAGTTTTTTCTTGCCAGGATGACAAGAGGGCCCTGTCCTTTACTGAAGTGACTTCAGCACAAAGGGCTCAGCTTCTGGTAATAACACACACACTTCACTGGGAGAAGGTCAAAGCTATTACTGTTTACATCTAGAGTTGATATGCATTTGCCATAGTCCATGAGGCATACCTGATTGTTGTTCTAGAGAAAACTGTTTCCATCAGTGTACATTTTGTCTTCTGCTTCTTGTAGAATGACATCTGTTTTGTCAGGTCTGATAGACTATAGTGCATGAATCATGGAGTAGCTTTGGGAAGTTATCATATGGTAGTAGGCTGACTGGTTTGATAGCTGAAGTTTCCCAGAATCAGATACAGGACCAGTCCAGAAGAACTGCTAAATAATGAATCATGTGGGTGTTGGATACCCATTTCTCTAGAATCCCTCTATTTCAGACAGGCCTTCACAGAATATGAAGTGTTAAGAACAGTTATTAGCCCAACATTAACTTGCCAGCTTCTTTCTATAGCATGGTTATAGAAGCAACTGTCCACAAACAAGCTGGATAACAGGAAGAAACAGGATCAAGGCTTTTTGATAGGTACAGGACTTGACAGAGGCCAGGTCAGAAGAATACAGGTTGGGGGCTTAGGAAGATTCAAAGTAAGGTGAGTGGTGATGTCCCAAAAGGATATGATGACTGATAAGCTTTATAATTAGTCTCTGTCAAATAGGGGATAGTGTATGGAATGAGTAAAAAAAAAAAAATATGAGTCAAGACATCACTGTTCTGAATGGCTCTGGCAAAATGGAAAGAACTTCTCCTTTGTCAATTTGGAATATAACAGATTTGTCTCCTAATGTTAGCCTGGGCTCTTCAGGGCTCAGTAGAATGGATCCCTGGTCCCATCAGTTGCTGCTGAAAGAAATAATGGGGCATCTTTCTTTCCTCTTTCAATTTGGGCATTTTAAGTATCCTTTTTGTTTGCAATAAGCATATTGATCCTTTTGAGGCCTCTTTTCTGGTATCTCTGCTTTCCCCTGGGACCTCTTTTATTGGTCTCTTTGAGTGCTGTCACTGTTGTTTGGTCAGTTTTTGTTTTGTTTTTATAGAATCAAGGTTATTAAAACCTTTTGAGCAATTTCCAATAACTTCGGCCTATTTCTTCTGACAAACCCCTTTAACTTCAGAAATTTTTTCCCCTAGTATCTAATTCAGGGCTGACTGAATAACAAAAGGAATATTAGTTGTTAACTGGTTTTCTAATCTAATGTGTGTAAGTCTATGGGGCCCAACACCCTGTAAACCCTCTAGAGATACTTCAGGACTCCAGTGGATGATTCTTAGGGCTCTTGTATAATGTCACTCATGTTAGACATTATTAGTGGGTTTTCTAACAGCTGCCTTCAATTCTCCTAACAGAGCTTGGTGATAACTGTCCAGAGCCCATTTACCTTGACTAATGTTAGGGTTCCAGTCAGGTGGGGAAGAAGAGAAAATCTGCTCTATTTGGGCTGTGTTGTTCTCTGGAAATCCTCTGCATGGCCCAAGAATACCTTCCTTATTCTCCAACTGGACCCTGTCCCAGTCCTTAGTCTTGAAGTAGCTTTTCAGAAGCTATTGACAGTCATCCCAGGCAAGCTGGTGGGTATAAAAGACAGGTTCTGGCATACTAAATAGAGACCAGGGTTTTTCAGAGAATGGTGTGCTCTGAATTTTCCAATTGTATAGATAGCTGGTTATAAAGAAGGTAAACAATGAAAAAGATAGAGGGGGACCATTATGTCTTACTGGAGGTGCTGGAGGCATCTCCCTTTGATGGAGGAAATGAACTCCATCTGACTCAGAAAAATTCCTCATGGAGCCTTCTTACTCTGAGCAACAAGACTTGTGTGGAGGGTAGAGGTGGCCTAAAGTAGAAGAGACTATTTCTCCTGGTATGGCCCTGGAAGTTGTTTTACCTCCTGGAGTACAGCCAGGACCTGTGCTGGGGCATACAGTGGTAGAAATTCAACTCCCTATGGTGGTGCTGAGAGAAAGGCTGAAGTTAAAGACCCTGGCTCAACCAAGAGGGGTTAAGTATTAAACAAGATGGCACAGGTCTTAAAGTCATGGAGGTGGCTCTGTACCAGAGAAAGCTACTGATTGGTATAGAAAATCTGGTTTCCTGGATCTCCAGTTATTATATTTAGGATTGCCTGAACTGTCTAGGGGGTGCCAGAGATCCTTCACTCAGGCTACCCAACCCAGAAGTAGGCCAACTGATTTCACAGAAGATCTGGAATTTCCCTGGTGAGGAGCTAATACTATTTCTGTCCTTGTATTCAAACCTCCCCATAAGTGTTCTAACATGCACTTCAAAGGTATCTTGAAGCTGTTTACCCCACCCACCCCTCCCATTTTTTTATCTGTTCCCAAACAAACAAAATTAACAGAAAGATCCAGAAAGAGACACAGAAGGGTAAACCGCAAAGACAATATTGGGTGGCCTCCACACAAACTTAAACAAGGTCTCAAATGATATTTCACATGTATTCTGGACATGAGAATTGAGGCCAAGTCCTGCCTTTCCTAAGTGTCCTATTTAGAAGTCAAAATTAACAGACTTACCTCTGTAGGTGACAAATTCAGATGACTTTCTCTAAGTTTTCATTTCAGTGTGGAAGTATTAGGAGTCCTTGATGTTGTAGAATTAGAGGTGGAGAAGTTCATGTTTCCCTAGAACATCTCAGGCTGTGCCTCCTTCACAAACTCTTTGTTGTTAGCATGATCAGATCAAAGGAGATCCCAGGTATCCAGTATTCTAATGTCTCAGTCTCTGGGCATCTCACTGGGGCCTCTAGGATGTCATGAGGTAAATCTGCTTCAGAAAAATAAATGTTGTAATGAAAAAAATGGAGCAAATAAAAAGGCCAACAATAAAATCAAACTCTTGTGAAGTACACAGTAACCATTATTAGAATTGTCATAATAATGTCCCTAAAATGGAGAAAAAGGGAGGACAAGAGGAGAAGGAGGATCAGGGGAAAAGGGAGAGGAAGGAAACAGGGAGAGGAAGGGAAAAGAAGAAATTCCAGATGTAGACAAACATCCTTTTGGCATGATCCATTCATCTGGCTGAAATTAAAGGACTTCACAGAGGTCCAGGGCTCCATCTGGCTAATAGAAAGACACATGGATACAACTACTGACTCAATAGGATTCTGTATAGTTCATTATTTTAAAACAGTTATTAATGTCTTCCCTTACTTATGTGTTAACATGTATACATTTATAATGACAGGAAATTTAGAAATTATGTAAATATGAAAAAATAAGTTTATCCCAAATCTCAAAAAATATTTTAACTTTATTCTAAATGCAAAGTAGAATAATAAATACATACATTATGAACTGAATGCACTTTAATGATTCAAAAATATGCTACTTAAAATTTTCACTAGTAGAATTTCACATATTTCAGGACATATCAAGGATGTGAATTGGTTAAATATCATTTTCCACTTCAACTGTTTGTTATCTTTCTACAGAGACCATTTCAATTTTTTAAAGAATCATTTCATATTTACAAAGATGCCTCAATTGTGCGTCATATTTAATACATTATGTGCAATACATTTATTGTGGAAAAGAATTGTATCTAATAGAACCACTAATTGTTTTTTATATGCAGTGCTATTGCTTCCAAAACCATCTACTATGTTAGTTTCTTCTTCTGTGCCTGACAGCTTTGGGTGATAACACCAGATGTCAACCAATAAATTGATACAGATATTCCAAGAGCACAAGTAAAAAGATGGCTTTTAATTTTCCACGAGTGACCAAGTTAATAATTAAATAGAAACATTAAAGCTGTTCATTTAGCAGCAGACACTGTGAGTTCTAAGATTGCCACATATGTCACTGAAGAAAGGCATATGACGTTAGTACTTCCTGCACACATAGGAAACGTCCCCACGCTGTGCACCTGTCTAATAAAAACAGAACTCACAGGGAAACAGACATAATGAGAAATTCTTCCTTATCAGAATTAGAACATTATCTGAAAATATTGCTTATTATTCCAAAGAATCATGAACAATTCTTCTGAACTTGAAAGAAGAAATTCCAAGAAAGATGTGATTATGCTTTAAGTTTCTATCATTTCTTAAATCATGGAGCTCTATATCACAAAGGTTAAAGATTTTAAATATTTAGTAAAACGTACCTTTTAACCTTCTGTCTCCTGGAAGACAATCCAAACCCTCTTTAATTCATTAAATTAATCCTTGGTGGCCATAAAGAGTAACATTCCCACTTCTTTAGCATGCAAATGACTCTATTAGTGTGTAGAAATATACAACACCAAAGCCATCTATTTGCCTAAGTGAATTTAACTCTGAAAGAGCAACAAATTTCACATGCACAAAATGGCAGCTAAGGCACTACAAAGCTTAATTAACAAGAAAGACCAACCAGCAGTTTTATTTTATGAATACATTTCATTTTAAAGTTCTCTTAAGAAAATAGTGAGACTTCTGATTTGGTGTAAAATTGTAGTAGGATCTGTGCTTTGAGCATAGTATAAGTTTAATGGGCCAGAAACCTGTGGTATAAGACCTTTTAACAACTTTGAGTGTCATGTTATCTATTCATAGGCATTTCAGATCATAAATATATAATTAAATGTGTGCTGTTTATCCAGGATGTATCCAAAAGCCTTATGAGAACTGACTAAAAGATAAGATAGTTTCAAACTACAACTTAAAAAATTGATTAGCATTCAGTCTCTGTGAGTCATTCTGAGTCCAGGTTAGTTGATGCTGTAGGTTTTCTTGTGCTCTCCTTGACCCTTCCGGCTGCTATGATCCTTCTTCCCTCCCATTATCATGATTTAACAAGCTCTGCCTAATGTTTGGCTGTGAATCTCTGCATTTTCTTCCATTATTTCTGGGTGAAACCTCTCTGAAGACAGTTATGTTAGGCTCCTGTCTGTAAGTACAGCAGAGACTGAAATACCAAACAGAAAGTATGCATGGCACTGACCTAGGCCCTCTTCACATAAGTAAATGTTCTGTAGCTTGTTCTTCTTGTGGGATTCCTAACCATGGGAGCAGGGGCTGTCCCTCACTCTGTTGTCTGCCTTTATGCTGCCTCTTCTAGCCTCAATAGGAGAAGATGAGCCTAGTCCTACTGCAAAGTGATATGAAAAGGCTGGTTGATATTCATGGGAGGACTTCCTTTTCTGAAGATAAAAGGAGGAGGTTTGTATGAAGGGGAGATGATTTGGAGGAGAAGAGGAAACTGTGATCCAGATATAAAGTAAATTAATTAATTAATTGACCAGGGGCACATCCAGCAGAAGTAAACTACACACTGTCCCTTGAGTTTCATCACCTGTCTTCCAAAGGAGGCATGCAGGGCCCAAGGAACATTCAGCTTAAATCCCTCCCTGCCAATCCTCTGCTTTCCAGGTCTACCTGGGGCACAGTCAGCAGAGATGAGGTGTGCTGTGTCCTCAGAGCTACATCATCAAGCACACAGGTCTCCCTCCCTTTTCAAGGATGACTTTAGGACTCCAAGAACATTCAGGCTCCCCTGGGGCACAATAAGCAGAGGCGAGTTGCATGCAGTTCCCTGAACTTCATTATCAGGGTAAGAATCTACCTGCCTCCCCAAAGAATCCTGCCAGCATCAGGAACATCCAGCCAACAACAGGGATAATTAGATGGTTAAAGGCCAGTGTAATAACACAATGAACAAGAGCCAGGGCAATATGGTACCACCAGAGCCCAGCTATCCTACTACAGCAAGCGCTGGATATCCCAACACAAGATGATGACCTTAAATCAATTTTATAAAGATGATAGAAGCCTTTAAAGAAGAAATGAATGAATCCCTTAGAGCAATACAGGAAAATGCAATCAATGAAATGAGTAAAATTTTTCAAGACCTGAAAATGGAAATAGAAGCAAAAAAGAAAACAAAAACTGAAGGAATCCTGGAGATGGAAAAACCTAGAGAAGAGAATAGGAACAGAACCTCAAGAACAGAGCAGATGGAACCAACAGAAAACAAGAGATAGAAGACAGCATCTCAGGCTTAGAAGATTCAACGAAGAAATACATATATTGATCAAAGAAAGAATAAATCTACAAAGTTCCTATGACAAAACATCCAAGAAATCAGGGACACTATGAGAAGACCAAGCCAAATAATAATAGAAATTAATTAATTAATTAATTAATTAAGCAAAAAGGAAAAATTGTTCGAGTGAAATTACATTTTGCTGGTGGACAATGATACTCACAGAAGGCGGTAGTTATTAAGAGAAAATCATTGCAAAATGCATGGGATAACTCTCCATAAGGAATTGCTCAGGAAGAACCCACAGTTCTCTACAACTCAGCAATTTTTTATGCTTGTCCATTGTAATTACATGGTAAAACTTGATTGCTGAAGACATTACACACTTTGACTGCAAGTCATAAAGAAAACAATCTAATCCTGACAAGGAAACCTCCTGATGGCTACCTTTCACACTGCCAGAAGGTACTATCCATGGTGCTGGGGGTGGAAGGACATCAACAGTACTATGCAGTGCTATATCCTTGGTGCTTCAATATAGACATGTCAGGCACAATGAGCCATCTGGTAAAATATGGGAATGAGAACTAAGGGTTAACTATCCACTTTATCGGACCTCCACATAAAACCAGATACACTGAAACTAATAGAAGAGAAGGTGGGGAAAAGCCTCGAATACTTGGGCACAGGGGAAAAGTTCCTGAACAGAACTCCAATGGCATATGCTCTAAGATCGAGAATTGACAAATGGGACTTCATAAAATTGCAAAGTTTCTGTAAGGCAAAGGACACTGTCAATAGGACAAAACGACAACCAACAAATTGGGAAAAGATCTTTACCAATCCTTCATCTGATAGAGGGCTAATATCCAATATATACAAAGAACTCAAGAAATTAGACTCCAGGCAACCAAATTACCCTATTAAAAAATGGGGTATAGAGCTTAACAAAGAATTTTCAACGGAAGAAACTAGAATGGCCGAGAAGCATCTAAAGAAATGTTCAGCATCCTTAGTCGTCAGGGAAATGCAAATCAAAACAACCCTGAGATTCCATCTCACACCAGTCAGAATGGCTAAGATTAAAAACTCAGGTGATAGTAGATGCTGGCGAGGGTGTGGAGAAAGAGGAACACTCCTCCATTGTTGGTGGGACTGCAAGATGGTGCAACCACTTTGGAAATCAGTCTGGCGGTTCCTCAGAAAATTGGACATAGCATTACCCGAGGATCCAGCTATACCACTCCTAAGCATATACCCAGAAGATGCTCGAACATATAACAAGGACATATGCTCAACTATGTTCATAGCAGCCTTATTTATAATAGCCAGGAGCTGGAAAGAACCCAGATGTCCTTCAACTGAGGAATGGATTCAAAAAATGTGGTATATTTACACAATGGAGTATTACTCAGCTATTAAAAACAATGAATTCGAGAGGTTCCTAGGTAAATGGATGGAACTAGAAATTATCATCCTGAGTGAGGTAAGCCAATCACAAAAGAAGACACATGGTATTCACTCACTGATTATTGGATATTAGCCTAGAACCTTGAAATGCCCAAGATGCAACTCACAGGCCACATGAAGCCCATAAAGAAGGAAGACCAAGTGAGGGTGATTCGGTCCTTCTTAGAAGGAGCAACAAAATACTCAAGGGAGCAAATATGGAGACAAAGTGAGGGACAGAAACTGAAGGAGGGGCCGTCTCAAGACCACCCCACCTGAGTATCTATCCCATGTGCAATCACCAAAGGTAGATGCTGATGTGGAAGACAGGAAGTGCATGCTGATAAGAGCCTGATATGGATATCTCCTCAGAGGCCTTCAAGAGTCAGACATATTCAGAGGCAGATGCTCACAACTAGCCATTGAACTGATCATGGGGTTCTCAATGGAGGAGTTAGAGTGAAGACTGAAGGAGCTGAAAGGGTTTGTGGCACCATGAGGAGAGCAACAATACCAACCAACCACAGCTCCCAGGGTCTAAACCACCAGCCTGGGAGCACTTAGGGGGGGATCCAGGGCTTCAGCTGAATATGTAAAAGTGGAGGGCCCTGCTGGGCATAGGTGGAAGAAGAGAACCTTGACCTCATGAAGGCTGGATGCCCCAGGGGGTGGGAATTTTGAGGGTGGGGAGGTGGGAGTGGGGGGTGTAGATAGAGGTTACATCCACAGAGAAGGAGGAGGAGGGGCGAGGGGATTGGGGGTTCCGAGGGGGTGGTGGGGGATGGGGTAAGGGGACAACATAGGAAATGTAAATAAATCATCCAATAAAAAAAAAAAAGAAAAAAAAACTATCCACTTTATCATTGCATTTAAGGACTGTTATATAAGAGCAAATTTTATCCAACACAAAAATCTTGGGCAAAAGCACTTGGCTAGGAATGTCATAGGCCCTAGAATGAAACTGCTCTTGCTCTTTTGCTAAATGGTCATACTATTACATTGCCTTCTACTTATTTATGTGTGTACCGCTAGACCCAGCTCAGCTCTAAATCTTGTGAAGACCTTTTTATTTTCCCCCAATGGACAACAGTCAATGTAGAGATGTGTAACTGGTCAAAGTACTAAGAATAACATACTGACTGTTTAGCCCCAAATATTCTACTGGTGACATTTCAATTTCACCAATAGTAATAATATCTATCAGAGTTCATTGCACTATAAATGTTTAATTTTTATACTTGTAATCAAATCAAAAATTTTACCTCAAAAAAAGTGAAAAGTATTCTATGACTTGTAGAGTTGTGCAAATGGGGCTTAGAAAGACATTTTGTTTTTAAATTTTCAAATACCTTTAAAGTTAGAGAACAATTTTAAAAATTCAGAGCACCACAGTTTCTTCTTTTGCCATTTTCTTTGTTTCTATTGGCCTAACTGAGTGTGTGCATTTCTCACAACTAGTAGCTGATGCTGAGATGTTAGAAGCAATTCAAGCCTCTTCTGTACTCATCCCATCCATGTTTGACTGACACCTACCTTTCTTCTACTTCCAAGTATCATGGTATGTATAGCCCCACATTGGTTTATGCTCCTGTTTGTTGGGTTTCAGTCTTCTGTTGTTGGTGGTGTCTTTAACAGTTTTAAGGGCTCCAGGGAACCATGGAGTTATCTTAGCCTGTCTATCTGCCTTGAGAGACCCGTGTCATAGGTATCTTAGGTTAGAGTCCTTGGCTCCTGGGGCACACTTCCAGTTACTAAGAGACCACTGATGTACTCCCTCAGGCAATGTAGTGTTCAGGCTGCTTTGTGTTTCTATGAATGTTTTCTTAGTAGTCAAGGAAGCATGAAAGCTTGACAGGACAATTGGTCTTTGACAATTGTGCATCCTGTCATTGTCTCCTGGCAACTACAACTGGATTATTCCTGGCAATTGCCATTATATTTTGTTTCTTATAAAGGTATAAAAGGCTGATTGCTCTCGATAAATTGTGAAAGGCTCAGTTGTTCTGTGGCCCCTCGATCCCAGCTTGATTTAATTCTGAGTCCATTTCAGGCGAGCATGGCCTGATAAATAAGAACAGGCACTTAAAAGTGTGACTGGTCATTAACATTGGAGAATTATAATGATTTAGACTTTTAAAAATGTATTTCTCTTGATTGTAATGTAGTAAGATGCTGAATCATTTTTTCATAGCCTGTATCTAGGCTCTATACTCACCATTGAATATCATTTCTGATGGTAGTATTTAGGGAGTTTTTCTAATACTGAGTTAAGCTTTCTCTCACATTTGTTCCCAACAATTTTGAAGAAAGGTGTTAAGTACATTTTGTGCTTGAGGAGTGGATAGTAATACTCGTTCTCCTCAAGGTAACAGTAAATACCAAAGCATTTTGAACTCGATTCCAAGACTTATATTTCTTTACTCGCTTAGTCAAGAATTTTTAAGTCAATACTTGATATATTTTCTACCACGTTCTTATTTTTGTTGCTTAAATTGTTCCAACTCTGACAATGAAGAGATGGCTCTGTGGGCAAAAAGTTTGCTCTGGAAGAAAACATGAGGACCTAAGTTGGGATACCAAAACACAAGAAGAAATCCAGGCATGGCTGCACGTGCCCCTACCACCTCAGCATTGTTGACGTGAAGATGAAATGATAATTGGGACTTGTTAGCTGCCATCCTAGCTCTGGATTCAATGAGATATCCTAGCTCAAAGGAATGAAACAGTAAATGATACAGCAGGAATCCTACCATTCTCTACTGTCCTCTCCACATGTAACCATAGCCACACACACACACACACACACACACACACACACACACACTAGATTTGACTTGTAGGAATTCTCTTAACTAACTCTTCAACTCTTCCTCAATCTCTTCACACACTTTCAGTTAATTTTTTATGTTTTGAGCACAGTTTTTGTATTGTTTGGTACTATTGAATATCCTAGGCTCACTCTATAAATGTATGTATCCATTAATAGGACCAATTTGTTTTCACAGCTCCCTAGTTTGATCACCTGAACAATGACATAAAAACCCAAATCTGTGCAATGGCTGAACACATTATGACTAAACTCTTGCCCTTTATAGGCCCTCAGAGATGACAGAAAAAGTGCTTATGTTTTAACACTCATCTGTGCACATGGAACAAGTATATTCAAGTATAAACACATATACTGTGTATATACTTAATATATGTACACATAATATATGCACATATATTAAACTGATAATGAATGTCTAATACAAAACCACTTCTTTGTAGGTCATTTTAAACTTCTGTCCTATTTTTTTTACACTTCTCTAACCATAAGAAGCAAGCTCCACTACCTTCTGTCTACATATTTGCTCAACATTCTCTTCTGTGCACTGTATATAAGGTTTTCAAAATTTCACCCATAGGTTGGAAATGCGCTTTTCAAATATGGAGCAGTATTATGCATGATTGCTTTTTTCTGTAATCTCCTAGATTTTAATCATTTTAAAAATAATCAATATGTTTGTATTTATCAGCAACTCTGTCATTTAATGTTTTCTTCCTACCATCACCATTTCATTCTAAAATATGCAGTCTTAGTAAATATTTTATTTTAGTTGCCTAAATGCTCCTTCTTCCTGCTGTGAAGTTACAGGGTTATTAAAATGTAAACCGTGGCATCTTTGTTGTTTCAGAAGCATAGATACAGTCAGTGTTCTAGAAAAACCTTCAACTTCCCTTACTCAGCTCAGTTCTGCCTCGAATTTCTGTGAGTTACAGAAGTTTTTCTTATTTCTGTCATCTTTTCCAACATATCACATGATTTAACTAGGAAGGCACATAGCATTTCACACTAGCTCCATTCTTTAAGGGGAAACCTGATCCACTCATGTCCTTTCTTTCCTGAAAGTGCATGTATCTTAATCATTAGATAATATTCCACTGTATGGATGTACCACAGTTGATTTCTCCATTTAACTATTCAAAGGGATCTTAACTCTTTCCAGCTGTTAGTGACTAAAATAAAGATGTCACTAATGATTTGTTAATATTCATCTTCATAAGCATCACCTTCAAATCAGTTGAATAATAACTAGATACATAATTATGCCCATTTTGCCTTCTTAAAAAGCTGCACCATTTCACATCATGCCAATCATACATGAAGATTCCTGATTGTTCCTGTGTTTGAGTTTATATAGCACTATAATTGGGTGACATTACCGATTATTTCACAGTTCCGAGACTAGAAATAATGTTGAACCCCTTCACGCACTTTGATCTTTAGTGTATTCTCTTCCATGATGAAATTGTTGATACCTTTTACCACATTGATTATGTAAATTTTTAATCATTGCAGAAAGCTCTTACAGTATTATAAATGTGTCCTTTTACCTCACACAGTTGTAAATATTCTTTTCATTTGTTTTTCACAATGTAACATTTTAAAATAAAATTTATCTACTCTTGATTTCTTTTAAAATCATTTCAAATTTTTCGAAGTTTTATATCTCAAATTTCAACTATTTTCATGTATTCTACTCTACAATTGTTCTTCCTCTTCTAATGAATCCCTCCCTCCTAACAAGTCCCATACCCTCTTTCATGGCCCACTGTGCCTAATAAAATTAACTTGCAGAAGTGTGTGGGTCAAGTCACTTAGTATTTTCCTATATTTTTATCCAGAAATTTTATATATCTGGATCCCTTTAGAGAATACTGAAATAAATCATAAGATATGTCTAGACAATACTAAAATAAATCATAAGATATGTCTATCCTTAGCCTTTGGATTCATGCATTTAACAGTTTCCACATGATTTATTGAAAAAGACTCCTCACTGTGAATTTGCTGTTTTCAAAACTCAGTTGAGAAGACCAAGAAGATGGGTCAGTGGTAAATGATTTTCTCTTAAGTGTGGGAGCCAATTAGTATTCCTAGAACAATAAAATCTTAGTCAGAACCATAGTCTGCATAGGAAGAAACAGAGGTCCCTTGAATGCCCTGAGCAAGCTCTGGGTTCAGAGAGGGGTACTGCCTCAATACAATGGAATGGGCCCATAAATATATTGACATATATGGGCATATGGGAAACATCAAAGTTCACAGTTGACTTATGGACTTAAGTAAAATTTTAACACCAAGGTAGACTTCCAAATTTATTCTTTGTATGTAATATATTGACTTATCCGAATCCTTTGATTTTTCCATATATATTTTAAAAATCATTTCTGTTAACCAGCCAAATAGCAAGTTAAATGTAAATCTTTAGAGCAAGTGGTATCATGTTAACATTCTTTCAATATGTGAATCTGTATGTGAATCTGCAACATTTCTTCATTTATTTAGATCTTATTTCATTGTTTGTTACAATAATGTTTATCCATTTTTGTATATATTTTTTTACATAGACATTTATTAATGGGATCTGAGGGGAGAGAATGTTGCCTTTTGGCCACATATACCCAGCATAGTTGACCTTCTGGCAAGTTGAACTTGTGAGAAGATTGAGAGATCTGACTCAACTTCATGAAAGTTTCTCTCCACGTTTATTGCATGATTTACTGACAATGTTCCAAAATTTTAAATGGAGTGTTTATGCATGTCTACACATCCTAAAATTCTAAATTTAACATTACTAAAATGGTCACTTCATCTTTAACTACCTTGTATTTCTAGGGTTTTATTGTTCTTATCCTCTATCCCCACTCTGTCCTAAAACGGGTTGATGTATGTTGCTTGACTTACTCGATTCCTCTTTAAATTCTGGATAATTACACTAATTATGTTAGTCAAGTTTAAAAATATATCACTTATTTTTTTGTATCTCTAGCTGAGCCTCAACATGTAGTTTAGCCATCATTTTATAAGACTGTCTGTATACTGTGTTAGGACAGATCTAGCAAGGATGTATGAATGTGTGGTTCTACCTACAGAGAGTACTAGGTGCTTAATAAATATCTGTTGTGTGCTTTGATAAAATATTGAAATTACTAAGATACAATACCAAACAAGATCAACTTCATGTCACAAAATCTTCAGCCACCTAGGTCTGTTCCCACTATTTAGTAGACTTTGTTTTCCACTCTTGGTTAACTTCTGTCATTTGTGGGTTAATTTGAGCATTTCCCTTGCCATTCTGTGAGAAGAAAAAGAGAAGCAGCAAAATTTAAATGTGAAAACTTTGTTACTTGGCTGTACTGCCAATAAAATAATTTGCTATGGGTTGAATTTGAAAAATATTGCTCTATGCAGTTTCTCAATTATCTATGGATTTCAATTATCCAGGGATCCTTCTCCTTTATTAGAATAAATAACTGTGAGCTAATATAATGTTTTCTGTGGAATTCAAATTTCACCACCCTGAACTTCATTATCTGGAACTGGACTTCCATTTTCAAATACTAAAGGAGTCTTAGGAAATTGCACTGTTGTAATTTTTATGTGTGTGTCTTTGAAAAAGATGACACACAGTGGTTCATGGAATAAAAAAGTAAAGAAGATTGTCAGATAGCCACTTTCTACTACTTTATTGTATTTCTGAAAGTTAGGGACTATGATAGTAAGAAAACATTTTGAAACAGAAGAAGTTGCATAGAAATAAAGGTTCATTCATGTATGTTACACGAACACACAGTGCTAATAACAAAGCCTTGAAAGAAATTTCTAATTTTAAATTTGTAAGAAGGAAAACATCAGTATTCAGTGTTGTTTTTAAGAAATGTTCATTAATAACATGTCTTTTTAGATAATCTTACTTAAATTATAAGATCTAAGAATATGGGTAGAATTTAATTCATGATGTTTATGATGCTTTTTGAGCCTTGGTTTCCTCCAGGATAAAAATTATCTGAAAATGAGTTGTAAAAAATAAGTCTTAGTTTGGGTGTAGCTTGTATGCATGTATACATGCACATACCATAATTAAGCACATACCATATATATTTACATATATATAAACATATATACATACATATACATATATATGTGTATATATATATACATATACATATATATGTGTATATATATATATATATATATATATATATATATATATATAAATTATTTCAATACAGAGTTCTCTCATAGACCCATATGTTGAGGAGATATTTTGGGAAGTTTTAGAATCTGTAAGAGTAGTGTTTTGGATCAAAGAAAAAGGTGAACATAGGAGAGTCTTATAGCTATAACAAGTTTCTAGACATGCTTCTCTGATTCTGTACATATATGTGTTTTACCAGACACTTCATGCTCCTATTGCTTCAACTGTGACCCAATCTAGCTCCCATGATTAAAAGCTCCCTTTCAAACTTTAAACAAAATGAAAACAAAAAAAACAAAACGAAACAAAAAATGCACTTTCCTCATTATGTTCTTTCACCATACATACATATAGACATACATATATATATACATATACATATACATATACATATACATATATATATACATATACATATACATATACACATACATAAAGCATACATACATACATACATACATACATACATACATACATGAAGAATGAGAGAGAGAGAGAGAGAGAGAGAGAGAGAGAGAGAGAGAGAGAAGAGGAGAGGAGTGGTGAGGAGAGGAGAGGAGAGGAGAGGAGAGGAGAGGAGAGGAGAGGAGAGGAGAGGAGAGGAGAGAAGAGAAGAGATGCGAAAAGGAGGGTGAGAGGAAGAGGCATAATTCCTTGCATGAAAGTAAACAGTATCTTCAATAAATTTGTTGCTGTTTTTGACACCTTAATTTCCCTCCTGCCCACATATAGCAGAAGCAGAAAAATTACCTAAAAATTTTAATGTCTGTATATCTTAAAATAATCTAGTTCTCTTTTACCATTTTTATCCAAAACCACATTGCTGTCCTTATGGGCTTCTCTCTTTCTGCTTTGGACCTACCAATCTGTGCCAAGGGAAGCTTTATTTTTTATAATTATTATTTATTTATGTACACTCCAGATTTTATTTCCCACCCGTGACCACCCTCCGACTGTTCCACATCCCTTACCTCCAACCACAAACCCTGTCTCAACAAGGCTGTCCCCACCCTCACCCCCACCCCCACTCCACCAAACCTCTAAGTTCCCTGGGGGCTCTAGTCTCTTGAGGGTTAGGTGCATCTTCTCTGACTATACCCAGACCTGGCAGTCTTCTTCTGTATATATGTTTGGGGCCTTATATCACCTAGTGTATGCTGCCTGGTTGGTGGTCCAGTGTTTGAAAAATCTCACAAGTCCAGATTAATTAAGACTACTGATCCTTCTATAGGATCGCCCTCCCCTTCTACTTCTTCGAGTGCTTCTTTAATTTGACCATAGGGTTCAGCAGCATCTGTCCATTGGTTGGGTGCAAATATCTGCATCTGACTCTGACTCAACTGCTTTTGGGGTCTTTCAGAGGGCAGTCATGATAGGTACCTTTTTGTGAGCACTCCATAGCCTCAGTAATAGTATCAGGACTTGATACCTGCCCTTGAGCTGGATTCCACTTTGGGCCTGTTGCTGGAACTTCTTTACCTCGGGCACCTCTCCATTTCCATCCCTGTAGTTCTTTCAAACAGGAACAATTATGGGTCAGGGTTTTGACTGTGGGATGGCAACCCCCCCTCATATGATGCCCTGTATTTCTGCTGGAGGTGGTCTCTATAAGTTCCCTCTCCCTACTGTCTGCAATTTCATCAAAGGTCCCTCCCTTTGAATCCTGATAGTCTCTCACCTCCCAGGTCTCTGGTGCATTTTGAAGGGTCTCCCCAAACTTCTACCTCCTTAGGTTGTCTGTTTCTCTTTTTTCTGCTGGCCCTCAGGGCTTCAGTCCATTTCTCTCATCCAGTACCAGGTCAGATTCCCCTCTCCCTCACACTTCTGTCCACTTTCCTTCCCAGGTCCCTCCTCCCCTCCTCACTTGTGATTGCTTTCTTCTCCCTCCCCAGTGGGACTGAGGTGTCCTCACTTGGGCCCTACAGCTTGCTGAACTTTTTGAGTTCTGTGGACTGTACCTTGGGTATTCTGTACTTTTTTTTTTTTTTGGCTAATATCCACTTTTTAGTGAGTACATACCATGCATGTCTTATGGGTCTGAGTTACTTCACTCAGGATGATATTTTCTAGTTCCATTCATTTGCCTGTAAAACTCAGGATGTCCTCGTTCTTAATAGCTGAGTAGTATTCCATCGTGTAAATGAACCACATTTTATGTATCTGTTGTGGGACATCTGGGTTGTTTCCAGCTTCTGGCTATCACAAATAAGGCTGCTATGAACACTGTGGAACATGTGCCCCTGTGGAATGGTGGGACATCTTTTGGGTATAATCCCAAGAATGGTATTGCTAGGTCTTCAGGTAGATCTATTTCCAGCTTTCTGAGGAACCTCCAGATTGATTTCCAGAGTGGTTGTACCAGTTTGCAATCCCACCAGCAATGGAGGAATGTTCCTCTTTCTCCACATGTGTTGTCAGCTGAGGTTTTGATCTTAGCCATTCTGATTGGTGTAAGGTGGACTCCCAGGATTGTTTTGTTTTGCATTTCTCTGATCACTAAGGACTTTGAATGTTTCTTCAAGTGCTTCTCAGCCATATGAGATTCCTCTGTTGTGAATTCTTGGTTTAGTTCTATATACCATTTTTTGATTGGGTTGTTTGGTTTTCTGGTGGTTAGCTTCCTGAGTTCTTTATACATTTTGAATATTAGCCCTCTCTCGGATGTGGGGTTAGTGAAGATTTTTTTTCCCAATCTGTAGGTTGCCAATTTCAATAAGACAAATCAGAAAAACAAAGCTTTAACATATGATCATGGATCATTAATACAGGATGCTCATTCTGCGTTTGCATCATACTGTTCTCTAATCCACACATCCAGTATCCTCTACCTCTTATCCCCTATCTTTTTCACCTCATCCATTACCCTCCACTTCAAACATCCTGAATTATTCTGTCCATTCAATGACGATAATGAATTTCCCCTCTTCACCATCTACTTTTGAATCACCCTCACTGCCTATGAAATCACTCCATGGTACTATGTCCCGTGAACCTAAAGGCTACTCAGACTTTTTCTATTTATCTTCCCCGCTACCAAAAGTGCAAATCATTTCCTGAACCATTACATCATAGTCTCTGGAAGTCCTTTGGATTAACACAGTAGTATCATTGTTTTCTCTTTTATAATTCCAACATGAAGCATGAATTACATTTCATAGTAATTCTCCAGAACCAGAAATAATCACAATCTCTAGGACACTTGCTGGAGCAAAGCTTCAAAATACAGTTTATAGCTAGGGATATACCAAGAGGTAGAACACTCACTGAGAAGGCTCAAGGACACGCACTCAAACTCAGCACTACAAAAATTGAAAAACAGAAATCTAATTTATATAAGAGAGATTTTTTTATTATATTCTTTTCATCCTTCTTTCTTCTTAAGTAATGTGACTCAAATTTTTACCTCTCAAAAAGCAATCCATCACCTCATTTGTTCGAGTCCACTCTTTCTCCTCTGAAATCCAGCTGAATTTTGCATCTTATCTACAAACCATTCAGATTACATAATACTTTCTCACAATGTTTTATTCCCACATTTTTTAATTTTACTATGCCACATGTTCTTCTGTAAAATAGTGTATAGTTTTCTATGAATCCTCTAGCAGAAGATATCGCATAGCAAATATTCCATAAATGCATAACAACTTGAATTGATGTAATGATAGTGCCATTTAATACTTGTAAGACATTTGCTATGTTTATAAATACAGGTACAGATATAGATACACAAACACACACACACACACACACATATATATATATGACAGATGAGGACATAATAACCATGTTCAATTGCACGTAGGAACTAGAGAAATCAATACATACCAAATCAAAATCATATTCATTGTTCCATCCACAAAAGCGTAATAATCCTGTTCATTAAGAAAAAAAGCAACAACAAAAGAAACTATTGTTGAGGGCACTGTGGTGCCTAAAAGGGAAGGGATGAAGCTGATGTCTAATGAGGAAATGGTATCAACACTAACCATTTACAAATTAAAACACCAGTGTGTGTGTGTGTGTGTGTGTGTGTGTCTGTCTGTCTGTGTGTCTGTGTGTCTGTGTGTGTGTGTGTGTGTATTAGGACTAACCATGTATAGAAGTGTATACCTGGCCAACATCTGGAAGAATCTGTACCAAGCTTACAAGTTGCTAACTATCCTTGAGGGAAACCAAGAAGTAGTCTGGGCTTAGACATGGAGTTAATCTTTTTCATTATTTTTCAGTTTAAACTATATTTTATTTGTTTATTTAACAACACACAAGAATACACTTTTGTCTTAAAACAGATGCCAATGTTGAAATCTTGCCATCATTCACTACTATGAGAAGTATCTCCAATACTGTTTTCTGATTATGAAAAACTAATAACAGAACAAATTGTCTTCCAAGAGTCAAGACGTTTCTACTAAGGTAACAAGGGGACTTGGATATTCTGAAAGGAACTGGAGATCATACTGGAATAAGAATAAAAGTCTCTTTACTTTTACTTTAGAAAACAGAATTATTATATTAACATCACAACAGTGCTTTTACTTTAAATCTTGTTTTCTTTATGTGTATGAATGTTTTGCCTGCATGTATGTCTATTTTCCTAATACATAAAGTAGCAACAAGGACCAGAAGAGGGCATCAGATGTCCTGAAATTGGATTTACAGGTGTATTTTAGCTATCATATCAGTGCTTGGGATCAAACATTGGTCCTCTATGAAGAGAATTCTGGGCTCTTGAATACTGAGTCATCTCTTCAGCACAAAGTCATTTCTGTATTGTGTATATTTCTAATGTAATTAAAAATAATTTCTGCCAACATAAAAAAAAAAGCAGTCCTTGTTTTACAAAGAAAAATGACACCATAAAAAATTAGTTCCACTAGCATTTGCTTATTTACTTTATAGTTTCATGATTTGTAAGTCTATGATTGACATATTTTTGTTCTAAATTTTCCCAAGTATGCTTTGCAATGTAGACCAAGGAAAAAACTTTCTCTTATAATTTATCTACTATAATTGAAATTCATCCACAGAAATGATACAGTTGATTAATTAATTAAATTAGGTCTTAAATATACTTATCCCGGAGAGAGGTAGAAAATGTGATACAAACAATACCAATGAAATATAATTAATATATTAACTAGTATCAATGAGTTTTCACTGCTTTTCTTGCTAGTGACATTAATTTTTCAATTTTTAGGTCACCTAGATTTGTATTGCAAGTATAAAATAAAATATGCACCCAAAAATTTTTAAGGAAGATCATAGAATGGGAATCAATTTTCTCAGAACAAGATTTCCTTGTAGATTCTGTCTCAGACCAGAAGACTCCAATAGAACTTAATTAGCATAATGCCTCCTGCCTGGAAACCTTGGGATGCCTCTAAGCTCAAAATCTGAGTGCTTAAGACACAATTGAAGATAAGGGAGGACTTCTGTCCTATAGACACCTATTATAACTGCAAGGATGTGAGATCCTTATAACACCACTTTCCAGGTGTTTCTCTTTAACAAAATAGGCATGGCCACTACCTCACCTTCCTGCCAGGTCTATTATGTATAATTTTTAGAGAATGATTCTCTTAAAGCCAAACCTGAGTGCTGTGCTGTAAATAAAGCTCGCTCTTCTCCTCAGCAGGACACTGTGCAATTATTTCTAATGAATTTATTTCTCCAAACTCTGTGTATCACCAAGGAGCTGCCTGGGTGGAAGAACAGAACACCCCTGCATTGTAATGACTCATACTTACCATCCACTAACTTACACAATAAGGAAAGTAGTAATTGCCTGATGACATGTCAGGTGACCTTCGAGTTTTATATATAAAAGAACTCGGGGTTCATAATACATAACAAGGCAAAGTGACAATTTCAATATCACAGCTGGATCAGAGCAGCCTACTATTTAGGCTGTGATTTCCATTTGAACAGGGAGTACTTACGTTGGCTTTCTCATCTTGTCACATATCTGACTGTGTTATTTGGACTTTTCAAAAATTGTAAATACACACTCCAGTAACTAATTTCAAGTAAATGATCCTTGCCTGGAATATTTTCAGTCTTTCTTTTCTCTGAACCGCTGCAGAGTCCTATACTCTAAATCACAGAACTCGGCAGTTAATGAGTACAAGCTTTTAAATATATTCTTGGAGATACAACTCAATACTCAGTTCTGTAGTGACAATGACTAATCTAGAAGGTACGGGTACATAGAAGATTAGATTCTATTTATTTATATATTCATTCATTCATTCATTCATTCATTCATGTACATGGCATTAAACCTTCCAAACAACAGAGTCAAGGCAAGTGCTAAAACTGAGCTACAATCTTCCCACTTCATAGGAGGTTGTGGGCATATAGGATTGGTTTAGTTTCTTAATTCTTGGCAGGCTGTACTCACTATTCTTATGGCTATAAAAATGTTACAGCAAAAATATTTTATATGAAGCAACATGCTATTTCTTTACATTTTGGAATAATAAATTTTCTTTTTTCTGAATAATAGAATGCCAGTGTATCTTCATCTCAAGGCATGTTTTTTAGATGCTTTTTCCAGTTTTTCTTGTAGTCATAAAATACTTTTTTTTAACAGAAAATGTGGAGAAGCCTAAAAATATCTTGAGTTTTTTCACCGTATTAGTTATGTTAGCCATCTCTAGAAGAATAATCATGAAATATTCAAAGATATAGTACAATCCTATTCAAACAAAGAAAACAAATGACACTGATAAAATAATTGCCTTTCTGTTACTCTCATGGATGATGTTGATCGCCAGATTGAAGGGATTTAGATTCACTGTGGTATGCTTGTATGTCTGTGAGAGAATTTTCTAAATTATGTTAATAGAAGATAGAGCCATCATAAATAAAGTCAGCACTATTATATTGGCGAGGTTACTGGACTGAATAAATTGGGAAAAAAATAGAAAGCAAGAAGAGAGCACACATTGTTTGCTCCTTGACTGGGAACCAGCGCCTCACCATGCCTTCCCTGCAGTGGTGAACACACAGTGTTAAAATCATCCCGGTTTTATTTAACTTGCTCTCATTGAGAATTTTATCACAACAATGAGAAAAGAAGGGCACACTACGTGTTTTGATGAGAAATGTAGATATATTGGCAGACTGTAATATTTTCTATTTTAAAAGGGGGTGTTTTCTAGTTGCAAGAAAAACTGAAGAAGACAAAGCATCCAAGGTCACATTGGGGGAAAAAATCTGCCATAGGAATAAGAAGTAGGAGCCTAATATAGCTGTCTCTGGAGACACTCTGCCAGAGCCTGACACAGAGCTCACAGCCAACCATTGGGCTGAGCACTGGGTCCCCAGTGGAGGAGTTAGGGAAAGAACTGAACTTTTCAGATGGGTGAGTGGCTCCATCCCTCAACTGGGGGCTGTATCCAGCTACTGGAGGTGGTCTCTTCAGGTTCCACCTCCCCATTGTTGAGCCTTTCTGCTAATGTCATGTCTACTGGGTCCTGGGAGTCTCTCACCTCTCTGGTGTCTGGGAATTTCTAGTGGTTCCCCCATCCCCCATTCCATGCTGCTTCTTATTTCTATTCATTCTCCTGGCACTGTGTACTACTATCCTGTCTTCCCCCATAAATGATCCTAACTCCCCTTTCCCCCTCTCCCTCTCTCTCTCTATCTCCCCTCTCCCACCCAGAAACTTCCCCCCTCTACCTACTGTGATCTTTTTGTTCACCCTTTTAAATGGGATTGAAGCATCCTCACTTGTGATTTCCTTCTTGTTAAGCTTCATATGGTCTGTGAGTTCTATCATGGGTTTTCTGAACTTTTTTGGCTAATATCCACTTATTAGTGAGTACATACCATAAAAAGTCATTTTGGGTCTGGGCTAATTCACTCAGGATATTTTCCAGTTCCATCCATTTGCCTGCAAAATTCGCGATGTCCTAGTTTTTATTAACTGAGAAATAATCCATTGTCTAAACTACATTTTATGTATCCATTCTTTGGTTGAGCAACATCTGGGTTGTTTCTAAGTTCTGCTATTATAAATAAGGCTGTTATGAACATAGTGGAGCATGTGTCCTTGTGATATGGTAAAGCAGACACCAAACCATTGCTGATGCCAAGGTGTGCTTACAGATAGGAGCCTGGCATGGCTATCCTGTGAGTGACTCTACCAGTATCCGACTGAGACAGATGCAGATATTTACAGCCAACTGTTGGGACTGAGTCTAGGATCACCTACGGAAGAGTTGGGGAAAGTAGTGAAGGAGCTGAAAGGGATTGCAATCCCATAGGAAGAACAACAGTATCAACGAACTGAACCCCTCAGAGCTCCCAGGAACTAAGCCACCAACCAAAGAGCATACATAGGCTGGTCTGTGACCCCCACTACGTATGTAGCAGAGGACTGCCTTGTCTGGCCTCAGTGGGAGGGGATGTGCTTGGTCCTGTGGAGGCTTGATGCCTCAGCGAAGGGAGATCCTAGAGGGGTGAGATGGAAGTGGGTGGGTTGGGGAGCACCCTCTTAGAGGCTAAGGGGAAAGGGTACAGGGTGGAGTACTCATGGAGAGGGAAAGGGAAGGGGTAGAACATTTGAAATTTAAATAAATAAAATAATTAATAAAAAGTAAGAAGTAGTAATATCTTATTACTTTAAAAGGGAAAATTTGTAATTCTAAAATTTAAAGAAATTGAATAAAGTTTTAGGAAATATTAAGTAAAGAAACAACAAAAATTTCATTACTTAATGACTGACTGTATTGAATTTATAGAGCTTTCTTCATAATTAATCATGGTTCAAATACAGATTTATTTCCAGCTACAGGATACCCAATCTAAACCTGTGTCAAATTATGTAATAGGCACTTCCTTTTATTCAATACAAAGTTATTAATTATCACAGCAAGAAAAATAACCCTTATGCCTAATGTGTATTGAACACTTAATTAAAGCCACATTATTCCAAGGCCCAGAATGAGATTCTTATGAAATTAAGCCAGAAATTGGTCTTTTTTTCAGAAATAAAACTAGACCAATAAAATTTCCCATGGATTTATACAGACTCATCCATACCCAGGTGACCAATAAACCTTATTTTAGTGCTAATGGAAAACTCAAGCAGCTGTTTTATCAACAGGTAATTGACAACCGATTTATAAGAATATCTTATGGCCCTTTACGTTCTAGAAAAGGCATAAACATGAATCCTTCTCCAACATGCCTTTCTGCCTTGGCAAATATCTCTTACCACCAAAACCAATGTGGTTTCCATTTAGTCTTTCAGGCCAGAGATACGTGCCCTTTGAAAAGTAACTTGAAAAGCTATTAGATTAGTTTGACAAGGATTAATAATTCATCTCAACATATCCTTCAAACCTGTTAAACAAGAGTAAGCTGGGTGTTCGTCTGTGCTGCAATTCCTAACTTAAGCACTTGTGAAAAGTCAAAGTAGAGACACAGCAGTCTCATAGTCACCTGCTGGTTCTTGTGACAGCTGCTACTGCCCCTTGACACTGAAGTACACACCATTGTCACCCAGCACCAGACAACTTGGAAGCTTAGAGTATATTAACTAGTGTACTGCAGTGTACATTGGTGTGAGAGTTTATCCTGTCATTCTGGAACCAGCAAGAAAAGCTAATAAGCCATGCTTCTTTAAATAAAAAAAAATGTTTATACAACTGTCAATACAAGATGGGTTTTGTGCACTCTTGAAAGTAATTGCTTTTTCCAACATCAGGAATGACTTAGTTTTATAATTTTAGAGTCAAATTAAAGTAAATTCTGGTTTGAGAATTCAATGTATGAGGAAAGGAAGCTTTGTATTCTCACTTACAAAGAAGTTGTATAGCATAAACATATTTTTAAGTGGTGTGCCCAGATCTATCATCAAGATTCTCTTTTACAAGTGCCTAATAATCTATTATTCAAGCCAAAATGCTGTGGGCTTTATGATATCCACTTATTATTCAGACCAACTGTCTCATGACTATGTAACATCTCATATCCCACTCAGTTTCTCTAGCCTGAGAAAAGTTGGATGTATTTTTCTCTCTCATTTGATTTATGAATTTCAAATAAATGAAGACTTAGCTCTTTAAAAATGGCTATTATGGCCTGCTGATTGATTGATTAAAAACTGAGACTATTTAATGAGAAACTATGTTTTAAGTTGAAAACTATCATACCCATAGACTTAGCAGGAATAAACATGTGTTCTTAAGCAGGAATATAAAACATTATTTGTTTTGCTCTCCTGAGGCTCTCCTTTGACAGGCAGAAGAGTAAGGGGGAAGAAAAGAAGACAGAGGGAGGAGGAAACGAGCAAGGAGCAGGAAGAAGATCACTCTTTCCTTAACATTCCAAAGACACAATAAGGTAACCGAACTGAATAGCAAACAATAATTGGGTTAAAAGTTTTTTATAATATGAAAATGGAGCTTTCCTAATTTAGTTTCAGAAGAAACATGATTCTAACCTACTGAAATGGTAGATAGTGTATTTGTCTTTCATAGAAAACTACCAATAAATGAGAAATCGAAGCTTGTGCTTTTCATAAATACTCTAAGATACATGGTATCTATACCTTTGCAGGCTAGGGTTTGCAGATAGATACCAAGGGATTCTGTGATGATGCATTACATTAATTCACTAACCTCTCACTTGCTTGGTCTCTGAGAAGCCAACTCTTTAAAGCTGACACATAGAAAGGAAGTGATACATTGGATTAATTCTGTGTCCCCACCCCCCACTTCCATTTTCAGTCTCATATGTTTTGGTAGGCATTTGTCTCCATTAGAGCTGCATCACACCAAGTATTTGATTTGTCAGCTCAACTGGGCAAATACCATTCAGAACAAGGCATGCTTAGAGAACAATCCTAGGTCCAATTCTACAGATGGCCAAAATGCTCATAGCTTTCAATTCCCCAGTGTTTTACCTCCTCGTGATCTGCTTTGTATTTTACAGTTATAGTTTGCCACATTTTCTCCACTAATGATCATCTATCTACCTATGTACTAATCACCTATCCAGATGTGTTAGTCATTCTATTTACTGCTGCACTTCAGAGAGTTCAAGATTCTATACTCACTTCCTCTGAAACAATGATTTTAATGCTACTGTTTCCTAAATTTGTAACTTAAAAATTTGTCATAGTGACATGTCCCATGAACCTTCACCCAGCTGATACCCGGTTCTGAAGATATCTGTATTCCCCCTGAACACCCACACTCCATTGTCATTCCCTTTCCCACATCCTGCCTTTCTGTGTTTATAACCCCTGTGTGAATGAATTACGATTTGAGAAAAAATAAATTATAAAAAATAATGTTCTTTTTTTTTTGCAGTGACATACATGAAACATAAGCTTATTTAAAAGAACAAAAAGAAAGGAAAAAATTGGAACTGTGTAAACCTCTGTCATTAGCTTTCTGAGACAGTTTATAACCATATATAAAGTAATGCATATTTATAGTTTGTTTATGAAGGTATTGTCACATACAGTATTTCTTGTACTTCTAATAACAAAATCAGATGAAGTAATTATCAATGTGCATCTATAATGAACTTTAAAGAGACTGGACCTTTCAGAGATTAAATTTTTCATTCAAGGACACACAACTAGAAAATGGCAAAGTTGGGGTTGCAAATAAGATTTAGTGAATGTGCATTACTCTCCTACACAGTTCTGTGAGAGTTAGAATAATTGTGTCCTGAGAACAATGAAATAGAGATAGAATCAGTAAGAACAGGCAATATATACTGCAGCTATGATCTATGGAGCCATTCCAGCACAGTAAAACAAGCAGTGAATATCTACATGAAATATGTATATATTTGTACTTAAAAAGAGTAAAGAGAAACCTTTTTAGACTAAGTGGACCAAACACCAGGTCTAATGTTCCCCATGGTTGTCAGGTCATGAAATTCACACAAAAGCTTCATAATCTGCATTTGTCTACATATAGATCACAATCTTCACAAAAGAAGCAAAATTAATTCTCCCAAGTAGAGACATCAAGAATGAAAACAAGTCAACATTTTTATTGTAGATGTTGTCCAACATTGGCTCTTCATCATTTCGGATAGCCAGCATTGTATGTAACAGAAGTCTCTGATTCATTCAATGCACAATACTGATAAAAAAAAAAATCTTATAATTTAAGAACCCATTCTCAATAGCGTGTGTAGTGCCCAACATAAGCCAACCCCACAATTCCTTTATGGTGAGGACTGTGAAACAAATGCCTTTAAGTAGTTAAGTAATAGTCTCTGTAGACACAGGACCAGCAGGAAAGAATACTTTGCTGATACATTGTTGCAAGAAAATGAAATTAAAAGTAGTGACTGAATGTGGGTAGGGGCAGTAGGAATTGACTCTGAAGGGACACATCAGAAGCAGCAGTACAATGTGTCAGTAGGGTGCTATACAAAGGATCCACTTTCTTTACCCTAGCTACAGCCTAGCTTTTCATGTTTCATTTGAAGCCCCAAGATTTCTGTCAATATTGTTATTTAAAACTTTTGAGGCTATATGAATAAACTGGTGTGTGTGTGTGTGTGTGTGTGTGTGTGTGTGTGTGTGTGTGTAAGTGTAATAAGGGCAATACTTATGCTGTAAACATTCTACAGATACAGTCTTGTGAGAGCAAAGGATGTCACTGGTAAGTTTAAAGCAGTAGTGATCAAAGAAGTTGTCAGTAATTTATATAAAGGATAACATGGCAGCCATTCATCAACCTCAGATATAAGACTGAATGATCTATCATTTGATCAGGTCTATAGGCTACTCATTAACTAAAACTATGTCTTTGGAGCATCTATAATTTAAGTGGTTAATAGTTCACTTAATATTTCAAAGCAATCTTTAGAAACGTAACTTGGCTTTGCTCACAATGTTATACTGACTTTGGATTATTTTGCTTTACATTGTTTCATTATGTTTTGCAGCTAAACAGGCATACTGGCCAATACTTCAATGTTCAAAGTAGTTAATGCTTACCTCTGCTAACAAAGGTAGAGGATGACTCATGCCCTGACTGTCTCTGAGAAATGGAAACATTGGGTAACAGGCACTTTTGGCAGCAAAGTGATCCATCTGCTCAGAGTAACTGCCTCAGATAAATGGGCTCTAAAATGGGTAGTGATGAGACTTCCTGTCATTAGATGGCCTGTTGGATTCCTTATCTTTAGTGTATGTTTAATGTAAAAGGAAGCCTCTGAAGAGTTTGCCAGGGGACAGAACAGTGTCTGAAACACAGCTCCAGCTGTTCACATAGTAGGCAGACAGATGTTACGAGTTAATACAAATACTTCAGTGTATGCAGTAGCTGGGAAGAGACATGCCATCTTCTATCAAGTTTACCTAGACAAAATAGAAATGAAGTAATTAAGAATTAAAGATATCTCATATTATGTTTTTATGTGGGATTCAAATCAAACAAAAGATGAAGGTTAACATGGTGTATATTTATTATCAGTAGACCACAGTGGAGTTAAAGAAGGGGAGACTATCTGAGTCAATTCTGGGAAACTTACATTAAAGTCCTCTTCTATTAAATTAAAATGTGATGTTCATAAAGGCTGGCATGGATAATGTTTTAAAGGCATTTTTCCATGATAAAATTATGTTATTCTCAATTTATGGTCTTGATAACTAAAAAGGGACCAAGCATTGTTCACTTTTTGATCAGATCCATAGCTATTTCTATTCCACATCTTCCCAGAGGTCAGAAGCAAAGTCTAAATTAGGCCACCTCCCAAAGACAAACAGCATGGGGTATGTTCTATATCAGCTTATTCAGGACACAACAAAGGCATGTTCTAAAATATATCCCATGACTAAGACTTGTGTAAAGACTTTAAAACTGTCCTCTATTTACAGATCTCTTTATTTAATATTTTGTAAAAGCTGAAAACTGTGGAACAGTGTCATTTTTCTTTTAGTTCGGCACAATAATGCCATGACAACCAGTTGAAATGTGAAAGATTGTCAAATCAACAATTGTCTTTTGACTCCCTGATGACAAATAACAACTGGTTTGATTGACTTGTTTCTTCACTACAAATCTTTTCTGCTGTTAAAGCATGTAGCTACAAGCTCTTTAGTAACCATGCCCTTAATTTCTCTCATAGGGTCCATGTTGATTGTGAATATTTTATCTCATTTTTATTCTAATTTCCATACAACCTGCAGAGAAAATATTACATGTATTTTATAGGAGAACAAATATTATACATGTATTCAAATGTCAATATAAAAATAGCATTTGCTATTGTTGCACAAAACTAACCCAACTAATTTACTCTATTTTCTCCAAATAAAACTTAAGAAACAACCTATAGTGGTTTGCATATCAAGTATCAGTTTAGAACTGTTTCTGGCTTGCAGAAAATGTCTGGTAAGTGGTATTCAAAATTATTATTTTTCTTCAAGGGTTGAGTCTCCCATTTCCTGCTTACCTATTTAAATAATGTAGGACCTGAAAACACTCTACTTTTACATTGGAAACTCTGGTTTGCCTCATTGAGTTTTATGACAATAGGCTTGACCTAACATTTAATGTACTTCTAATGGACAAACTATACTAAAAATTTTTCTGGTAACATAATAAAGATATCAAAACTTGCAAAAGAATTTGATGAAGTATATTTAGTAGACGGTTTAATAGTCTGTATTACTGAAGAGATGGCCTGAGCACTTTACTAAGTATGTTTTTTAATTTACTGTCACTTCCTAAAATCCTGTCTATGGATCTCTTCTTCACATACACCGTCAGTTTTCCATGTTCTCTTAGATAAATGGATGGCAAGTAGAAAGGAAGTCTTGTTCAACAGTAATTGTTAATTTAATCTGATTTAATCACTAAAAAGAACATTCCTAAAATAAGTATGATTAACTAAAAAAAAAATCATTTTCTTAAATCTTGGCTTTTTGTTGTACAGTAAGAAGTCATCCTCAGTCATTTTTTCATGAATACAGAGGCTGATGATTTATTCATTCCATCTATCAACATACATTTTAATGTTAGCTCTGTGGGAAACAAAACAGATTCATGGACTTTCATGGAATTTGCTGTTTAATATTTGACATATATGTGGGCTAAATAATGTGATAAAGATACTAAAGTATAACTCTCCACCATTGATAAGTTCTGGAAGAGGTAGAGGTGGGAAAGACACAGAATTCTTTATGGAGCCAGCCATACTAGGAGTATGACTATGCTGCAGAGAATATACGGGCAAGACAAATTCAATTTGTTTCTTCTTCCTCTTTTTTTCTCCTCCTGCTCCTCTCCCTCCTCCTGTTCCTCCTCCTCTTCCTCTTTCTTCTTTCTGGGGGCTCACAAGAATAGAGGGATGGAACTGGGAGGACTAGGAAGTGAGAATGATCAGCATGAATAATGTGAAATTCCCAAATAATCAATAAAAATATTATGCCAAAAAATCGTATGACTTACAGAAGTGAATGTTGTTGCCAAGGACATTTTAAATGGTGTAAACATTATCTAGGATCCAAACCAAGCAACGTTCTGAGAATCAAAATTAATACTGCAATCTGAAGATAACCATGAGTTAATGAGGGGAGAGTTGAGTTAAGTCACCAGAAAAAAAATTCAGCAAGTTAATAGCTAGTTTTATGCTTCAAACTGTGTATGTTATACTAGTCAGCACAAAGCACCAATGGCAGATGAAGATGATTCTACCCAATAATAGCTCAATGGAATGACCTGGTTGGCATAAAGAAACATGGATAACTCAAAGGCAAGGATGCCTCTAAAAAGCCCACCAAAGCATATATGACACCCACAAAAGCTGCTTCCTTACAACCCCTGACCAACTTGTAGACAGCTCCTCCAAAGAGTCTCCTTTCTCCCAGCAATTGCTTACTTCTTGAGGGAATTCATGCATCTTCTTCCTTTCTGAGCTTCTTCATTAGAGTATGTTTAGCTATCATCTTGAACCAAGAACCTGTATCCCCTCTAGAGCAGTAGCTCTCAGTGTGGGTCATGACCCCTTTGGGGTGGTCATATATACAGTATCTTACATATCAGATATTTATATCATGATTTGTAACAGTAGCAACATTTTAACATAGTAAATGAAATAGTTTTACCATTGGGGTCACCACAACATAAGGAACTGCATTAAAGAATTATAGCATTAGAAAAGTTGAAAACTACTACTGCATTCGAGGAATGTTTCACATTGGTGAAAAAAGATAGCAACACTTGCAGTAGTCTATCCCTTCTTCCAGCCCTTCCATTGTTACTGTCCTATATTTAACTCCTTGGGTCTTAGAGTAGTGTGGTATTGATGTCTTATTATTTTTTCCCATTTAGGGCTGAGCATTGGGCCACAATGCCACAGCAACACTAATATAACACTAACTAATATCAAGAGTTTGGTCAGTTATAAGTCTTTACACTAACTGATATATGTTATGGGGGAAAGAAGAAAATATTCCTTTAGGACCAAGCCTCAAAGTGCCAGTAATCAAATACAAATATTTAGAAAGGAACTTCCCAGGCATATCATATCAATTTAGCAAAGTTCTCGCACTAGTTTCCACCACAAGGCTGTGATATGTTCATCTACTGGTCTTTGCTTTGGCTTTATGGTATCAAATAGGAGTTCCTTCATTCAAAGCAAGCCTTAAATCAAATGGGTAAAGTAGCCATTTGTCCATATAGTTGTGACACTATTGTACAAGTAAAGTCCAACTTATCTGACATGATAGTAGTTAGAACACAGGGTCTATGATCAAGCAAGAAAGCAAAATGCAACTCTTTTTTGGCCATCTATACAACACCTTCCAGCACTGAGAAGTCCAGTCAATTAGAAGAGAGCTCCCAGCTTACCTTCAATCTTATTTCGACATATTCTTCAACTACAGCATGTAATACCGTATCATTAGCAATAAGTTTTAGCATATAACTGATAGCAGCATTAATGGTCTGTGTTGTTTTTTGGAACCATATGGGCTTCCCTGGCCAAGAACTCATAGAGTGTTATCTTACATTCTTCAAGATTTTATTCAATAGTCTTACAGCTTCTGAGTTTATTTCTTTCTAATACAAATCATCTTCATTCAAACCCTTCAACTCCTGTTACTACTATTCTTCCTATACCTTTCTAAACTTGCAAAATACTCATGTTGTTGTATATAATAAAATAATTTTTTTACAGAGGGTAGGCAGTCGATCATGAAATCCACCAAAATTCATTTCAAGTAAGTGACAGTTTGATTTTGACATTCAGCAATTTAAACTAACAAGGTTCAACACAGAATCAACAGATCTCATCATTTCTATAAATTGATGTATCCAAAGAGCAATGTTTATTTTTGTCAAGATAGATGGGAAACATTACTCTTTTAACTTCCCTTTAATCCACAGCCTTACCCCTCAAGCCAACCTGTTCCTCACACACTGCTGTATGGCCACTGTGCATTTTCCCATCCCTGACTAGCTTAGTGTTATAGGCTCACATTTCTCGGTCTGGCCAAGGGCCGAGGGAGACCACTTTTATGCTGTGCCTGTGTAGGTACCCTGGGTTTGATAGGGTCATTGATTATGCTGTAGCTGCTAGCTGCCTGCCCATTGGCTATGTCTGACTTCTGAAATTATTTGGACAAAGATAAAAATATGTAACCTCAGTATATTCTCTTGTAGGGGACAACTATACACAGCACACTCTGTGACATAAGAGTCTATGTCTTGTACAAGCTTAATTTTTTTCTACATGCATTGCACTATAATTCATACCCATGTTGAACTGTATATCTCAGTCTTATAGCCTTCATAGATTCAGAAGCCACAAAACTGGCTTTCTTTTATTAATGGTAGCTTTGTGTTTTATAAGACTCCTAAGATTGGGAATGGAGATGTCGTTGACCCTTTTAGCTGTCCTTGCAACTCTTTCCTCCTACTAGGCTGCCTCGCCCAGGCTTGATATGAGGGTTTGTGCCTAGTCTTATTGTAAATTGTTATGACATTTTTGATTGATATCTCTGGAAGGCCTGCTCTTTTCTCAAAGGAAATGGAAGAGGAGTAGATTTAAGTAAGATAGAAGGTAGGGAGAACTGAGTGGAGGGAGAGGAAACTGTGGTTGGGACATATTATATGAAAGAATAATTTAACAAATTAGCTAGTAGGGAAGAAGGTTCCACATAAATTTTATATTGATTTCTCTAAATCTTGAAAAAAAGTATATGATGTATTCAGCAACAGAGTTATAGCTCAAAATACTAGTGGCTAATCAAAAGCGGTAATAATTACTTATATTGTTTTGGGGATCTCAAAAACCTTCTTGATCAACAATTTATTGAGGACTATTTGACATTTGGCACTAAGATTTTCATTTAATAATCCATGGCTCCTGCAGTATTATGCAGTATTATTCATCCATGTAGGATACCTTCATTTAAATGTAATTAATCCCAAACTATTTGTTTTCCATATGACTTTATCAGGTGTTCTTAGCTTTGGCTAACACTTCTTATACTTTCTCTTTTCATTCCTTTACCCCATTTTTCCCTTAATATTTCTAAACTCAATATTCTTTGATATTTCATGGGTATTTGTATCATATCATATTTATTCAGTCTTTTCTGAATCACTTTTTCATGGTCCATGCTGATTGCCAACTTGCTTTGTATATGAAGCTAATTTTAAATTCCTGTTTGCCTGGGTCCTCATGAGTGGTAGAATTATAGCATGTACCACTGTGTTTGTCCTTTGCCTGTTTCTTTACTGCCTCCATGATTTTCTTACTCTTCCTTGTCAAGTCAGCTATCACTTTGCAAAATCCTCTCACCATATGGAAGCATCTCCTATTCTCTTCTATAATGTACTGAGTTGAATGCCAAAACTTAAAATTGTAAATTTTATGCAACATTTAAATGTGTCTAGCCCTCCTTTCTACACTACCTATATCATAAAGTATTTGAGGACAAAGATTATATCCTACAATTTTAGATCATGAAAGCAGAGTGAACAAAGCAGGCAGTGCTGTAAAAGCTATAAATATTATGACTGAGGGCAATAGATGGATGAAAAGCATTTCTGAATCAGCAGGGAGTCTTTTGCAAACCTAACCTACACATCTGTGCTTCTGGAAATATGTCCAGAGCAACGAACTTCCATATGCAGCTTTCATAATTTAGGCATCATGATCATCTGGGGCACTATAATACAGACTCTTAGACCCTCCCAGACACTCTCAGAGCCTCCCACCAGGACTTCATAGAATGGACTTGTGATCCAAGTTATACCAAGCCAGTCAAGTGATTCAGATCCTGAAACTGAAAGACAATCCTATTAGAAATATCGCTCTGAAGATAATGAATGAAACTAGATATCCTGAGACTAAAATTGAGCAGGAAAAAAATAACAGGCTCTAGTCAGATAACCTCGAGCCTCCTTTAAATTATGGTCTAGATTGTTGAATTTTCCCTCATTCTAGCTATAAAATCTCTTACTCCTTACTTAACACTAATTTTCTTCAAGTTTCCTATCTATATTTTTATTTTGCAATAGACATTCATCAAATATTTAGAAAGTTATATTAAATCTTTCATAGACTGTGTATTCTAGTTTTAAAAAAGTAAACCTCATACTTAAAGCTCTATGAGAGGAAACTGCTTTATGGTGCCTATGTAACAAACTATGGTCTTAAGGCAGAGGAACCTTGCCTAGGGTCAAAGATCATATAGGTAACAGACTTGAACATTAACACCCTGCAAGAGAACTCAAGGTTCTAGTCTTAACTGCACACAACTGTGCAGAGTATTTTCTCATAAACTTTTTGTTTTGAATTTATTGAATTATATTTCTAACTTTCATTGTGCTCAATGTCTACTATGTGTCTGCAATATCTACTATATACCAGATTCCGTGCTGCATAGTATAGATGTACAATAGAAGAAGACTTCTTTTGTGGTTTGTAGAAACTTACACTATAACAGACAATTCATAAAATATTTACCAAACCCAACACATGGACAGATATTACAATGAAGACAAAAATAGCATTCTACAGAGAACATAGGAAGAAAATCCATTTCAGAATCTCAGCGAAAATGTTATCTCAGCTGAGGTCAAAAGAATTCCTTGGAAGAATTTACCGTAATAGATGGTGCAGCACTGCAGAAGTGTAGCTAGGAGAACTGGCCATGAGACAGCAGTCAAAGTAAAGGCATATATACAGAAAAATCAGAAAGAATGTATGCACTTCAGCAGCTTTAAGTACTTCATTATATTGTGAATGAAAGTGAATTGAAACAGATGAGTAGAATGTAACTCTTGACAGGGTCTCATTTTGGTTTCTTTCTTTGAACAACTGTCTTTAACAAATTCAGTCATCCTCAATTATTCTGTTTAGCACTTTAGATTGTAGTTTTCTTGACCTTAGGAATCAAATCCTCATCCAGACTTTTGCTACAATAATTAGCATAAAAGGCTCTACTTATTTCTAAGCATTATGAAAACACAAGTGATGTTAATCATCAAATAACAAAAATACCGAAGATGATTTGAAACTCTATAGGTAAATATATCTGATAAAAGAAAATCTAATGTATAAAACTTGAATCTTTTTTTAAAATTGTTTAAACACTTCCAATTTATTTTAAAGGACTTTCATTTTCAATCTTCATTAACAAGCACAGGGCAATAAAGTTGGATTACTTTATTAATAAAACAAAATTATTATATGTTATTTATACAGGACAGCAATAAAATGTGACAGAGAAGATTAAGAATTCTAGCATTCTGTAATTTATGTCAAAGTAATGCCCTTCTTTAAATTCAGACTCTGAAGCCAAACAATGAAGTAGTAAAAATATTCAAAGGAGCAAACAGGAATGACAAAGTAAAAGTCAAACTTTACTTCGAATGTTGAAATTTTTTAACTGATTAGGATGATCACTTCAGAATACAACCTGAAAAGAAAAAGAATGCTTAAAATGGCTCCATCTCCCTTCTTGCTCTTTAACCTCCATGTTTAGTCAATGCCACTTGAATGACATCATTAGGAAGAGCAAGTGCTTCAAATGTCCAAGGAGCACGCTGGGATTTCTTGCCTAATGCTAACCTTCTGAACTACTAGTAATGGGCAACACAAAGAAACCCTTCATATATTTAGACATATCCAGTTCTTAATTCTGAAGGAAAGAATCACTGAAACAAAAACATGATTGTGAAAACAAACAAACAACAACAACAACAAAACTAGTGGTGGCAGCATGGCAAAGCTAAATTCCTAGCATATTTTTCTCTACTGAAATGATGGTCTTCTCCAAAATAAAATTTTTAGAACAAATGAGAATTCTTGTTCACTGCAATGTTTTTGACTCTGGATTTTTTAAGGGTACATTAAGGATATAAATTTTAATAAAGAATCAACTAAGAAGTTTGTAGCAATATATAAGCAAGGGAAAAACAAGACAGATAAGTCTGTTGTATCACCCTGGAAAACCACTTAATTTCACTAAATTATAATGGATTAAAATTTCTATATGTTTTTCTCTTAAGAGGATTTGCGTATAACTTAAACTCTGAGAATATGAGCCTACAAAGTAGAATCACTCATGGACTGTTTCATATGACTGTTATTACATATGACTGTTAAATTCTCTATTTTGTGTTATAAAAAAAGACTTCTGACATTAGAGTTGGATTAAAGAAAATGGGCTCTTGATGAAAACCAGCACAGGATATAATGGTGTCAAAGTCTTCACATCTGTTCATTTTAGCAGAACTGGAATTTACAAGATTTTTTCAGAGTTTGCATATATTTTTTAGTGCACAGACACACACACACAAACACACACATACACACACACACATCATTGGCTCACACAAATTACTTTCCTATATCACATTTTTCATTTGTATTTTTCTTAGACTGTATGGTTTCACTGATGTTCAGAAAGCAATTATCCCCAAAACTAATACTTTGACATATCAAGCTCTCCAGAATCTCAGTAACATAATATCTCCTACATTCCTCCCCCATCCTCCAATATCATTGCTATCATCTTTGATTCATTCTCTGATTGATAAAAAGTTTCTTCCTAAAAAATAAAAGTATAATATTTTTAACTTATTTTCTTAGAATTGCAACATTTTGATGGTTGATATCTTGCTTGTTGGTTGTGATGTTTATTGTTAAGTTATTTTTTTTTTTGACAATCCCTTCCAGGAGATTTTTTTCCCAATCAATTTGAAAAAGAGTTTGGGAAAAATAGAGACAAAAGGAAAAGATGAATTATGACAAATACCTTGCAAGTGTCTTTAAACATTTTCCTAATTATAATGACTATCATTGTAAATTTTAGAAGTAACACAACACCATTGGTATTTGGCATGACATTTGAGATGGCTCCTTACTCTTAAACTCTGAACCTCCTTCCAATAATGTGAATAGGTTAAAGAGCATCAATCCACTGTTCCAAATGCCTATCTAAATCCTCTTGTATACTCAACACATTAGTAACATTTATTTTTTGCTAAATGATTAACAAAAGTAACTGTCTTAACTTCTTGTGTCAATGAAATTGCAGAAGCAGTGATGCTAGCAATTAATGTAATTAAAGCTGTTATATGAGCAATAATCAAGCCCACTACCCTCTTGCTTCTGCTTAAAGTCTAACTCATTTCTTCCAGTACTTGCAAGCTTTTTTCAGATTACCAAGGTTCTGTGATACTCAGGGCAATAAAACAAAAGCTCATAACTACACCCCCATAACAAACATGCCAGGTTTCAACACACTAACACAATTAGAATGTGTACAATCAATACAACTTGCAATAAATACTGTAGAAAAAACAAAGTAATTTTAACTTGACAATTGGAAGAGCCTTAACACATGCAATAACACTTGCTTAAAATCCAGATCCTGCTCCAACGTTATCTCTTGCTAACATAACATCATAGAGAACTGCAAATATGTCTCTGAAAATGTCTAGAACCACCCTTCCAAATGAAGACTGTTATTTCCAACATTGGGTTGATTTCTAGAGAGTACATGATTGAGTGAATAACTGGTCACATTTAAGAAAATATACAAGAGTCATTATGACTTCTCTCTTTGATTATCTGTCCCACAAGTTCTAAAAACTTGAGGCAAGGCAGCTTGTCCCATCAGGGATATAGAAAACCAAAGGTGGGTAAGGAACATATGCCCAATACACCTTCTCAGTAACCATTGTCAGGGTACTAGGCAAGCTCACAAGTCAGCATCACTCTTTGTCCCAGAATCTGCATTTCTCCCCCATCACTCTGGCAGCCATGATGCTCCTTCAGCATCCTGCAGAAAAAAACACAAACATGCCCTCTTCCCCATATTAGATATCTGATTGGGGTCATGCCATATACCAGTAAGAGGATCCTTCCTTTTTACCTAGGTATAAGTATGCCTAGTTGTAGGGTGCCATAGACACTCAAGTTCCTTGGCATACAAATATTTTGTAAAAATTTAAAATTAAAAGAACATGATTTAAATAAATGTGGGGTGTACAGGGATATACTTCCCCCTTCATTATTTTATGAAGATATTATTTTAAAGTTCCATGGGTTCCTTCCACAATACCTTGTCCTTGAGGATTATAAGGAATCCCAGTAATATGGGTAATACTAAATTGTTAACGAAAAGTCTCAAATGCTCGACTGCACTAGCCAGTCCCATTATCTGTTTATTATTATTGTTGATATTATTACTGGATATTTGTTTTATTACATTTCAGATGTTATCCCCATCCTCCACCCAGAAACCCCTTTTCCCATCTCCCCTCCTACTACTTCCATGAGGGTATACCCCCATGCATCCACCCACTCCTGCCTCCCTGCCCTCATATGCCCCCACACTGGGGCACCCAGCCTTCACAGGAAAAAGGACCTCTTCTTCCACCTATGCCCAACAAGGCTATCCCTCCCTACATATACGGCTAGAGCCATGGGTTCCTCCATGTGTGTTCCCAGGCTGGCAGTTTAGAACCTGGGAGCACTGGTTGGTTGATATTGTGGCTCTCCCCATAGGGCCATAAGCCTCTTCAGTTCCTTCAGTCTTCTCTCTAACTCCTCTATTAGGGACTCCATGATCGGTTCAATGGTTAGCTGTGAGCATCCACCTTTGTATATGTCTGGCTTTGGCAGAGCCTCTCAGGAGACAGGTATATCAGGCTCCTGTCAGCAGGATTATAAATACTGCTACAAGGAATGTGGGAGCAAAATGTCTATGAAATACTCATTTATGTTCCTTCAAAAGTATACCATTAATAGGATTAGTGGATCCTATAGAATATAATTTTAATATATGTTTTCCACAAAGTCCATCCAACTAATATGAATTCTCACCACCAATAGACAAGGGTCTCTGTTTCTTTGTATCCTTATGGCACCCTTTACCTTTTGTTTGCCTGATAAAGTTCATTCTTCATGGGAAGATATAACATTTTAGTGTGACTGTGACACACATTTTCCTTATGATTAATGATATTGCATATAGTTAAGATTTTGAGAGTCATGTGTATATTTGGTATTTGAAAAATATTTATTTAAAGCTTTTGTCCATTTTTCACTTGTCTCTAAGTTTTTGAGTTCTTTACATATTTTGTATAATAATACACTCTCAGATATATTCGTTACAAACATAGTATCTTATCTCATCCCATTGGAAGCTCTGTTCTCTGTTGGTCATTCCTTTCAATGTGTAGAGACTTTATGTAGTCTCACTTGTCTATTTTTGCTTTTGCTTGATATGACTTAGAGCAGCAGTTCTCAAACTGAGTTGTGACGCCTTTGGGGGAAGGGCTACA
Organism: Grammomys surdaster; assembly: GCF_004785775.1. Lineage (NCBI taxonomy): Eukaryota > Metazoa > Chordata > Mammalia > Rodentia > Muridae > Grammomys > Grammomys surdaster. The sequence goes on along the minus strand of NW_021620966.1, from coordinate 4,143,823 downwards.
TATCAGATATCCTGCATATTAGATATTTACATTGCAACTCATAGCAGCAGTAAAATTATAGTTACAAAGTAGCAACAAAATAATTTTATGGTTGGCAGTCAGTAAAACATGATGAACTACATTAAAGGTTAAAAACATTAATAAGGTTGAGAGCCACTGTGTTAGAGTCTTACTTTAAAAAATCAAGAATCCTTACCAATTACAATGCCCTGAAGCATTTTTCTTATCTTTTAAAGGCTTCGTATCTCAAGGTCTTACATTTAATTCTTGAAAATGTTTTCAGGTAATCTTTACAACTACAGAAAACAGGTTGAACTTTAGCTTCATTGTTCTGCATATGAATATCCAACATTCTTAACACCGTGTATTGCATAAGCTTAGCACATTTGTGGAAAAGTGAGTTGGCTGGAGATTTGTAGATGTGTTTATAGAAATATTTTAATCCTAAATGTGATGAATTCAACTTTTCCTATTGTTCAAAAATATAAAAATTAAGTTTTAGACTATGACCACAAACAAATCTATTTCTTCACATTCCTTTTAGTAATCATTAAAAACAAAAACTATTAGAAAAGAAAGCTAGAGTTTGTAATAGAAAAACATTATGTCTTGGTATTAACCTAAATATACATAACAACCCTTATCTTATAGAGTATATAATCATATGAGCACGGTATGTGATTGTATGGAGCTTGGTTCATCTATCCTCAATATGTTCCACAGTCATTTACGGCACAAAGAAAGCCACATATAAATAGACCTAATGGGTACGGTTTAAGATACTCTGGAAATAATGATGGGATACATTGTCAAAAAAAAAACTTTTAAAAACTTTGCACTATCTGTTTTGACAAAATAAATATTTAACTGTAACTTTCACAAAAAAATGTGAATTATAGTCACTCACTTACAAAAATTATTGTTGAAAAGACATATATTTCACAATAGTCATTTTAATCTAATATGTACACATTAACTCTCAAACCAGGAGAGAAATCTGTGTTCTCTTTTGTTTCCTAAGGCAATGTTCCTGTATGATATATTTAATAGCGATGAAAGGATGCAATATTTTGAAAACTTTGTTGACAGTTTTCAATTGATGTGAAGTGTCCCTCAAGAAAAGAGAGATCAGGTTCTGGAAATCAATAGAATAAAATGGCTGAAGCATGAAATTTCACTTATATCAACCAAAAGCTGATTTCTATTGGTACTGGAAGAAACATTATTATTCTCAGTACAAAAAAAATGTCATCTTGTATCTTGATCCATCATGCTTCTCTGCAAGTGAACATTTACACTTGCTAAGTGTGTGCAGACATGTGTAATGTATGAGTAGGAAAGTGATAACACTCACAAATGAGTGTTGGCACTGCCAAAATGGTGGGAAGAAAACACTGTTGTTCAAGCATTACTGTGGAGAACATGTGCTTGAATGCTTTAAGTAATAAGCAATATATTCACTTGAGAAATGAGTCATTATTGAATCACTTAAAAAATAGCAAGATTTTATATTTTGTTTTTCATTTATTTATTTTTGTGTAGGGGGGAAGGGTCATACTGTGTAGTTCAGATTCGTCTATAACATGAGCTTCAGCTGTGTTGGGATTACAGCTTATAAAGTTACACCCAGAAAATTCTCAGCTTCTTGAACAAAACATTCTCTCATTTCCTCAAGGGGAGACACTTCCTTAGCCATTTCAGTGTCTCTGAAAACTGATCCCTTCTTCAGCCTTAGAATGAACTGCAGCTGCTTCCTGCCCTTTTAGTCATGGAAAAGAGATAAAGAAAAGTGGCCCCAGCAGTCATAACAGCTGTCACTACCAGAGTGAGGACCTGGAGAATTAAAAATGAGATAAATAGTGTTGGCATACAATAATGATATAGAGAATTAATAACGCACCAGACAACATCCTCAAGATTGCCCCAGTTTTCCATCCATCAAAAGCAACTGAGAGTTAATTCTACTAAGTATTTCAACCAACAAACTGATATGCTTAACTATGGATTCTTTGCTCTGTTTCATATGATTTAATTGCATTACCCAGCAGAGGCTCACTTGGCAAAGGATTAAACTGAGTCACTGAGCATTTATAAAAGGATTTCTATCCCTTTGCAGTGAGGCTTTGAAAGGGCAACCACACAGTGTCAAATCTGTTTTCCATAGTGAACTGGTAGAAGTTGTGTTGGGTTATCATGTGTAGGGTAAGCTGTATAGGGGAAAAATCATGAAATAATTTTATCCAGACTCTACTTAACCCTGCCGTTTTTGGTGTTGAGACAAGATGCCAGAACACTTTGCACAGCTTCAGATCAAAGAAAGCATCTTGATTTTACATCCTGGTGAATATATATTAAAATGCTTGACTAACTTTGATGATTTGAATTTCCAAGGTACATTGTGTTATTAAAACTATTGTTCTTTTCACAGTGATCACTTGGTAAGTCAGGTTTTATAAAGAAGTCTGTATTTGTTCCCATGATTTTTTTCTTTACATTGCACTTTTTAAAACGTGTTTAAAACTTTTATAACACCCACATTTACAGTGTGCTAAAAGATTATCCAGAAAAATTGTGGGAAATCTACAGATAACTAAAACAGCAAATCTTGCTAAAGTGTAACTTGGGGATTGTGGTGTTAAGCAAATGAGGAACAAAAATAGGCATCTATTTAAGTGCAGGTAAGTGAATGTGTTGTTCTTAATCAGTTAGTTGAGACTGAGAATGAATTTAAACAAAGTACAACAAATTTCACAGAAAGAAAAGAGGAAACCTTGCTATAGAATTCAAATACGACTACCCAAAAGATAGGCATCTAATAATTTATATTAAGTGAAACATCTTTTTTCTCTACTAAAAATGTTTACTTTTAGAGATTATTGTATAATTATATCACTTCCCTTTCCCTTTACTCCCTCCACATCCCCAATATAGCTCTCCCTGCTCTCTTACAAATTCACAGCTTTTCCATGAATGAAAGATAAGAGCACATGGGACTGTTAAACATATATCTTTCATTGTGTTATTCATGTGTTAATGCTTGCTAAAATAGAATGGATTCATAATATTACTATGTGCTCACTTCAGCAGTACATATACTAAAATTTGGAATTATACAGAGAAGATTAGACTGGATCCTGCACGAGGATGACACACAAATTCATGAAGCACTCTATATTTTTATAAGAAAAATAGATTTAACAAGAATTAGCAAAATCACAAAAATGAATACTTATGATCCTTCTACTGAGTCTACATTTTCAACTTGTTCTAAGAGACAGAAAAGAGAAAATGGAGACAAAGAGAATGAAAAGACTGAAAAGAAAGCAAAACAAAACAATACAAATATAGCCAAGATCGAAATTAAAGCTGAAATAAATGAAGAGCGGGGGAGACTATGCAAGAGGAAGGCAGGTAATAGAAGAGGAACCATATGTATAGAAGAAAAAGAAGGCTAAAAGGGCCATATTATGGAAGAGCTATACACCAGCACAGCAGTTTTTAATTCAGAGAAAAAGAAAAAAAAGAAAGACAGACAGACACTGAGAACTAAGGAAAGGGAACTATAATTCTGTCAGCTGGACACATTACGTTTAAAATTCACTTGGGGCATATCGTACGCTCTGTAAAATAATCAAGGGAGTTAAACCCAACAGTGGCTATCTACAGCTTTCAAACCTTTTGTGTCCTGATAACTGCTGGCTAACCTTAGAATCTTCGATACACACACAAAAAAATATTTTCCTTGTATTAAAAATATTACTATTTCTCCCAGGATATGGCTCATGATGGCTATTATTATTGTTTCTAGACAATAAACAGATGCTCTTACAGAGGAACTGGGAAAAGTGATTGACTGTGAAGCACTGGATAGTTGTGGGTAACTGAGGTCAAGGCTGGCCATTACCAAAATATTACAGAAGTCATGAGGAACACGTCTACATGCCAAGTGTTTCCAAAAAGCACTGTTCCAGAATAGTGCCAGCTTCAGGGCTTCTTATTTTAAATTGAAATAATATATCTGACCTAGTTTAAAGTACAGAACTTACATTCAAGTAGGCTAAAGGCAATCTTGTCACCTGCCTCGTTGACACAACTGAGCAGATACTCCTGGAGTAGAGCTCATTATCTGAAGGCTTCCTTCCAGGCATGAGTCCAGTCAGGGCTTGTGGTCATTATTTCTCAAGGATAACGGCTTTTTTTTTCTGGTTATTTTCTCAAGCACCATATCTGATTAGAACACTCTTGACACTTGCTCATTTCCTCTTCCTTGCAAAGGCCACTGTTGAGAGTACCAAGACTAATGTGACAGAGTTTTTTTTTCTTATAACTTTAAGTTTAGGGAGAGCTCTCACCTAAGTTACTTTTTCAATTCCAAAATTGAATTTCAGCTCATTTGCTAAGCAAATGAACTGAAATTGTTTATTTACTAAACAGAATATTTCACAATATTGACAGCATGAGGTTCAATCACAAGAACAATTTTGTAAAGACTTTCTAAAACATGAAAATATTTTTCTTTAAATACTCTAATTTTGTAATGTTACTCAAAAGGGCCCTATTATATTTGCAGTGTTAATCAAGAGTTAAAAGACATGACAAACATCTATAGAAGTGTGTGTGTGTGTGTGTGTGTGTGTGTGTATGTATAGATAGATGATAGATAGATAGATAGATAGATAGATAGATAGATAGATAGATAGATACTTTTTACTTCAAATGGGTTTGTTTTATTTTGTTTATTTTTAATGCATATCACGAACTTCGACCCAGTATAAAAAAAACAGCCAATTATACTTCTCTCACCATTTTGTTTGGCCCTCTAAATAATGATTCTAATTCACTTTAATTAATTGTTATTATTCAAGTTAAACTGTTTACAAGTTACAATCAAATTTGTTAGATTCATGGAATCCTTTCCTGGGGCTTAACACTCAACGTTTGATGACTAATTTTTCGTGCTAGGAAGCAGCAGAGTCTTCTCTTTAGCTTCATGTTGGTGCTTTCCCCACCACACTGCCAACTTCCTTCCATTCTCATCCACCTTCGTAAATGCTTTCATTTCATTTCTCCCAAGTGCACTTTACTGAAATTACAGAACAAACCAATGGACGCACTGGGGCTTGGTAGTGCATTATACAGAGTATTTTCTTCTTTACATAGTATGTGAAATGATTCATTTTCCATTTATTGATCAATTTTTAATATTTAGAAATGTTATGTTTATGTAAGTAACATTAGTCACTCTAATTTATACTGTGTACAGAGATCATATAGTTTCCCCCACACATATTTACATATTAACATTCATCTATATAAATACTTAGATGGGTAAATAAACAGTATCTCAGCTTGTTATGTGTAACCAAAATTATCAGTATTTTAGTCAACTACTTATCTTTTATGTAATCTAAAGTGGGGTGTGTGTGTGTGTGTGTGTGTGTGTTGGTGGTTCTTATAGAATAACTTAAACCAATTTTAATTTCTTTTCTTATCACAACTAGGATGTGGTGCAGATTATCGTTAATTATAATTTCAATAGAAGCTAAATGATAAAGAAGGAGACACTCATAATCTCTGTTTTTAATGTCTAACTTTCTTAATTTGGCAAAATTCCTAGTACACAGAGAGCAGTTAATGCATATTTGATGAAGAGCTGAGTGATCTTGATTTTCTAGGACAGTACATTTGTTGTTCCTATAAAATATAACTTAGTTCACTCAGAATTATATTATTAAGTTCTGTCTTCTTGTTATTAGTAGTAAAATTCCAGATGTATTTGATTTCTGATTTATTTTATACATGCATGCATTTGCAAATGTGTACAGATGCATGTATTTGTGTTCTGTGTTATGGCTTTTTCTAACTAACATGGTTAACTTCTTCTAGAATGGAACCATATTATTTTAAAGTTTGTTTAAAGAATTCTTTTGTTCTGGTAATTTTATCCTCATTATTTTGTCAATTTTCTTCCCGTAGTTTGAGGTTTAATCTTGTGTATCAACTTTGTGGAATTTAGAACCAATCCTCTGAGGATATCTATGATATGATTTCTACATAGGGTAATTGAGGTGGGAGGACCCACTTTGATAGTGGGGATCCATGCTCCATTGTCTGGGGTTCTGGGTTGAATAGAAAGGAGAGAGGCAGCTTAATGCCTGCAGTCATCCCTTAATGTTTCATAACTGCATGTGCAAGGTGGCAATGTGATCAGTTGTCTCAGGCCCTTGCCATGGTGACTTCTCACTGTGGAGAACTTTCCCCTCAAAATGTGAATCTAAAAGAAACCTTTCACTTCCTTTATCTTAAGTTGATTTGTCAGGTATTTGATCACAGCTATTGGGCCAGGAATCAATGCACTTATAGTATAACAAGTTCTTCTTTGCATATTTAAATTAGAAGCCTCTATGAACTACTTCTTCATTATGATATGGATCCAAATATAAATCATCATAAAGATTTTGAAGGGCAAAAGTGAAGAATTATTTTTCTTTGGTTTTAATGAATCGTTCTACATTAATCTATTAGTATTCATACTTTTACTTTCATCCTGGAGAAAAAGCAATGGTTCGTGTTCTCAGGAGTGATCTTTGCCTCTTCAGTTCTACTAAGGTTAGAATGTTATCCTTCCTTCAAAGCAGCTGATCCATTACATGCTTCTCCTCCTCTTTGTATTCCTCCTCATCTCCTTCTCCTCCTCCTCTTTCTCCTCTTACGCCTCTCGTCCTCTCCTCCTCTCCTCTTTCTCACCATTTTTCTTCCTTTGCCCTACAATGCCTTCCAATTTTATTGACATGTCTGAATACTTACTTCATCTAAACTCATTGTAGTTAATTTCTCTTAGAAATATTTCTGTCTATGAACTATATAGTTAACAAAGATTCCACCTATGATTTCCTGGCCCTCACTCTCTTTATCTTTTTCCTTTTCTTCTGACAGCTATCTGGCACTTCAATTTACTAATGCTAATTTTTGAATGGTGGAATTCCCCTAAGATCTGTGCAGAGAACACTTCATTTCATATTTTCATCCAACCTCCTAGCATCTGGTGTCTCTCTATGTTAACACTGATCCACTCAAAGCCACCAGCCCACAATACATGTCTGACACTCATGTGTCCAACAGCATACCAGATATTTGATCTGTGTTACATGAACCTTAAAATGCATTTACACCTATATTATTTTTCTATTGTTATCATAAGATTACAAATATTGCAGCTTTGAATACTAGAAATTTATTTATTGTATGATTCTGGGGTTTTGAAATCATAAAACCAAGGACTTTTTTTTGCTAGTAGTCATAGGAAATAATCTATTTGCCAGCCATTAGATTTTTTTCAGTTCACTCAAACATCAGTTTGTCTTATGTTTGTCGGTCATACTTCCTTTTCTATCTACTATATATTATTCTCACACTCTTCTTTTCCTGTACCCTCTTCTATGATTGTACACAGATTCTCCAAGATATTCTTTTTCATTGAATGATATTCAGTTTAATTGCATGTGCAAGATCTATTTGGGGCATGAATAGTCAAACACTATTATGGTTTCAGTATTTTGTCATCAGCAATATATGTGCCCTCTATTCTGCTGAGACTCTTATTCTTCCAGTGCTTATTGTGAGTGAATGATACTGCCATACACTTATTAGGTCAACTCTGAAATCTACTGTGCCTGCTCCATTATATTCTCACACCACAAAATCAGTCAGCAAGCTCTCTTCATCCTGATACTTTGTTTTATAACTAATATGGTTTGTTCTATCTTCACTGCTACTTACAAATTTTAGACCACGTCTCAACTTTCTATCACCTCTTTCTACAAACTATGTATTTCTCGCATGATTTGTTCTGTTCCTAAACATAATTGCATTAGGCCACTGATTATAGTCAGTAATCCTCCACTTACCTCAACAAGAAGATTAATCTTATATTCTTGCTTTTAAAATTACCTTGAGTCATTCCTAGATCTTACATCTTGCTGCCGCTTTCTCTTTTTTCCTGTTTCTTACAGAACTAAATATTTTCACGAGTCCTCAGCTTTTATGATAAAAGTCATTTAGCTCTCCCTAGAATATTTTGTTTTATTTTTCACTTCAAATAGCTGACTTCTAACACCCCCCTCCATAGCCTTGATGATATCTAGTTCTGGACATGTTTTCCTTCTTTTTTTCAGGTCAAGTGACCACATTGCCTTTGTTTCTACTAAACCTGAACTTTACTAGTTTAATATAAAATATTTACAGGTTCTCTTATTTGCCCCTCCCATACACATCATCTGTTTAAAGATAGCAGATCCCAGGTCTCAAAGTTATCATAAAAAGGGTTCAGTATATGATGTTAAACTGGATTTGTGATAAACTGTATCAAACCTTATTATAAGATTATAATGTGTATGCAGTCCTTTCCAACAATCTATATAACTGGAAGTTGAACTGTTCTCATCAGAATTTAAATATTTAAGTTATTTTTTATAATAGAAAACAAACTCAATTAATTGTGACAATTCTAGCTGGTATATGTTATTTATTGAGATAATCATAAGACTTTTGCAGAGAATCTAGATTTATTTCACAACATCCAGACAGCAGCACACAACCTACTGTAACTTATTCCTGGGCATTTAATAAACTCTTTTAGTCTCCACATGTACACAGCATACACATAGTGCACATACACACATGCAAACATAACACACATGTATATAAAAAGAAGACACTTCATCCCTGGCTGTGTAGCAAAAGTATATCTCTGCTGGCAAATAGCTGCAAGAGAATCTTGGAATCTTCATCAGTAAGTAACTACATTGACCTTGCAGCTACAGCAACTATCAGCTCCTCAATTTTTGGTTCATAGTACCTAGTCATAAGATTTTCTGTTCTGTAGCTATCCACATAATACAAAGTTTAGACATGATCAGCTTGATAACAACTAACATTTTACAAAAGTTAATGAGGGCATCATTGGGTCATTGTAGCAAAAAATTTTGAAATGTATTGGGACCAGAACTCTCAGTAAATCTGGAACTCTACTCCCTGCTTTGAGTAGAGTTATTGGCCAGGTCCTTCAATAACTTATGGTTTATTTTTCTAACCTGTACTAGGTTGCAGTTGAACATGATACTGGCTTTTATGGGGTTACTAGAGATTCAATTTCAGGCACCCATACTTTCCCAATAAACAATTTACTCACTGATCCGTTTACATAGACCATAGACTCTAGCGATACTCTTGACCCACAGATCTTGCGTATATGGGGTGGTTTTAAACATAGTTCTAGAATTCATTAATTTTTTCTCATTATGAGGTCAAATCATTGTGCACATATCTTCCACAGCTGTCATCTACCAGATAATTTAAACATATAGACAGTGTTCCAGAGATAGAACCCATGAACAAGTAGATCTCCAGACTGTTCAAATATCTGAATCATCCTAAAAATGGCTTCATAAATTGAGAGAGGAACAAGCTAACCTATCAGTATCCTGTCGCAAATGCCTGAAAACCATGAGTGTAATTAACAACCAGGGTTGTACAGTGATGACTGCATGGTAGGCTCTTAGACTTAAATGGTTACTAGATAAACAAGACCAGTGCTCTGTGAGCTCAGTATCTATTTGAAGAAGGATGGTAAAAGTGAGGAAGGAAGTCAACTACGCATAGGGGAAGGAAAGTGCAGGAAGGCACATTGTCAGAACAAAGAAAAGGAAAGAATCTAAGAAAGAACTAGTAGACAAAAACAGACAGAAGAGGCAAAGGAGAAAGGAAAGAAGAAATAAGTGAAGGAAGTGAAGTAACTTTGGAAAACAGAAAATGAAGATAGGTGAATGACAATTTCTAATGTTGACAGAAGAGAAAGATCAAGCCTTTGAAAGGTTGGACATATCATAGGACATCAATAATAAGTATTTACTATAATACTTATATGCTAATAAGTACTTACTATAGGAATAAACTTGTAAGAGAACATGATACCAGGAAGAACCTTTAAGTGTCAGTAATTCTTAACTTTTTAATACTTAATGTAGGAAGATGCTTTCCTACTGCTGCTACATTTTACAATAAAGCTCAGTAATTTGGGAGGAGCTAATGTGGGAGGAGAGGAAGAAGAGAAGGAAGAGGAGGAGCTAGGGGAGAGCAGGAGAGATGTAGCAGCCATGGAGAACCATGCATGCATCAAGAACAATCCTGGATAACAAATTTTATCTAAGGTTAGGTATTGGGTAGCAACTCAAACTGTGTCGACCTCTTGTTATTTGACCATTTCTAAATATATGAAGCCTTTGGATTGTAATTAAGCTTTAAAGTCTCATTTCTACCGGTTACCACATGGTATTGTCTAAGGTTCAGCCAAGCTTTGTGGAGACAGGATGGTGGATTGTCAGAGCCAGCTGCCACTACAGTGTCTTGTGGGTGCCAGGGCCTGTGTTTTTAGCTGACCATTTCTAGCTGTGGCAGGCACGTGGTCTCTGGCCACTTCCAGCTGTGGAGTGCTTGGCTTCAGGCCTCAGAGCACAGCGGCCTGAGCTAAGAAGAGCTGCTGCCTCTTAGACAATTGGCCCGCGCAGTGGCGTTTTTAAATTATTAACCTCAACAACTTAACTAACTAACTAACTAACTAATTAATTAATTAATTAAAGCACCCCTTTTTGTCCTCCAGCACCTCTCATTTCCCTTTCTCACTTCTTCCCTGTTGTCCCCTAATTCCCTCTCAAAATTGATGACCTTTTTTCTTTTATTATAATTGTTGCATATATGTTTATACTTACGTAAATATAACCATTGCGCACACGCACACACCCCACACGCAGAATTTTTAAAGGGCTGCGAGGAAGCCACTCTAAATCTTAAATGTGCCTACATAACTGACTGGACCTCTACTTGGAGAAGAAATTTGGCTTTCTCTTAAGCTTCCCAAATCATTCATTAGTACTTCTTGGAAAACTTAAAATTGGATCCGTTCAAAGAGAAGGTTTGGAGAAAGTTCTTCCTGGGTTCACTCATCTCTTCTAGCGTGTACACAGTTGTCAATTGTCAATGTGTCACTAGACTCAGTTCTCACAAGCGATAGCTAAGCATGGGGAAGAAGAATTTCCTAATATATATATATATATATATATATATATATATTGTCCTAAAACAATATTGGAGACAGATATGCCTATTCTATTTGTAAGAACTTGATAAGGAGCAAAAAAATGCTGTGAAAAACTGCAGAATAATTCATAAGACTGGTGATAGTTTATGTTAAGCCTCCATTGAATCCATATGCCAACTATTAATATTATCCACTTAATACTGTTTTCAAATATGTTCTTTATTTTAAATTTATTCCTACATTATCATGTATATTCTGATACAAAACAGAACATCATATCTTTCTATTATATAGCACATTTCAACATCAATCCTGAGTGAAGTGGACCTACATGTCCAGAATACCTATGCATATTGTATTTTCAAAATTGTATTTCTTGCTCATACTAGTCTCTGTATTATGGTTTTATGGAGGAAGACTAAAAAGAAGTTAAGAACAATCTCTAGTGTAAGATATTTTAGAATGCAATTGCCCTCAGTAATTCTTGGAACAAGTACAGTGAACATATGCCAGTAAAGAAAAGGAATAGTAATAAAATCTTATATCAGAGAATTAATATTAAAATAAAAACAAAAAGAAAATAGAAATGGGCAAAGGATGAACACTATATTGCTAACTGAAATATGGAGGCAGACCCCAAAAAAATTTTTTTAGGTACATAGTGAAAGTATGACAAAGAGAAGTTTCATAAGAGCATAGAAATTTTTACATTATAAACCAACACGAAGAAGCTTACCATTGTAAACAGTGAGTAAAAGGAGTAGAACATATTTAATTTGGGGCCAGAGAAGTTCAGCTGTGCAATAGTTGGCATGTGTAGAAACCTCCGTGGATGCATCAAGGCTGCAGTTGATCCAGTGAACTTGAATCAATTTGCAAGAAATCCCTCAAGTAAAACAAAAACTAAACTACCTGAAATCACACAGACAGATGGTAAGAAATATAGATGCATAGTGGAGAAAGCCTACAAAGGACCTGTGCTGGTTACTTTCTATCAGTGTGATATAAATCTAGACATACTTGAGAAGAAGAATGCTCAACTGAGTAACCATCTCCGTCAGATTGCTTGTGGACATGTCTGTTAGGTACGTTTTTGCCTTTTGATTGATATATGAGAGTTCTGACCAATGTAGGCAGTGCCAACCTGTGCAGATGGTCTTGGGTTGTACAATGAAGCAGGCTGAGCAAGCCAAAGGGAGGAGGCCAGTGTGCAGTGTTCCTCTGTGATCTCTGCTTTAGCTGCTTCTTCCAGGTTTCTGCCTTGTGTTCCTTCCTATCTTAGCTTCTCTTCATGGTGGATTGTTAGCTGCATTTTCCTTTCCAGAGTGTTCTTGGTTATGGCATTTATCATTTCAACCTAAATCAAATTAGAACAAGACTGAGGGTAGATTCCTCTGACAACCCTGGTAAGAGGGAGAAGAACAGAAATGAGGATCAAGCATGAAGAGGTGGAGGAATGACAGGGCTTGGTGATGCTATCAAGAAAAATTACATAGACAAATTAGGAGGAAACAGCAACCGAAAATGGAACAATGAAATTTGGTGAGACCCTGAAAAGAAAAGGAAATATATAAGAGCCTAGTATCTCAGCTATCTGATTTTCCAAACTGGGTTTTGTGAGTTGAGTCCAACGTTCTCAAATGCAGGAATTCTACCAACAATAGCTCATACCCACCCTCACCTGCCTGCTACTTACTTCAAAACTGATGTTTCTCCAGTCTTTCCTACCACTGTGTGCAGACTTCTGCTATTTTGTCATCTGATATTCCTTACTCTTAACTGCTTGCTAATGTCTCAGCACAAATGTGAGTTCTTAAAAAGAAAGGATTCCAAAGTGCATCCTAGATAAGGACAATCCACAGCACAATGTACAGGTGTTTAAATCACACTCCCCACCCTTTTGAGGAGAAACAAAACACACTGGCTGTAGTAGATTGCCCAAAATGTATCTGTTTGTGGAAAGTGGTAGCAAAGGACACTCTAAGCCAACAGATGCCAATGGGAAAAGTTACAGCTCCTCAACTAGGCACTCATAGTGACCCACAGAGATGTTCTGAGCATATTCAATAGAATAGAAATACTTGTCTCATTATTTTACTTCAAAGCCTATATACCCTGGGTTGTTTAACCAGCAGCTTGAGGAACCATCCCTTGATCAGCATATTTCTTCTAATTTATGTTTCTACGTTTTACTTGGCTCTGTCCCTCTTGACTTGCTGCCCTAAAATGTCCCACAGTCTAATGGAACAGTGCACAACACATAAATCAGTGACACTTTGTCTCCCAGCATGAGTGCTGGGAACACTTCAATCTTTGAAGAACCTCAAAGTGAACTGCTGAGATCAATAGTCTCACTTCCAAGGAAGTGAAGGATGTTCACTATGCTAGTTTGCTGCCAGATTTTTGTTTTAAAGATAGGCAGGAACAGGTAGCCACAAAGTTATTCTCAGTATGACTTGTGTAATATCCACATAGAATGTGTGTATCTGCGTGTGTGTGTGTGTGTGTTTATATCTACCTTATTAGATGTAACTTAGCAATACTGTCCAATAGCAGTTTAGTAACTGAAACTTAGTTCTAATTATTTCAAGTAATATTGGTTACATATGTACAAAAGTCATGCTGATTTTTTTCATGTCCTCATTTTCATTGGCTTTTTGTAATGAGGTCTTATTATGTAACTCATTCTGGCCTGGAACTTTATTCTTCAAAAATCTGGTATTGGAGTCATATGCCATATACCTAGAAGAGACTAACATTCACATATAAAACTTTTTCTTTTGGTCAGAGAGCTAGAACACAATATCATAAAATGGCTGGCTTATAAACAATAGAAATTCCTTTCTCCTGTTATGACAGCTTACAATTCCAACATGAAGACATGACAGATTTAGAGGTAATTGAACATATCTTTCTCCCTGTAATTTCACATAGCAAAAGGGATGAGAAAAACTTCCTTGAGCCCTCTTATATTAGAGTACTAATTCAATTCATAATGTTAGATTCTAATGACCCAGTCACCTCACCTGCAACACCTACCATCAGCAAATACCATCACTTTAAAGATTATATTTCCAAAATGACCTTTAGATAAAGGCACACAAAATCATCCAGTCTAAAACAAAATAAGTTAAAAATAACATAAAGGTAAAATTGTTTCTTTTTTTGTCTTTTTTTCTGGTAAAATCATTTCTAATACAATAAATTAAAAGTGATTATTTTATTACTATTTTTGTCTCTACGGCCAAGTGCCTGTCAAAAATCAATTTAAAGGATGAAGGGTTTATTTGCTACAGAACTTGAGGGCTAGAGTTTAGCATGGAGAGAGCATGATAGCAGGAGTGTGAGGCACTGTATAGAAAAAGCCCCCACACAGGAAACAGAGAGTGAGCAGGAAGCAGTGGGACACAGGTCTAAAGAATCCCAAGTTCCTCATCATTTTCTTTCCATTGGAAAATGATTTCCTTGCAATCCCAGTGGAAGAACAACAGAGGTTGGCATGACCACCTAGTTCTCCCAGAAACTAGACCACCAACCAAGGAGTGTACCGAAAGGGATTTTTGGCTCCAGATATGTATGTATCAGAGGATAGCCTTGCTCAACAGCACTGAGAAGGGAGACCTTTGGTCCCAGGCAGGTTTGATGCCCCAGAGTAGGAGGATGCTGGAACTGTGGGGCAGGAGAGTGTGAGTGGGTGGGGGAGCACTCTCATATAGGCAAAAGGGAGAGGGAGGGCAGATGTGGGATGAGGGTGGTGGAGGGGTTACCAGGAAGTGAGATATCATGGGATAGGGGTTGTTAGAGGCTGTACTTGGGAAGTGGGATATCATTTGAGATATAAATGAATGGAAACATTAATAAAAATTAAAAAAAAAAGAAAGTTGAAACAATTCTTAAACATACCCTTACTGTTCAGCTTCTGAAGTGGCAATGTTCTGTGTTCCATAAAACTGATAGGTGCTGACACTAAAAAAAATAAGCCCATTGTTTTGTTTGTTTATTTGTTCTTTCATCTGCTTTTGTAGGCTGAGTAAGCATATGAGCTTTGTAGATACAACTTGTATTCAACTATCCCTTGCTTCATAATCCTAAACAGAGATGAATCTGTAAGTATTATACTTTATACTTCGCTTTTCAAAAAAAAATTGCCATTGACCCATATTGATCATTTTTGTGTTTTTCCCTCTTTCCTTTCTTTGCTAGCTCTTCTTTCTTCTTCAAGACCCTTGTCCTGGGTCCTCCCACACTCTGCCTCCCTGGGAACATTTAGGAAGAAATTTTTAAAAACTACCTAATGTGCTTTGTGCTCCAATGTCAATCTATAGCCTTCTTTCTCAGTATTAGCTATATTGGGTGCATCCATGTATCTCCTCAGTTCATCTACAAGAGCTTTAAAAAAGGAGACTATTTGATAGAGTATTTTGATATCTCTAATACATAAACCTACACCTAATATATAGTACTATCTTAGTGCACAAATAATGAATATTGCACTAGTACACAGAAATTAGTGACATTAACAGGATTCAGTGATTCACACAAAATAATCATACCCCCAAATAAAAAGAAAAATACAGAAGCTTATTCTGAAGTAATTTGGCAGAAACTGAAATTCTCTTTCAATTTTTAAACTGTGACATGTCAGAAGTTTTAGCTAAAGTTCATGAAATGCCTGGGTAGTACCTTGGTTCTTAGAGAGTATTTCCAAATATCAGTAGAATTTTGGGCATTTTGCTATGTTTTTGTTATGTTAAGTATATGAAAAGATAAATTAGTCTTAAGTACTAGAGCCTTATGAGGTTGTAAGTCATTTTACAGTATAACATTTGGATGGTCTTTGAACCTAAGTTTCATTTAACAAGAACAATTCTAAACTGAGATTTGGTAAAACAAGGTACATTAACAGCAAATCTACAACTGAATAAGAATTTTCATGTTTCAGTTAAATATATATTCCTCAATAATATTACTGTAGCATATATTCAAATTCCAAACTGAAACAGTTCTTGTTTCTGTGTAGAATATTTAATGTATGATAGTCATGAAGATTTGCTTATTGAGGAATTTTGAATACAGATTATATGATTCTTCCTTTGCAAGGAAGAATCTGTCTACTGAATGTCCTTGTTCTGCAGGGAATTTCATTAGCATGTAACCTGGTCTTGTCCTCAAAGCCCTCATTGCTTCCGCCAAGCATGGCTTTAATTGAGAGAACGCCAAGCTGTGACTCTGAGTCAGGTGTGGAGGCTGTTTCTCTAAGCAAATTACATCCAGTGAAGTGACTGAGTGTTCTTTTCCATATCTTTTTGACAGATTTAATACTGCATATTAATTATTGCTCTCCCATCTTCTTCTCTGTGATTGTTTTCCCAAGCATCCTATTGAGGGTGATTGATGTTCAGATGAATCTTACAGATTTATACAGAGAAAGAAAGATGACCATGTGCTAGTAAGAACACCAGGTTGCAAGACTTTAGATTAGCTTCAATATTAAAACAATATCAGCACATGCTTTGTAGATTCCATAAGAAACAGCATGGTAATATACAAGCTTGCTACACAACAGCAGCGACTATAACAAAGTGTATTCTTGCTTCCAGTTTTGTGTATCTTCTTTGTAACATAAACAAAGACAAAACAAATATGCCTTTTGATTCATCAGCTAACTCAATTAGAAGAAAATTTATTTGTTCATGTTAATATTCACTCTGATATAATTTACATGGGGGGGAGTCTTATATGTTCTTAAGAGTCTGTCCCTACTAGCACTCTAGAACCACCGTTTAGTGGAAGGGAGAGAAAAAGACAGTTTAAGGGAGCACTTTGTGACCCTCTGTTTGGATATCAGACTAATGAAACCTGGACTAGGAGGAATTAAAATTTTCCTCAGGACCCACGTATAACCCCATGAACCACAACAGTAAACAACCTATCAAGATATCTACATGTACAATAGTGATACTTTTATCTTGGTGTTACCAGCAGCTAAGTATTTTTAAGGCCCCTCAATAGGAGGAATCTCATCCTTGGCATTGTAAGCCTAGGCAATTACTCATAAATGTAGAAGGCATAGACATGAGGACAACCCATTACTTCCATTTTCCTAAACCAATAAATTTTTAACTGTATTCTAAATACTGATTATGATGGAAAGTTCTTGTCCTTCATCAAAGAATCTTATTTTTACAACTGATGGAGACTATTAAAGATATCCACAAGTGGTAAAAATTCAGAGAATAAGAGACTCTGGGATACTCAATCCAAACCACTGATACACCTACAATACAACCCTTTCGCTTTAAGGCTCAGGGACAATAATCAAAAATGAAACAGAAAGACTGTAAAATCCAGAGTCCTGGGATGCTTATTGCTAGACAGTATCCTTTAAATGAGACAAGAACATATACCAGCTAGTTTCAACAGTATAACTTCTGGAATAAGACCACAAAAATGACAACCCCAGTTGACATGCCAATTAGGTGTAAATTACCCATGATTCCACACCTAGATGAAGAGCTATAAGAGATCAATGGCTGCTGAAATAGGGAGCATAGTCTTCCAGGGAGTAGCTTCTGTATAGAATGTTCAAACCCAAGTGGTCAGCAATAAACACAGGTATATACAAGTTATGCTGAAAACACTCAGTAGTATCTATATATACATGTAATAATAATAAAGAAGAAACAGTAAATTTGGGAGTAAGTGCATAGAAGGAGTTTGATGGGGTAGTAAGGGTAGGAGAAATGTAGATATAGCACTCATATATGAAATTATCAAAAAATAAAATGAAAATACCTAGCAAAAAATAAGTAAACAAATAAGTAAACAAAAAAATAATCGAATCTCCAAGAATCCAATA
The DNA here is from genome assembly GCF_004785775.1 of Grammomys surdaster. Lineage (NCBI taxonomy): Eukaryota > Metazoa > Chordata > Mammalia > Rodentia > Muridae > Grammomys > Grammomys surdaster. The sequence continues at coordinate 4,125,869 of NW_021620966.1, read as the reverse complement.
TTTCATAACTAGGGAAGGAAGGTTGAGTTCCTGGTGCTGTCTGGGAAGAGCATCAAGCAATTCTAATAAATAAACCTATTCATACCTCCTTGCTCTGCTTCTTTCTTTTCTTCTTTAAAATCGTAACACTGGCTACAGAAAAAGCAGAGATACTAGGAGCCTGTTTCTCTCACTGGTTTGACAAAAATTCAACATCTAACTTCTTTTGCCAGGTTTAGTCTGAATCTTTATAAGCCTGGGGAACTGTGCGGCACTCTACATGATCTAAATGCTCTAACTAAGAATCTCTTTCTCAGGCCGGGCAGCGGTGGTGGCGCACACCTTTAATCCCAGCACTTGGGAGGCAGAGGCAGGTGGATTTCTGAGTTCGAGGCCAGCCTGGTCTACAGAGTGAGTTCCAGGACAGCCAGGGCTATACAGAGAAACTCTGTCTCGAAAAACCAAAAAAGAAAAATCTATTTCTCAGTTTGGATTCTATGGCAAGGCAGTACAGGAAAAGTTTGGAGCAGATACTGCCCTGACTATAAGATAATATGTATTTTTTTAAACTTGAACTTTACTATCATATTTAAGATTACTTAAGGCAAGCACAACAATATTAATTTTTAAACCACATAACTTTCTTTATAGTTTCTGTGCAAATATTTTTGTTAATTATTGAGCACTTCTATAAATAGCTGCACAATTCTTTGAAATAAGGTAGAACATAAAAAATAGAAGAAATAATGGAAGTTAATTCAACACTTTCACAGAGGGAGGGAAAGGTAATTGGTGAATTCATTTCTATAATTATATGTCCAGTTTACCCTACATTATCAAGGTGTCATTTAACCAAAAATTTCTGCTTTACTCAGCTTATAGTTTATATAAAATGCCTTTGTTAAACTGGACTCTTTGGGGTAAAGAACACTCATGTATGAACTACAGCCATAGCTTTCATAACTAAAGGCAACTGTGATAGCTCAATTTCTTTTTTGAAAAAAAAATATCATCTTGGGTCTGAAGCTAATCTAAAACTTATTTCATAAATTTACTTATTTTTTCTGTTCCCTTCAGATATTAGCCAGCTAAAGTTGTTACACACACATTAGTTATACCAATTAGTCCCAACGTACATATGTATACATTCAAGACTTGATTAGGGAGCTAAAAGTAGTTAGGCATGGCAGAAATAATACACAAGAGCAAAAATTCCAATTCCCTCGGACACTGAGCTGATGAATACATTATACATTTTTGGCAGAGCTAAGCGATCTCATTATGTTTGCTTAATTTAATAATGCAATTGCCTTATATTTTCTCATTTCATCAGGTAATGACAGAGAGAGCAGGTCTTTGTTTATAATGGACATTGGAAAAGGCCAGGTTTTCACAGTGAAAGTTACAGTTGCAGGTTTGTCCATAGTCTTCTGCTCATTTCTTTACATTTAAATGTAACATTTTCTTAGAACTGGACACTATCCAGACTGCTTGCATGTTCTACAACTTTAAGCACATATGTGAGAAAACAGTGATCACAGAATTACAAAAAACACTCTGGCATTCAACTGTCATGACTCAATGAAGCTAAAGGTCCCAGGTTTCCTCTCAAGTAATTCTAATTTTCATGTCTTTGAATTTACTTTTTGAAAGATTTGCTAATTTTCATCACAATTTATTAGATAATACATAATGATACAGTAGTTACCAAACACTGGTGGAAAAAATAAATAAATATGTTAGAAGGTTAAAGAAAGAGTCTGGGCACCTACTTTTGGGGCTTCTGGTTCAGTCAGTTAAAAATGGGTTGCAGAACTTACAAAGTTATCAAGTGATGGTGACGTGGGCAGTGGAGAAAATGGTCTTCACAAACAAGAAACCAAGTGAGAACAAAATTAAATGTAAAATGATACTCTAAGTAAAGATTGTTAATAATTCAAATGACTATCAGTTATATAATAATAGATAAATTTTGGTATGCCACTAAACAATATTCAACTATTTATTAGATAAGAGAGTTATATGCACATGCATATGTGTGTTGTGAGTTTCAAATATCTTAAATTCTCATGACTGACTTACAGGTAAGGAGTGATCATTAGGGGACCAGGATACAGAAAAGAGCAATAAGTTGTTCAGTATCACAGAACACAAGTGTAGCAAAGCTGAAGAACAAATACAGACAGTTTCACATATAAGCACTGAGCTGTTCTAGAGACAAGATGATCCAAACACCAGTCCATGAATGGAATGAGTCACTGAGCAGTGTGTATGCTGACAGTTTCATGTTTATTGGTTTAAAATAGAGCTACAAAGACAGAAATGGTATAAACATGAATTTTAGGAGAAAGAAAATGAGACAATCTTACACACTCTGACATGTCCCAAACTGATTACTTAAGGATTCAATTGTTTTTGGGACCTGCAAGATTCTGAGAATCCACCAAAGAACTTGGTTTTCCCTCTACCTCCTACCCTTTAGCAAGGAATAGATGATCATTTCATATCCTCTTCACTGATATGCCTGATTGCATGTGCCTGTAAGTACTGTTTCTCCTCACTAATCTAGGCTGACATCTCCTAGCCACTTAGGCCATAAGTAGCAGCAAATGGCAATTTTAAGGCTTGAAAGCTACTGTCACTTAGGTCTATGTGGACTTTAGATTTTCTCTACAAAGTACATCATCAGAATTTAAATTCAGCTTTAGCTTCAATGAATACTAGGGTGTCTCTCTCTCTCTCTCTCTCTCTCTCTCTCTCTCTCTCTCTCTCTCTCTCTCTCTCTCTCGTTTTGTGAGTGTGTGTGTGTGTGTGTGTGTGTGTATGATGTTCTTTCCTTTTCCTTTTTACTAGATACTTCTCTGTCTTCTATTTTAAAAAGAAAAAGAAAAAAGAAAAAAGAAAAAGTTGGTGAGAAGAAAAAAATCAAGTGACCCTAAGCAAGTCAGTGAGAAAGAAGGTAACATATTTCTGTAATGCAAGGTTTCTCCCCCTCCTTTGCCATAAACTAAAAGATAAAAGTCCCAAGGTCAGTCAGAGCTTTAGGAGGTCCTCTCACAGTGTGACTAGCCTGGGATAATGACCATCGTACAGAAAAATTATCTATTTTTGCCCCTCAGGTACAAAGAAAACCTAAATCAAAGCAGGGAGAAGGCTTAGGTGTGGCAGGCTGCCCCTTTCCTGCCTTCAGTGGTTCATGAATCTGTGTGTGATCTCTTTGTCTACCTATATTCTGAGATTGTTCAGCAAAATTAAAGAAAGGCCATTGCTTGATCTGTTGTGGGAGAGGGCTTTGAAGGAGAGGAATGATCATTAGTATGTTCTGTCTCTCTTCTCCACCCTCCAATGGCTTCACACTGATTCCCATTACATTTTGACCCAGATTTGTTAAGTCTGGGGAAACAGGGATGGCCACTGAGATGTTATGAAATGCACGCTACTCGCCTCAGTAAAATCTGAGACCCATGTATAAGAGAAATCAATAGTCATGAAAATACTTTGCATATTAAATTGAATGTAAACATGAAAGCAGAATGACTACCAAAATAAGTGTGCTGAAGAGCTTAGAAATGCAGCTTATGGAGTCTCAGTAGTTCCTTCAGGTCAATTATTTCAAATAAAATTGTTTAATTGTCAATGCTGAGGAACTAGCTTATTCTATAATATTCTTAGCTTATAAGATTGAGGGCCTGAATGTGATTCCCAGGACCATGTCTAAAAGGCCAGCTGTCATGATGGAGTGCTCCTTGTAGCCCAGTGCAGGGAAGCAGAGGCATTTAGAATCCAGGAGTTTTCTATTCAACCAATCCAGGGTACTTGGCTAGTTGCAGGATAGATGGGAAGTCTTGTCTCAAATGATGACAACAACAACAAAATAGACAGTAACCTGAGGAATGACACCTAAGGCTATCATCTGACATCCATGTGCACAAATACACACACACACACACACACACACACACACACACACACACACACACAGATTGGGTTCAAGCACACACACATTGCTTTCTATATTCACAGACACAAATCTCTGTTGTTCCAGAATATTCTTTCATAAAGTGAAAACAAAACAATACTAAAATATAAAATTTTGTTAAGTCATGCAGACAATATTTTTTTGGTAAGGGAGCAAAGGATTCTTCAATGCTTTTACTATCACATGACTGGTCAGTGACTATCCCATGTGACTAGCCAGGGAATGCTGAAAGACCAAAGGATAGGTGTCTGGACTCACGTATAGAGGAACTTTCTACTGCCCCACATTGACAATAGATCAAACAATCCACAGAATGCTACTCATGACCAAAAATTAATGATCATATCAATTGGCCTTTCTCAATTGCCATGTTCACTTTTTTTCTTTCAAGTGATTATTCATAGCATGTGACAAAGGTTCTACAAGATGAGTGTTTTGTAACCCGCATCCTACATCAAATACATAATGCCTATATACTATGTCAGCACAGTATATATAGTCCCATATGGAGTCTACTCTAATATAACTGCTAAGTCCTTTGTGCTGAGACACACAGGGGTTGTCACTTCTCTTGTTATTAGGCAAGGAATGGGTTAGATTTGAACAAAGAGTTGGGAGTCCTTTAACATTGATCCCTACTTCTTCAGAAGGAAACAGTACTGAGCTTAAGTTTTCCTTATGCAAACACATTTCCGATCCACTGACCACTCAATATAAAACAAGTAAAACACCAAAGACATGTAGCTGGAAATGGAAATCCCAGGTGGAAAGTCTGACAATGATGACTAATGGGCAGCCAGTGAATAAGCTAAGAACTTCCTCACTTAAGGCACAGAGGGAGTTTATAGAGGCAAGGGCTGGTCGTTCTGAAACTTCTTCCAAAGTGCACTTTTGTGAAAAGGGGTATGCATAGCAAACATCTGTGCCTCTACAGACAGTAGCTGTGTGAAGCTCTGTACAGAGGTTATGAGGCCACTAAACATTTAAAAGGCTGTACAGTTTAGAGCAAGGGAATCTGTTTATCCTTCCTTGATACATCTGTTACTAAGCACAAATGACCCAAAACCTTTCTTTATTCATGAACTGTCTATGAAAATGTTGCCTATGTTCTTCACTTAACACAAACTGGGGAACCATTGAGAAGAGGCACTGCAGCCTCGGGCCTTCCCTCAACCCAAGGCTGTCCTTTAGTTCCATGCCTCAATTCTGCACCTTTTTTAGAGCTTCGGGGTTGAATTATAAACTATACTTCTGTCCTTGTAATATGACAGTGTCAGTTGGATAGAGCCAGAGAATAAATAAGAGATGACAGGAGATCCTAGTGCCAAAATATCATAAGAGCTTCAGGTAAGAGGGCAACACACTAGAAACGGGAAAGAAACTGGGTTAACTATAACAATAACTGAAATTAAAAACAGGTTGCACTTTGGGCAAGATAATACATGTGATCATCTAATGACGGAGACTTTATTCTTCTAGTTACTCTGAATTTATCACCAGCCCACTGTACATGGTAGGGCTGTAGACAACAACTAAATCTCTTCAATTCAATATTCTTCCTTTCTCTTATCCCAAAGCTAACTAACTAAATACCTAACTATAATGATATATACATGAGGGGGGAGTAACTGTGTGTGTGTATATGTATGATCATTTTGTATATAATGTTTATGTTTGTCTGTCTTTGTAGCCAGAATACATTCAGAGAGACAGTTGTAAGGTAGAATGCCTACCTTGTCCCTCACTGCTGTGAACTCCTCACATAATAGGAACTCAATAGATGTTCGTTGAATACTCCAACATATAGCAAGGAAGGAGTAAAGCAGCAGCCATGTCTAGATTTACCAACAATTGTTCCCTGTACACATTTATAAAACTCACCATACAAGTTTAAGGGCTATAAAACTGACAACGATTACTTTGTGACCCCTAACCTTCACCCACAAAACTTTATTATCTGTGACCCATTTTTTCCCTTTGAGCTCTCTGCTCTCTTAGTGTTTGTTGAAGAAACTCTGAGGCTTCAATTTGAAAATTTCTTTTAGAGAGAATATGTGTCCAAAAAAAAAAAAAGAAAAGAAAAAAAGAAAAAAAATGCCTTAGTTTCAAGCATGTTAGTAAAACACACAGGAAAAGAGATCCATGATGCATAGACACGTGGACTACACTGAGCCTGAGAAGGAAAACAACTTTGCACCTCTCCTGAGGATGAATATGCCTTCTCTATAGGATCAAGGACAAGCAAAGTGGAAGAGAACAGAAAGCAAAGGCTGACATGGTTAAGTGACAAGATAAATGATGTTCATAAAATTGATGGAGGCTTGTGGGCATAAAGTGACTGTAATAGCTCACATCAAGCACAAGGATGAAAATAGTAAACAAATAATTACCTGCTGGTCTAATACCCACTACAGAACCACAAAGTAAATGTGGGGATATTAAAACAAGAGATGAAAATAATGAAAAATTATTTTTTCTTTTTTATTTCTTTCCAAAACTGCTTCCAACATTCAGACATTGAATATTCTCATTCACTTTTCTTTCTCTGTATACAATAAGTATTCTGATGATGCTGATGAATAATTTCTATTTACGTTTTCACATACCCACCATATGTGTTGTGCTTTCTACGTAGTCTGATATGTCTTTGTAAGTTGGTTTGTAATCCCAGACTGACATCTGGCACTGTATTTACTTGGTTTTGACAAACCCATACTGGGTTAGAATGTGTCATTTTTGAACAGTGTGCATGCTTGTTGAGGAGTGTATTCCCTCTATATCAAGCAGGAGGCTATATGTCAGAAACCACCCACCCATTGTCTACCACTCTGCTCTTAGTAGATTGAGTCATCTTTTTTCCTCTACAGACCCTACACTTCTGCCAGGATGTCAGCAGCACTGTGGGGATATATTGGTGAGCTTATCCTTGCCAGGAAGAAGAGAGTGACATTGTTCACTTCAGAAAAGTAAATCAACTTCACAAAGTGTACCATCACTTTAATAAGAGTCTATATTTATTGAGCACTAATTATGAGCCAGCCACCTTAGTGAGTGATTTACAAACATTATTTCATTAAACTATCACTGCGGTGTTATGAAGTAGGTAGTTTTATTATTCCCCAGTTTACAAATGATGTAACTAAGATTTAGAGAGGTTATGCAACATGCTCAAGGTCACAGAGCTAGGAAGTGGATGAACAGAGATCTTAATAATCAGCATCTGTCTAGCTCCCAGTGTTTGACCTATAATCTGTGATAGTTCTTCATAGATTGCTCCATTAAAAAGAAGAGTAATAAATGTACAATAAAGTAAAATGCTTATTTTGTTTAAGTTACCAAGTTGCTTTCTAAATCTGTAATATATTAAATGCTTAGAAAATCTCAAAAGGAACACCATGTTACTGTCATACTATTAGCAATTACATGGGGGTTTAAGAATCTTGTGATATAGTCATAGTCATAGTCGTAGAAGTACGGCATAGAATATCAGCCAGGATCATAAAAACAGAATGACATACCACTTTATATACCACATTGTAATAAAAATAAAGATAATTCAAAAAGAAATCTGCAAGCTAAATTTTGAAACTCATTTGTATTAAGAAGCACTCAAGTCAGGTGTGTTAGGGTAGCTCTTCTGTAGACAGTTTCTTGTTATCTGTTACTTTGTCATTAGCTGGCTTCCTGAAACCCAGCTAAATGGGGTTCATCAGTACTTAGCAATATGGATCCCTCTTCCCTGGATCCTGTTAGCACCACTTGTCTTTGCCCTTATTCATGAATTCTCTGATATTCAGAGTCTCTCACTAATTATTTATCCTCTCTCTTTTTCATTTATATCCCTTCTCTCTGAATTTCCTTTCCTGTGAACATATGCATAGCCACCACTATACTCCTTTCCTAATCTCCATTTCATATCTTTCTTCCTATTTTAGGAACATGAATCTCCATGTTCCTTTCAGAGAGATTTGTCTTATAAAGTGCATATTAAAAGTAGGTGATACAGGGCCGAAGAGATGGTACAAGTGTTAAAAGTCATACCACTTTAGGAGGACATAAGTTTGTATTCATGTACTCATGTTAGGCAGTTCACATCTGCCTTGACTCCAATTCCAAGGAAAACATACTCTCTTCTGGCCTTCAAGGGCATCTACATATATGGGCACATACTCCTTGTACAGACATACATGTAATGAAAAAAATAATAAAATTAATTTAAAAGTATTTATAGATGATACAATGTTAGGAGAAATATTCTGTTAGTTAAGTGCTTGCTTTTGAGCCTGAAGACCTGAGTTTAGATCCACAATACCATATAAAAAGCTAGATGTGATGACTTGTGCCTGTAATCCCTGAACCATGAAGGGAGAGACACAAGACTCTCTTGAGCTCACTGGCTGGCTCACCTAGGTGAATTGGTCCCCAAAGGTCATGCATTGTATGTACTCACTTATAAATGGATATTAGTCCTAAAATACAGGTACCATGTTATACTCCACAAACCCAAAGAAGCTAAACAAAAAGAAAGGCCCATGCAAGGATGTTTGAATCTTACTTAAAGGGGGAAATAACGTAGTCATAAGAGGTTTTCTGAAAGAGGAACTAGGAGTAAGGGGCCATGGAGACGGGAATGGGGGATTCAGGATCAGGTGTTGGGAAAGACAGGAGAGATGGTCAGATGGCGATAGAATGAAATGTAAATCTGATACTGATGGGGGTGAGGAGGTAGGGAAGCATCTCCAGGACTAGACATGGCCTGGGACAAGGGAAGCACTTAAGAATCAATGATTGTGAACTTAGCTGTGACTCACTACACTGGGGATATGGAACTTAAAGAGGCCACCCCGGTAGCCAGAAATGAATCCCAGTGGTGTGATAGAACACCAACCCACCCACAAAACTTTCAACCCAAAATTTAACTTCTCTACAAGTAATGCAAACACGAGGGAGGGAGCAGAGACTGAGGAAATCCCAACCAATAACTGGTCCAAATTGAGACCCATCCCGTGGGCAAACACCAATCCATAAGATTATTAATGATACTCTGTTATGCTTGCAGACAGGAGCATTCTGTCCTAAAAAAGGCTCCACCTAGCAGTTGACTCAGACAGATACAGACACCCACAACCAAAGAGTGAATGGAGCTCAGGGATTTTTACTAAAAAACAGGAGGAAGGATTATAAGAATAAGTTAAAAAACAACACAAAGCAAAACAAAAAAAACAAACAAAACAAAAACCTATGTGCACACTTACACAAACATATGCACATAAAACCCACACAAAAATGCTTTCAAACAATATAATGCAATTGTCTGTGTCACACAATTTATTCAATACATATACCAAGTACAAACCAACCTAATTGATGTAAGTATATGTTATTAGTTTGCTGAACAGAATATTAATTTTATATATACAGACATATATTTAAAGATATGGTATGCCCACGAGGTCAATACACCATCTATAATAAACCCAGAAAATTCAAGGAACCCAAACTACTCTTAAGTATAGATTATATCCACAGGAATAGATGACCAACAGAAATGAACTCATGGCATCATGTTTCCTTATCTTTTAAGTCGTGTCGGGACATTCTGGTTTTTATTTTATTTAATACTTATTAGTTATGTATATTCTTTACTCTATGCATCCTTATGTCTTTTAGTTTGGTGCTTTTGTGAGATTTCTGAGTGTGCAAACAAGTGAGTCTCTGTGTTTATATTTGTTTCTTGTGCCTTTTTAGTGTTCTTTTCCTTTGGTTTGTTTGTTTTCTTTCTATTCTTATATGTTACTTTTTGTTCTAACTTATATTTTATTTTACTCTTTTTGGTTATCTTATTTACATTTCAAATGTTATACCCTATTCCTGGTTTCCTCTCCACACACCCCATATCCCATCCCCCATTCCCCATGCTTGCTGTTTCTATGAGGGAGCTCCCACACCTACCCCAGCCTCACTGCCCAAACATTCCCCTACACTGGGGCATCAGCCTCCACAGGACCAAGGGCCTCTCCTCCCATTGATGCCAGGTAAGGCAATCCTCTGCTACATATGCAGCTGGAGCCATGGGTCCCTCCATGTGCATTCTCTGGTTGATGGTTTGGTTCCTGGGAGCTCTTGGCAGGGGAGGAGGTCTGTTTGGTTGATATTGTTGTTCTTCCTATGAAGTTGCAAACCCCTTCAGCTCATTCAGTCCTTCCCCTAACTCCTCCATTGGGGTCCCCATGCTTAGTCCAATATTACTCTTATCCCTTAAAAGTCTGTTTCTAATAAGAGACACAAAGAGAATGGATCCAGATGAGAAAGTAAATAGGGAGGAACGGGAATGAGGTGAGGAAGGAAAATGCTAATCACTATATATTATAGGAGAAAAGAATCCATTTTCAATAAAAGGACTTTTTTATTATATAAAAGATTTCTTAAGGTTGAACAAAAACCTTTCCCCATGATCCATAAATGAATATATGCCTAAGATTTATACACTCTGTGTAACATATCTGCCTTCGGACCTTCTGCAAATGCTTATCCCAAAATAAATTAAAAAACTACAACATGTATATTTAAATGTTATTGTGATAAGTTGAGCAGGAATTTCATATCTAGTAAATAGGCTTCTAAACACCTACAGTTTATTTTTAAGGAAAAATTAATTCCTAGTATATACATTCCTAATTGTAAAATTAATTCCACTTGCTATAATGACTGACCAAAATGGTCAAGATAATAACATGAGATACTAATTCTACAATAATAAAAGTGGGCTATGATGTGCAGATCCCAACCTGCTTCTAGTGCTTACTGGTTTGCTTAAAACAGAATCCCTTTGAAGCACTGATTTAAAGTTTTGTATCTATTTAGCCCAGCTTTTTGCCTAAACTGTGAAAGATGATAGAAGATCTAGTCCATGTTAAAATAGTAATAATGAGTTAATAAAATGATAGAGTATATTAAATATAAATGGCCTTATATCAATTGAAGTCACCACAGGGGCTTTCCAGAAATAGTTGATCTTTAAGATTTCTGAACTATGGTAAGGGATTTTAAACTTGTATCATGATAGTAAGTCTGATTCAACAGACACATGAAGGCAGAATGTATATGCCTTATTATTTAGAAGTATATAGGTATATATGTAAATACAAGGTACAACGATTACAAGGAAAGAGGCCATGAATTTGAAAGAGAGCAAACGCAAACAGTGGTATGCATACGAGAGAGTTTGGAGCAGGAACAGTAAAGAGGAAATGATGCAATTATATTAAAATTTCAAAATAATAAAAGAAATAATAAAAAAGAGAGAAGGACTAACATGCTGCCAGCACCATGTGAGTGGACTGTCACTCAAAGATAAGCGGTCAAATGTGCCTGGTCAATTACCAGGTGCAGTCGCTCCATAACAAGATAAATGTGTTGAGCTTTCCATATTTCCAAACACAGAATTACTAAGAGACCTATGGGATAATTTGCTTAACCATTTGTTATGCACACAGAACAGCTGCAGCAAAGCGTTTTCTCTGCATTTGCAAGCTGAGTGGATAAACTGATGCTTACACACTGATCATCAAAATGTCCTTCTCTAAGCGCTACTCATCAGCAACAGTCACTTCTAAATGAGCCATAAACCTTTCTACTCAGGCAAGAGCAGAGTGACTTGTACTTAACTTGGTGGGAGGGGCATGCCATTTGACTTCTTTACTTTCTTTCTTTTTTATTGGATATTTTATTTATTTATTTATATTTCAAATGTCATCCCCTTTCCCTATTTCCCCTCCCTAGAAACTCCCTATCCCATCCCCCCTCCTCCTTTTTGCTTTTATGGCATTTTAATGACATGCAAGCATTAAGATGAGTTCTAGGTTGAGGAACTAGCAATACAATAGATGCAAATAGTCAAGGAACAAGTAAGACAATAAACACAAATAGCCAAAGAACAAGCAAGGCAATAATGTTTTGTGAACACTCCCATGATTACAGTTTCTAAGGGCTTATCAGGATGACCAAAATATCTGAGCCTACTTCCCTGCCCTAGCCAAAGGTCATTTTCATATCTGAAGCCTACTTTCTTGTCTAGTCTAAGATTTAGAATCCTGGCTGAAATTACTTTTTTTTCTAGCCTAAGATCTAGATTCCTGCCTGAAATTACTTTTTTGTTCTAAGCTAATATCAGATTCCCGCCTGAAGCCCACTTCCTTGTCCTCGGCAAATGTCATATTCCTGCCAAGCAGCCTATTTCCTTGTCCTTAGCCCATGTCAGATTCTTGTCAATAAGCTCCAAAAGCTCTCTGCTTCCCCTTTTTTATTTCATGAATAAGACTGAGCCTGTCTTAAGTCATTGTGCCAAGAATGCTTTCCTTACCCATCGTAAACATGCATTATCAAAAGCAATGCACTGCTGTCTTAGGTTGGTAAGGCTCTGTGCAGAATCTTATCCATCCTTGGCTTGCCAGCCTGTAAATTTAATGACTCTGTCTGGGTGTCCATTTTTTAGTTTCAAGCCATGTACTTTGGCTGCCAAAATGTTGATGTTGTTAAAGACAAGCTTTAACATGATGGGCAGGAATAAATGTATTTCCAGGACAGAAAGGTCTAGCATGATCAAGCTATCTATGCCATTCTTGAAGCTCGAACAAAATAGAAATACTGACCTCAAGTCATGAGTAATTTTATCAGCAGTATCTGCCGAATCAGTACTCAGTAGAGCAGCATTCTTTAAATTCATAATCTCACTATACAAAGTTAAAACATCCAGAAAGGTGTTAGAATTATGCCATATACACTGCAAGCATCCTTAAACTTTTTCCTAATTATAATGACTAACACTGTAAATTTTAGAACTAACATGAATCCAGTGGTATTTGACATGACACAGGAGTAAGGAGCCATCTCGAGTGTAATGCCGAATCCTTTACTTTCAAAGTAAAAGATAATTATGTGTTTCAGTCATGCTTTTAAAATTACCTGTAAACTCAGGAAACACCTAGTATTCACTTGGACCCAGAACATTTCTAAATCTCATGTTTTTTTATTGGAGGCTGAAAGGAGAGAACACACAGAGAGACATTATATCACCATGAAACAAGCACTAGGAACTTTAATCACAGAACTCTGACAAGAGCTGAATAAGGAGATAGGACCTTGATGTGAATACTTTGAACCTAAGTATGCATATGTGCACATCTGAAGGTTTATGTGTGTGTGTGTGTGTGTGTGTGTGTGTGTGTGTGTGTGCATGTGTCTGCATGCACACATATATAAATGTATAAATACACTGTAGGTCTCTTAACTTCCACGTCATATATAAGATATGGTTTACAGTCTCCCAGGTTCTAACAAAGGGACTAACCTTGGGGCAATTTGGCAAAAGCTTTGCTGCATGATATTGAGAAGATGAGAAGCATATACAAAACCTAATATTTATTTAAATAGCATCATGAATAAAAAACTTAGATAGATTGTAATATTCATCTCATGACAACAGAGTAGTTGAAAATGCTGTAAAACTGAAAAATAATGCATTTTAATTTTCATAACAGCTTGAAGCAAAATTGGATGTTTTAAAATTAAAAGCATACAGGGCATTGATGGGTAGGTCTTAATTCATAAGTGAGGCATTATTTGATCTAGTATTTTGTATTAAATCAAAGACATTAGCCCAAATATTTTATGGCATGAAAAAATAAAACAGGTTATGAGAACTTTTATAGCATTACCCCAATTGCTAGCAAACTCTACTGCACCAGGTATCATATAGTTGTGCTTTATGACTGGTAGCCTGGAGATTTTTTTAGTTCATTTGTAGCAGAAATATAACACTGGTCTGCCTAAAGTGACTGCACCTGGTGCTTTTTCTCTATAGCTGGAACAAAGAGGTGGGGCTACCTTTTCTCAAGAATACATTTTAATTGGACCATCCCACATTTTTAAATTAAAGAATTTCACCAATAGAGATACATTTTATTAGGACTTTATCTTTGTAAACCAGATATTATGCGTTGATAGAAGGAAAATAGAGTCTTCCAAGGAATTGGTGAGCCCCACTAATGTTTAAAATTCTAACAGATACCACATGGTATTTGATTTAAACTCCTTATACACTACCACTTGCAAGTAACCAAAGAGTAATTAGCACACATAATTCTATTAAGGTGATAGTCTGTATGTAAGTACTAAACGGTGAAAGTTCACAAAGGTTCTTCACTAACAAAGAACTTTCACCACCTACGGATACATGAGGCTGCTTCCATGCCTGTCACTCATCTTTAAATCATGCTTGCCTGAGAATCAAGGAGATTTCACCTCATTTTCTGCATCTTTTGTCATTGCAATTTAAGTTTTAGCTCTGGCACTCAGGAAATTACTAATTTTTAATAAGTTATGCAGCTTTCCTCATTATAAGTTTCCATAACTCCATACAAGAAATAATATTTGCCTTTTGTAGATCATGGTGAGTGCTTTAGATGCAACTCTTCACAATAAAGTACAGTTCAAATTACCTTGTACAACAAAACCTGCTTCAAAAATAATTACTAGTTTTTAAATTGTTGGTTACTTTTCATAAGAGGCTTATTAATTTTTTCTTTTTTTATTTGATATTTTATTTATTTACATTTCAGATGTGATCCACTTTCCCCATCCTCCCTCTCCATCAATCCCCTATCCCATTCCTCCTCCTCCTTTTTTGCTTTTATACCATTTAAATTACATGGAAGTAGTAAGGTCAGTTCTAGGTTGAGGAACTAGCAACATAATACATGCAAATAATCAAGGAACAAGCAAGACAATAAACCCAAATAGTCAAAGACCACGCAGGACAATAAACAGAATCCTGTGATCACTCCTGTGATCACTATTTCTAAGGGCTTATCAGGATGACCAAAATATCTGAGTCTACTTCCCTGTCCTAGCCCAAAGTCATTTCTGTGCCTGAAGCCTACTTCTTTGTTCTAGCCTAAGATCTAGATTCCTGCCTGTAATTACTTCTATGTTCTAGTCTAGGATTTAGATTTCTGCCTGAAATTACTTCTTTGTTCTAGCCTAATGTCAGATTCCTGCCTGCAGTCCATTTCCTTGTCCTTGGTCTATGTCAGGTTCCTTCAAAGCAGCCCATTTCCTTATCTTTAGCCAATGTCAGATTCCTGCCAGGCGGCCCTAAAAGCTCTCCACATCTCTCCCTATTTTATTGTATAGACTAAACTGAGCTTGTCTTAGGTCATTCTGACAAGAATGCCTTCCTGGAGTGGATGTTGTCTGATCTACTAGAATAGCTTTTCTGTGTATTTCATCTTCAGGCAGAGAAGTAGAAAAATATTAAGGTTCTTAGATCCACACAAGGTAGCTAGGTATGGGAGAGTTTGCCTCTACTTCTGATAAACCAAATTTAAAGCAAATAAAAAATATCATGATTGCTCCCCGGAAGACCCAACAAGCAGCTGAAAGAGTCAGATGCAGATATTTGCACCCAACCAATGGAGAGAAGCTCCTGACTCCTGTGGTTGAATTAGGGAAAGGCTGAGATAAGCTGAGGAGGAGAGCGACCCTGTAGGAGGACCAGCAATCTTAATTAATCTAGACCCCAAAGATCTCTCAAACACTGGACCACCAAAATAGGCAGCATACTCCAGCTAATATGAGGCACCCAACACATATACAGCAGAGGACTGCCTGGTCTGTGTTCAATCAGAGATGATGCACCTGAGCTTCAGAAGATTGGAGGCCCCAGGGAGTTTAGAGGTCAGATGGGGTGGGGGATGGGGGATGGGGACAGCCTCTGGAGACAGGGGTTGAGGAAGAAGTATGAGATGTGGAACAGTCAGAAAGTGAACAGGAGAGGGGGCGGGAATAAAATCTGGAGTATAAAGTAGTAAGTTTATAACAAAACAAAAAAAATAAACAAATGGACATAGATTACTAACTAAAAAAAGAAATGCCAATTTTCAGAGAAGAAACGTTTAAAAAGTGGCTAACATTTCACAAAATTAGCAAGCGATAACTACAAATGGTAATTAATTTTTCTTCACTGTTGAACAGTAATTTTGCTTAGTTGTTTCAAATATGATCCACTGAAATTGAAACCATTTTCCTTTTTCCATGTGGAAAATGATAGCAACAAAGTATGGTGAATATGTTAGCATTTCTGACTGGAAGGTACTTTGTTAGCTGTAACAGGTCTTCTTTGTAAAGATCCTGTCGTCTTTAAGATATAATATACCAGGTGGTTGATATCTTTTTACTATGTTATGGAGAGATGTTCAAAAGACACACTCACTTTGGAAGGCCTTTATGTAATACATTTAACTGACAGTCAATAAAATTGTAGATTTAAGGAGATTATTTTTTTCAAAAAGTAAAGCAAATTTAACTAAGGCAAACTAAAATTGAATGCAAATAAAAACAAAATATTTATAGCATGTATCAAATAGATTATATAATCACAACAGGGAAATAATTCAAATACATTGTGAGATGATTGTTTTGATTATACATTTTCTAATGACAAAGGGAATTTCAGAGAAATCTTCTCAAATTACCACATCTGTCATGATAGTATAACAGCTGAAATAATTTTAAATTATTTAGTGTATATGGTTGATTTGATTGAGCAAAATCATGGATATACTGTGCCCACACTTACTATGGGAGAATGAGAAATAAATGCTGTCTAGAAATGATATAGAAAATTTCCATGGAATCTCATGAAACCTTAAGATAATTCTAATATTCCAGTTTGTTCCATTGCTATCTGCATAGAAAAAATGGTAATATTCACATTACTCATTGGAAATAAGCATGCATGGGTCCATAGCTTCTAAATGTCCATCTCTGTTCCAGGATCTTACCACTGAATAACACACTGAGGCAAAGAAAATACTAATAAATTTGTGCAAGCCTGCCTTTCCAAACTAGACCACATGTCTGTCATTTTCCACATAGATAATTAACCCATGTTCTGTTTGTTTCTCTCGTCACACTTTTCTTCATGTGTCTTGTTTCTACTCAGCAAAGTAAATCTATTAAGAGCAAATACAATCCTCAATCATGATATACCCCTGTGTTTGATGGAGTAAAAGTCAAAACCCTCTGAATCTATGCAGAATCACTGTCCAGGCTTTCTCCCCCTTGTTAAAATATTTAAAGCCACCTTGACCACCCAGGTTCTTCTTGAACTCAGTAAGAGCTTTATCAACTCAGGATCCTTTGTACCTGCTGCTCCCATGAACTGAGATTGCTTTTGTCTTTGGTATATATACCCATGTGGCTCCTTCCCTTACTCTTTCACTTAATTCTCTGTACCTTGGTGAGGTCCTTCTCAATCCCTGTCTACTTGACTGTTAATCCTGTCCTTATTTGGGGTTACATTGTTTTCTCATTTATTTAACATTCTGTTCTCTCTGACATACTTGAATGCATATTCCATGACACTGTTCATTGCTGCAGCTGAAGAGTTTAAACAAGGTTGGTACATTAAAGATATTCATGAACCATATACTTGGATAATGAAGTAAGAAGACACATACACACACACATGTACACACACATACATAAATGCACACACACATATGTATATATGAGAGAGAGAGAGAGAGAGAGAGAGAGAGAGAGAAAGAGAGAATCCATTAAATGTGCATTATGTAACATCCTATGTAATGTGACCTCATGAAATGACTTTACATGTCCTCTTGAATGTCATATTATATGGCTGTAATGATGATTGTATCTGAAAACATTACTCAGAGCTTGACAAATCAGGACAGAAAGAAAAAGAGACAGAGTTTCAGTATACTCTCTGTTCACTGTTTTCACAGTGAAAATATTTATTTAAAATTGCTATCTTTAAAGGCATGGTATCTCAAGTAGTCTGAAATTGTCCTGTTAACATCTTTTCTCAGACTTAATCATCCTAAATGCCTTTGTTACATCATAAATGCCCAAATGACTTACAAATCTAAAATAGAACATTGTCATTCAGATCAATGACATTGGATTGTTACAGGAGTTCTCCAACATGGATGACTTAAGACATAAAAGAAGCATAACCATTCAAGCATGTCTGCCATAGCTGAAGAGTGTCATCAAACCAAAAGTAATGGTTTTCTTTCTTTTCATGTTTTTAATAATAAATGTAAAATTTCATTAAAAAATTTATGAGAATCTTGATAAAAATTTTAAAGAGTATGAGAACCTTTGCATTTACTGTACAACTAATTATTCTTCCTCTCTTTAAGAAAAAATTAAATGAAGTATGGCTAATCTATTCTAGAGACAGTTTCTACATCTGACTTCATTTTGGGATTGTTTGTTTGTTTGTTTGTTGTGTTTTTTGTGTGCCTCTTCCTTTTTTGAGGACACAACTTGAAATAGACTAAGAAAAACTCCCTGAATCCAGAAGTGCACTGTTTAGTGTTTAATAAACAGAGATGAAGTATGAAGTGCCTGGTTATAGCTCACTCAGATACTGTTGTGATGAGCCATCATTATGGTGCATTATTTACATCCCAGAAGAAAGAGCATCAAAGCATCTGCCTGCATCTCCAGAAGCCATCAGTCATGCACACAGAGCTTGACTGTATTGTGAGCAAACACCTGTGAGTCACCTCTCTACCTGTGAACTCTGCCAGCAAGAAATCTGGAGCTGCTCATGAACATACACAAAGCCTCCCCTCTGGTCAAACTCTTAAAACAAGAAGTTTGCATCTGCAGTTGTCTTAGACATAGGGCCACTTCACAGTGTACTAACATTTTAGCTGATGTCCTTCTCTTATCAACACCAAACTTCTAAGTTATTATTTTCTCAAGGAATAGGGGGAGACCTTGTCAAAAGAAGGCTGTAGGCCATAATTTTTGCTATTGTGAAGCTAAACCTTCATTATCTACGTCAACTATATCACAAGACCAATTCATGTAGTAAATTTATGCTACAAGTTTTCATATTGTGCTTGGCATAGTATTGAGTTCATAGGTGATGTACTCCTTTAAAGAATGTTCAAAAGTAAGAAGCTGGGATCTTGGTTCAGTGGTGTATTTGTGATCCAGCATGCATAATTCTTGGACTCATTCCTCAGTAAGGCAAAAGTAAAGGAATAAGAGAAACTAATGTTTAAAACAAAAGAATATGTAAAACTAAACTCATTTAGGCCTGTGAGACAGCTTAGTGTATAATGATGTGCAGTACAGGCCTAATGACCATAGTTTCATCCCAGGACCTTCATGACGGAGAGAGTCAACATCATAAGGATCTTAACTGCTGAACCATATTTATGGGCCCATAACATTATTTTAAATCAAGTTTACAAAAGTCTAATTTACATTGAAGAAAAGTCATATTGCATAATGCTTTTCTACACTGTTGGACTTGACATTTCTCAAATTTTGTATTTGTATTCTTAAAGGGTATCCAGCTGTAATCATGTCTGTGTTTTATAATTATAGCACCACAAAATAAATACAGAGTGATCCTTTTTCCTTTCAGCATTTCGTGAGTTTGTGAGTGATGACCATTATTTCTGCCTTAAGCTTGTCTTGAATTCACAAGCAACGCCATCTTGGGCTACATTTTCTTCATGAGGAAATTTTAATTACAAAATTAAGTAAACATGTCTCTCCACTTATTTAGATATTTAATTTAGATATTTAATTTCTCTTAGCAATTTTATGCCATTTTTTCTGTGTAGCTCTTGTATGTATTTAATTAAGCACATTTCTAACTAGTTTCAGATGGCAGTTTTGAGATGGCATATTTATGTTCCATTTTAAAGTCTTCTTTTCAATTGTTCTTTGTTGCTATGGAGAAATAGAACTGATTTGTCTGTGTCAAATTTATACCCAGTGATATCACTGGATTCTCTCCTGATCTTAATAGTTTGTTCAGAGACTCGGGGCCATTCCACTGTAATGTCATCTGTAAATAAAACATTCAGTTACCTCAGTCTTTCCAAGTGCTGTAACATATAGATCTTATATTTTCCTTTTGTGTGGTCTCCAGCATGGCAATAATAAGCAGTGATGGGTGTAGTGAGCAAGCAAATTTATGTTCTTGACATGGGCATGACCATCTCAACGACCTTAATGTCTCAGGCCCATGGGATTGGCAAAACCTTCCCTGGGTAAGGCTCAGAGGGCAAACTTTCCTTTAGTCCAACTATAAATGTTGAAGCAGAAAATAACCACTCCCATCTGCCAGTTATTCATGGCCTGAAGACTGTACTCCTATAGAAACAGTACTTCACATTAGCTAGCACTGCCTCCTTGTTCATCTGTGTATAATCCTTTCTGCTAGTGCTGCTGTATACATTAAGCATGCCTCCCTATTAACCTGTATATAATAAACACTCTTGACTTTCTGGGTACTACGGCTTTTTCATGCAATATCCCAGTTTACCTGAGGCCAGCTTTTCTGTGTCCGAGTGTCTGACATTTCTTTCTTGTCTGTTCTTTCTTCAATTTCATGTCTCCTCTAGTCAGGTTTCCAGGACCCAAACCATGCAAACGTGGGAGTTGGGGATGAAGGTTTTCAATGTTTCAACAACTCTTAGAGCCACTATGTGTGATGTTAGATGAATGGGCTTGTAGGCTTCCTTGCCTATTTTGAAGATGCTCCTGGCTATTTCTAGTCTGCTGGGGACTTTTATTTTTCTTTTATTTAGTCTTTGTTAGAATACTTTTCTTTATCTACTGGGATTATTTTATGAATGTTTTCCTCTTTTCCTAATGTGATCAAATACACTGATCACTTTTTCAAAATATAACCCAACTTGCCTTCATTTTGTGTCATACTTTTTCTATACTGCTAGACTTTACTTTCCTGATAATTCAATTCCTAAGGATTTTGTTGTTGTTGTTGTTGTTGTTGTTGATGATGTTCTTGTTTTCAGAAATGGTATGAGTCTCTAAGGTTAAATTTTGTCATTTTAGCACAACAAAATAATTTAGGAGTACCTTTCCTTTAGCTAGCACAAGAGTTTTGGAATGATGACTGCTAGTCTGTCTTAAACAGATCTACAGTTCACAAGCAAAACTATCTTGGATTGAATATGTCCTCATGTGGAAGGTGTGATTATAGTATTAATGTCTTTGACAGCTATACAACTACTAAAGTATGCTTCCTCTACTCATGTTTTATATATTGTGGCTCTCATGAAATATATCCATTACATCTTTTCCAACTTTGTCATTATAATAGAATCTGCAGCAATATCCCCATGTTTTTTACTGAAATCAGTTATTCTTGTTCTATTTAGCTTGATGCTTTCTGTGGTGTTACAAATTTGAAAGAAAAAACACCTGATTTAATCAATTTCCTCTACTGTTTCTCTCCTTCCATTACTGTCTCCTCTGTTATTACCCCATACTCAAGTGTCACTGATTACTTATCATTATTGTCGTATCTACCTTTGCTATGTGTATTATTGCGCTTTGACATTTTTACTTAATTTGTTTCACATTTACTAACTTCTGTTCAAGCTTAGATGATCTTGCTTTGGTTGTTTTCCTTTCCTTCTAAGGTAATATATTTAGTGGTATAATTTCCAAATGTGTACCAATGAAGTCACATCATTAAAATTTTGTGATTCTCTTTCATCAATTTTGTAATATGTTCTAAATCTCATGTAATTTTAACTTGATGCATGAATACATTGACCTGTCAGTTATATTTGGTTGATGTCTGTTGAGATGAGTGTTTGTTTTATCCATTACTTGAGACAAGAGTATGGAGATGTGTAAAATTTCTCTTTGATTCTTTGGGAGCTTTTAAAATTTCTCATTATTTCTGCCTCTGTAGTTTTGTTGTTAGAGATGGGGTCTCCAGTTTAATCTTGACTTGAGATCCCTCTGCCTCAAACACTTGTGCTGATATCACAAGTAGGTGCCATTATGTCCAGCTTTTCTTCAGTTGTGCTAGATTCCCTTTATTTATATCAGGCTACTAGATACCATTCACTCTATTCCTGCTTGTTATCCTACTTGCATTTTCATTTAATCTTCAGAATCACTGGTCTCTTTCTGTGCAATTCTTACCCTCCGTTACTCCTCCTTCTTCATATGCTCACTTAATAAATTGGACTTTGAAATCCTTAGAGTTTTCTTTCATATTTAATTTTGCCATTATAGTGCTTGTATCCCTTGTCTCTTTTAACATTCTTATCATCGCTGTTTTAAAGTCATTCTCTAATAATTTTAACATCTGTTGTTTCCAGATCTCCATCCATTAACTAATTTTTTTCCTTGCAATGAGTCATACTTTCTAGTTAGCTCATGATTTTTAATTTAATTTTAAAAGTTTAAAATTTACATTGGTGATTTTAAAAATACCAAAAGCTTTTCTATTAAAAAATTTAAATTCTACTTGGGTCGATATTGTAATGCACTCAAGATGGATAAATGTTTCAATGTAATATATGAAAAATTGAAACTCATAGAAAGTGATAAAGTTTCCTTGAGAATTATCTTGGCACCAAATTTTTGGGTATGACACCAAAAGCACAGAAAAAACTCAAGTACAAGCAACTTGGACTTTGTCAAACTAAGATTTTTTTCCCAATGAAAAAAGAAAAGTGAAATGAAATGGCAGTCCACAGAATGTAGAAAATATTTGCAAAGCATATGGATAAAGAGTTGATATCAACCCAACAGTTTTTTGAACTAAAAAGTAATAAGAAAAGAGAAAACTAATTAAAACATGAACAAATAACTTGGGCAAACCTGTTGCCAAAGACAAATAAAAACCCAGTGATATTTAAATGCTGCTTAACATCACTAGTCATCAGAAAATATACATTAAACTTCAATAATCTCACCTCACATCTGTTACTGTTATTATCAAAAATAAAGGAAGAATATTGTTATAGAGAAATGTAATATGCTATTTATGATAATGTAAATTAGTAGAGACAGTACAGTGGACAAGGGTTTATTGAAACTTTAAAAAGAGTTACTAAGTAAAACTTAAGGATCATATGCTAAGCCATGGGTCATACAACAGTGAACATATTGATATATCATACATGTGACTTTTCCTCAAGAAACATGATCAAGCGTTCATTTATCATAGATAAGGCATAAAAAGAGACCAAATAAATGAGCCCACCTAATGTCGCTTAATGAGTTTATCATGTTGGTTCCAGAAGCATATATACTCAAAGACAGTTGCAAAACCAAAAGGTCCATTGAGTATGAGTAATGATTCTTAAAAGCTCTGTCCCTGGAACTTTGCATACAACTTACAGGCTGCCTTGTAAGTCAAGTCTACTCTCCCCAGCAAATTGAACTTGTAAATCTTAAACATTTCAAGTACTCCCTGGCCCTCCTCACTTTGTCTGCATTCTGGAGGGAACATTTCAATTTAAAGGAAATTACTATAGATCACTCCATAAGGTGATATGGCCCATGTTTGTGTAGCTATCTTAGTTTGTGTAACAGTGTTCTGATGCTTTCACAATGAACTTACCAAACGGCAGATTCCTCGACATTTATCTTTGTTAAATCAACACCTTACTTGGATTCCTTTCCCATTAATATGTTCCTTAAAATAACAATGAGAAGAAAATTGGAAAAAATGCAGAACTCAGATCATTAGTTACACTTCTCTGAGAAATCACACTGTTGAAATATATGCTTAATGTCTGCAAAGAATTTTTGATAAGTCTGGTCTACTTTATAGAGTTAATCATGGTAAGGCAAGTCATATCACATTATCTGGAGCCTAGAATCTACCAGAATTTTAACTGCTCACATATGTATCATAGAGATCTCTATTTTAATACAGGCTACATACAGAGATGAACCAGAGACATATTTAATGCACTGCTTTCTTTGTTGTTACTATAACAAATTGAAATAAATTTCCTAATTTAATTCAGATGATACTTATCATTTTAGATTTTTAAAAATGAAATGATGATGTTGATAGAAATTTCCATTCAAGATGTTATAGCACAAATTCACTCTTATTTCTTCCAAGTTCTTTTTTTGTCTTTTTTTTTTTTTTTTTTTTTAGAGCTGAGGACCGAACCCAGGGCCTTGCGCTTGCTAGGCAAGCGCTCTACCACTGAGCTAAATCCCCAACCCCTTCTTTTTGTTATTTTGTCTTTTTTTTTTCTTCCAAGTTCTTAAAGACTGGCCCCTTTCTGGGCTCACAGATATTGTCTCTGCATCCTGTCTCTGTTGTCATATGACATTCTCTGACATCCTTTTATCTTCCTCTTATTATGACATAGTGTTTTATTATGGACCAACTCATATAAACTATAATAAATTTTCTATCACTGGAAGTTCAATCTTGTGACTGAGCTTCAGTAATTGATTCAGTATGGCACTGGAGTCGCTTGGTTTTGCTTCAGTCTGCTGTGCTGTAGGATCACATGTGTGCACTACAACATGTGGCTTGCAAAGCCTTTGTGCTGTATAAAAATAACATATTTTGACAGTCTGAAGATCAGCAACACAGGTACATTCAAAGACGCTATTATAACATTTGGTGATCTTTTTAATTAGTTGACAAAAATCTACATACATGAATATGATGAATTTTGTAATAAACATGGAGAGATTTTATAAATTAGTCATACAGTTATTCTGACCAAAACATAGTCTATAACTATTGGTTCTTCACTCAAACAAAATAAAGAACACAGAAAGGGAAAAGAATGATTCTTTCTTTTATAGAAGAAACATATGAGAGATCTATAGTAGTGAATTTTATCACATGGTTGTAAGTGTTGACAAGTCTGAATTCAATAAGTAGGCAGCAGGTTGAAAACTTCAACATGAATCCATATAGGTTTGAATCAAAGATATATGGAAAAAAGTTGTAGCATGAGGAGTGTAATCAGCTATAAAATCATTTTCACATCTCAAATATTGAGATGCCTTGATAACATTGCAACATAACACTCAGTGTGGACTCTGGATTTTTAGAAGGACAACCTCTATTAAAATAACTAGTGATACATGGATATAAACAATATACAGTTTATAAACATATGAAACTTTCAAAGACTAAAATAATTATTTAACAATATAGTTCATCTGAGTCAAGAACTGAATCAAGTTGATCAGAGGCTTTCTTTAAAGATGAAACAACCAATGTTTATTGATGAGTTTTTGGTTATAGATAGGTTTATAATTATTTTACATGGCAAGCCATGCCTACACAAACACATACACACACACAAACACAGAGAGAGAGAAAGAGAGAGAGAGAGAGAGAGAGAGAGAGAGAGAGAGAGAGAGAGAGAAATAATGAAGTAAGTACTATTGTTAACATTATTTCTTAGATGTATGAAATGAGCTTCAGAAAGACAAAATGGCTTTGAAAAATTCAGAACTGATGTCAATGTTAGAATTCATACTCAAATATTTTGACTTTAGATCTTACTTTAGACATATCATTCTGTCTCTAAAGTCATATGCCCCTAAAATTGTCCACCCTTCTACCATAGCCCGATGCCCTCTGATTTAGAAGAGCTATTTCTTCATCATATTGTTTAGATGATATCTTGTGGAACCCAAAAAATAACTACAAATTAGTTATCATGTTTCTCAATTAGAATGACCATGTTTCTTTGTCTATGTTACATGTCAGAGAGGAGTATAGATCTAAAAGTGTAGCATGGTTGAAGATACATTATTAGTGCCTGCAACTATCACAACTCACAGCTTCACCTCACTGGACTAAACACCCCAATGTTCTACAGATTGTAAGCCTAATTGTGTGACATGTTTTAAGTAAAAGAATATTGATTCATGTGACAGCGTCACTCCTTCAGAGAGAAGTCCTCAGGGGCTAAAACTGTGTTATAAATCTAGACAATGAGTACAGTAGAGCTCTTGTATCTTTGGCTCTTCTACTGGAATTTTGGGACCACAAATTCTAAACACATCTTAAATTCAAAACTGAAGTTTAATTCAGGTAAGCATCACCAACACAGAGATAGACAGACCACTGCAAGAAAAGTAAATGTTGTGAATCATAGATGTCAAGGTTATATATAGGAATAGGACTATAATGAACCTGAGTAATTCCAAAGATATATAAAAATTAAAATATACTGAGCTACAATGGCTAAGTGGATGTGAAAAGATGGATAGTTATGGGATTTTTGAAGAAGTAGTAATTTTTAATTATAGCTTGACATAAATTGCAAAGAAGAATGGGAACATATGTTGAAAGTGAAGAAATTGTGAAGGAATTTATTGAACCAGATGCAGTAACACTATGCTGTAATTCTAACATTTTTTCCTAGATATGAATTCTGCTGCTGAGAGTGTTCCTAGAACAAAGTCAGTTCTTTTTGTATGTGTAGATTACAGTAGGATGGGGTGGTTTCTAGTGCTCTATGCAGCTTATTATTAGTTTTATATTTTCTTTACATTTAAAGTTTTTAGATTTATTTTATGAGTATTATGCCTTATGTCTGTATGTGTACCATTCATATACTATAAATACCTTTTACAAACTGAGAAGACAAATAGTCTATCAGAAAAAAATGAATGCAATAGTAATAGGAAAACAACAGCTATAAGTATACAAGAAGTTCCACATTCTATATTTTGAGATTATAATACAATTACATCATTTCTCTCTTTCCTTTTCTTCCTACACTCTCCTGCAAATGAATGACCTCTCTTTTCACTGCTTCATGAAAGCAAACTTATTTTAAAAATATTTTAATTGTACATGTTCATTGTATCTTAATAAGGCTCTGTTCATACAAATACATATGGTATGAGCTCCCTCTCTTCATATATCCTGCTTGCTCTCATTTCTTCTCTCCTGATAACTCTCAAAACAGCTTTGCTTCCATTTTTGTATCATAATCACACACATGACTATATAGATGTATATTAAATGTAAGAATCTCAAATAGTAGAAAATATACAGATGATTCTCTGATGCTTGTTTACTACATTTAATAAGACTATCTCCACTTGTGCCACTTTCCTGAAACATTATAATTCTCTGTGGCAAAATTAACAACATTAATAATAACAATCCACTTTGTATGTAGACATGTGACATTATTCCTTTACCCTCTGCTGTTGAGTTGCTGGATTGGTTATTTGTGGTAATTCAAATGAAAATGACCTCATAGACTCACAGGGAGTTGCATTATTTGAAGGGATTAGGACATGTGACCTTTTCTGAGCTATGGCCTTATTGGAGGAAGTGTGTCACTAGAGCTGAACTTTGAAGTTTCAGAATCACAAGTCAGGCCCAGTGTCTCATTCTCTTTCTGCTATCCAGATGTAGAAATCTTGGCTTCTTCTCCAGTACTATCTTCCTGCATGCTGCCATGCTAACTGCCATGAACTCTCTAAACTGTAAGCTAGCACCAAACAAATGCTTTCTATACAAGATTCACCATGACTGTGGTATCTCTTCACTGCAAGAAAAGCTCTAACTAAGATTAATGTTAGTACCAATGTAAGGTATTGCTGTGATAGACCTGACCTTGGTTTTGTTTGGAGGAATGTAGACTTTGAGATTTTTGGATTAGGAAAACAATTGAATGCTTTAAGTAGGAATGAATAGACCATATTTGTACGAGCACAGAAGACAGGGGTACTAAGGGTGATTTAAACTGTGATGTGAATCCACCTCAAGAGATTTATGATGAAAAGAATATTAGTCTTACAGACTGTTCTTGTAACATCTTGTCAAATAATATGCTGCTTTCTGTCCTTGTCCAACGAATCTGCCTGAGATTAAATTGAAGAGTTTGGATTAACATCATTGGCAGAGACAATTTCAAAGCAGCCTAGTATTGACTGTGTTGTGTGGTCATTGGTGATGAGTCTTATGAAGATCTATAATGAAAAGGATCAAGCTGAGTAAGGAAAATGCAAAAGTGTATAAAATTTGAGGAGAGAATTGGCACCAGGAAATGTAATCGTATTAAAGAGTAGTACAGTGATAAATGAAATAAAGAGAGTGGTGACCTCAGAGCAAGACCTTACAGGACTAGACTTCCAACTTGTGAAAAGGAATTAAAGAAAACCTTAGGGGTAGGTACTGGCAAGGGAGAGGCAGGCTGATCTCTGAGCTCAAGGCCAGCCTGGTCTACAGATTGAGTTTCAGAACAGCCAATTTTAGGCAATAAAAGAAACTGTGAGAAAGAGAAAGCTGCTGAAAATGTATTTGAGTAAGGGGTCAGTGTTCCAGGTCCAGTCAGAAACAGAACTTGACCATTTCAGCTATGTGGTTCTGGCTTTAGAATCAAGGGTGCAGGAAAGGGGTAATGGAATTCTCTCTGTGAATAAGAAAAGCTACTGAAGTCAGGCATGTAGTAGGGGTGTCTCTACATGCAGACCAAGAAAAGTCAGTGCTTGACACTGAAAAGGTGAAGTTTGGATTGCCTTGGAAACTCCAAGATTTTAGAGATGCCAGACTTATGGGACAACTGCTGAGGAAAGCTGATAACAGGGAGTAGAATCAACCCAGTTGAAAGAAGTATCTTGTAGTCAACCAAGTTGAAAGGAATTCTTTATCTGATGAGTGCTTTGACATAAGACATGGAGACGCAGAGTTTAGAGTTTGCTGAGCTTGTTTACAGAAATTCTTTGGTCTAGTATTTCCCTGCTGTTCTCCTTTCCTCCCTTTTGGAGTAATATATATTCTGTGCATTGAAGGCTTTACTTATGTGATCTGACTTCTTATTTTGATTTCATAAGAGGTTCTAGTTACAACATTGCCATGAATATCAGAGACTTGAACTATGGGTTTTCAAAAAGTGCCACAACTTTTTATGGCACTTGGGACTTGGGATTATGAGAACTTCTGAAGTTGGACTAAACGCTTTTGCATTCTTTTATGGCTACATTTGCCATACATTTCCATTATGATATGATATGGCATGGCATGATATGATATGTGGTGGTTTGGATGAAAATGGTTCCCATTGTTCCATAGGGTGTGGCATTATTTAAAATGGTTAGGATAGCTAGCCTTGGAGTAGACATGGCCTTATCAGAGGAAATGTCACCGGCTTTGAGGTCTTAGCAGCTCAAGCCAGTCTTGAGTCTCACGCTCTTCCTGCTACTTGCTAATCCAGAAATAAAACTCTCCGATTCTTCTCCAGCACTATGTCTGCCTTCATGTTGCCATGTTTCCTGCCATGACAATGAATGAAACCTCTGAACATTAAGCTACCCCAAATGAGTGGTTTCTTTTATAAGAGTTGTCATGGCCATCTTGTCATCTACTCTTCACAGTAGTAGGAACTCTGACTAAGACTGTCTATAACTTAGCTGCTTTGAATAATGGCTGCTGTATACACTAAGTTCAAGTATCTCTTGTATTTGGACTCCTAAGAGAAAATATTCAGAAGTGGTATAGCTCACTCACAGGTACAGTCTCTGTCTAGTTCTCTTAGAGACTTCCACCCTGGTTTCTAAACTGTCTGGAATAGGACATTCATTTAGCTGCATGTAAGTGTTCTTGTAGAACTGCATACCCTGCAGCATTTGTTTTTATCTGCTTGCTTAATGAGTATTATTATGACAGGGGTAAGATACAATCTCAACATGTTTTAACTTTCATTTTCATGGTAACTAATTAGGAACACTTGAACAGTCCATGTTTATTGGCTGTATATGTTTCATTTTTTAAAAATCTGTTCATTTAATTAACCCATTTAAATAGAGTTGTTTGATTTCTTGTTTTCATTTTGAGTTCTTTTTATAATCTAAATACTAATTCTTTGTCACATGTAAAATTAGCAAAGACTTTCTTCCATTTTGTAGATTGTCTCTTCACATAACTCCTTGCCATTCTGAAGCTTTTTTAATTTTATGAAATTCTGTTTAATAGTTGTCAGAATTATTACATGAACAAATACAGTCCTGTTCAGAAAGTCTATGTGTATGGCTATATATTGAACTGCTTTTCCTACTTTTTCCTTTAACAATATCAGACTTATAGGTCTTATGTTAAATCCATTTATGAATGGGGATTTAATTGAAATCAGGGAAAGAAAGAGATAATCACTCATTAGTGTACATTTGGATATCCAGTTTTGCCAGCTCCATTCTTTGAAAAGACCCCAAGGTATATTTTTGATGTGTTTGTCAAAAATCAGGTAGCTATTGCTGCCAGGGTTTCTGGGTACTTCATTCTCTTCTTCTGACCAACTTGTCTATTTCCTGCCAGTGGCAGGCTGCTAGAGTTGCTGTGGCTCTAGAAAGTAACTTAGAATGTAAGTATGGTGATACACCCTGCATAATTCTTTTTGCTCATGATTTCCTTTTCTACTGGGTATTCATGTCTATAAGTAACTTGTGCGTATTTGTGTGCAGAGGCCAGAGATTGCTGTTGAGTGGCTTTTGGATTGCTTCTATCTTACATATTGAAGAAAGGTCACTTGCTTGAATGCAGATTTCTCTGATTTGGCTAGTCTAGTAATCAGGTTGCTCCCTTGTCTCTGCCTATAAAGAAGCAAGGAGGCCACCACAGCCTCCTGACAGTTTCTTTTCTGTTTGTTGTTGTTAGTATTGTTGCTGTCTTTTTATTTGACTTTAATTTGAAAGGCAATACTGACTTTATAAAAACAGTTTGGTAACAGTCTCTTCATCTATTATGCAACAGTTTGAAAAATAATTATTCTTTAAAAGGTTTGATAGATTTCAGCAGTGATCTGTCCGAGATTGGAATTTTTAGATGGGAGGTAGTATTCTAATTATTAATATTATTGTTTGCTTGCTATAAATATGCTTCAGTAGTTTGTCACATCTTGGTTGAATTTTGAAGGTTGTTCACATTTAGAATTTTATCTTTTAAAAAAATTCTGGATAGAGAGTGCATGTTTTTAAGGTATATCTTAATGGTTTTTCTGATTTTCAATGGTATCTATTGTAATAGTTCTCTATCTTCACCTCAAATTATATTGTGTCTTGTCTCTTATGTAGTTTGTCTAAGGGATTTTCAACCTTATTTATCATTGCAATGAACCAATGCTATTTTGTTGACTAGTTTCTCTCTCTCTCTCTCTCTCTCTCTCTCTCTCTCCCTCCCTCCCTCTCCCTCTCCCTCTCCCTCTCCCTCTCTCCCTC
>NW_021620966.1:4083271-4094463 GCF_004785775.1 Grammomys surdaster | reverse complement strand
CTCTCCCTCTCCTCCCTCTCCCTCTCCCTCTCTCTCTCCCTCTCTCTCTCTCTCTCTCTCTCTGTATGTGTGTCTATGTATCTGTGTGTGTGTGTCTGTGTATCTGTGTGTGAGTGTAAGTGTGTGTGTGTGTATGCACTCGTGTGTTTCCGTGAATGCATGTGTGTGTTGGTATGTTGGTGC
This sequence comes from Grammomys surdaster, assembly GCF_004785775.1. Lineage (NCBI taxonomy): Eukaryota > Metazoa > Chordata > Mammalia > Rodentia > Muridae > Grammomys > Grammomys surdaster. The sequence continues at coordinate 4,094,280 of NW_021620966.1, read as the reverse complement.
ATTTCATTAATGTTTACTTGTTCTTAATTCTTTTTTCCATCTATTGATTAAAGATTCAGTTTGTTTTTATATTTGTAAGGCATGAAGTACACCATACTTATATGAGAATTCTCGTATCTTTTCAATATAGATATTTTGAACTAAAAAATTTCCTCCTAGGAAAATTTATTTTCATTATATCCCATAGATTTTGGTACATGGTGCTTCATTTTTATTTGATTCTATAATATTAAAAGTTTAATTCTTGGTGTCTTGATATCCCATTCTGCATACAATATTGAATTGTTTCATCTCCATGAGTATGTGCATATTCTGTAGTTTCTCTTACTGTGGATTTCTAGTTTTATTTTTTTATTATCAGATAGAATACTAGAAATTGTTTCAGTTTCCCTGTATGTGCTAATATTTCATATTATCTATCTTAGGAGAATATTCTTGGTTTGCTAAAAAGACTCTGAATTTTGAAATGTATTCTATAGATGTCTAATTAGGTCATTGGATCTACAATTTTATTTTACTTGGATATTTTCTGCATTAAGAGTGGGGAATGGGCTGGGCAGTGGTGGCACACACCTTTAATCCTAGCACTTGGGAGGCAGACACAGGTGGATTTCTGAGTTCAAGGTCAGCCTGGTCTACAGAGTAAGTTCCAGGACAGCCAGGCATAGACAGAGAAACCCTGTCTTTAAAAAAAAAAACAAAAACAAAAAGAAAAAAGAAAGGGCAATGGATAACTGAAGTTGTCGCTACTACCATTTCTTTACATCTAGCATTATGTTTAATGAAGTTGAGAGAATATATTTTAAACACATATATGCATAAAATTACAATGTCCCATTGATGGATTGTTCCTGTAAGTTATACAAAATAACTTTTATTTCTTTTGATTATTTTTAGATTGAAGTCTATTATTTCAGATATGAGGACATTAAAACTTAATCAAATAAAATAATTGTGACACTATGGTAGAAGTGGAATGATATACTTTTTAATAAGTAAGTAGGATAATGTAATATTTTATAATTCTGTTGTGCATGTTGCAAATTCAGGCCTCATCATGAAAGATAGTAATCTATGTATCAACGTATCTTAGTAGACATCTATTTGGGCAGTTAATTTCCTACATCAAACTTAATACGATAAGCTAAAATAAATTAGCCAAGACTTCCAAATTTATAGAAATTCTCTGTTTCATTGAAGAAGGGTAATAGAGAATGGGTATAAAATGCTAAAATGTAAAACACCAAGAGTTTTCTACATTAAGGAAAATGTAGGTGATTCTATGATGATTTAATAAAATAGAATTTTTGAGAAATAAAAGATATTATTAAAGTCTTTTGAGAGTATGCCAGTATTGAACTGAAATATGAATAGGTATAAGACAGTGTAAACAAAACTGAAGTGAGAACTAGATACTAAGAGAAAATTTAAAGTAGTCTTTGAGTTGAGAGTACTAAAAGTTAATTGAATCATAAAAAGTTATAAAGTTATGAAGAAAAATATAGTACACAAGATGAAAGCCTGCATTTTACCAGAAACATATCAATCACTATTTTGCAGGGATATAATAATAAAACAACAAACTTCAAAACAAGAATAAGTACATCTTAAAGAGAAGCAGATACATCTAGTCTCATATTTAACATTTAATTTTTCACCATTAGAATAGGGCAAATCTAAAGGGCATAACCTATTGAAGGAGAAAGAACAAATTTGGACAACTGATATGAGCAGATGTAAAGACTGACCAGAGAACTACAATGATTAAAAATGTGTTTCACTTGATCCATAGAATAGAAGAAAGGGTCTAAATGTTAATTCACATAAAAATAATCAATTGATATTTAATGAGTGAAATACAATAAAGAAAAGATGTTTGCAGCAAATGAGGTTGAAACAACTAGTCCTCAAATTAAAAAAACAAACAAAACAAAATAGAATATTACATAGTCACAGAACTTCCATTTACATAAACTTAGCTTAAATGTATTTTAAAGTAAAATATAGAACTCTAAAATTCTCAAGCAATAATAGAAAAAGAATACATAGAGAATCTGAGAATTGCATATGCTTTATTTTAACTATTTTTTTATTTATTTACTCATTTATTTGGAGAGAGAAAATGAGGGAGAAATGGGAGAGAGAGAGAGAACATGTGTTTACAGTCATTTACATGCCACAGCACACATGTGCAGCTTAAAGAATAAATGTTTGGAAGTTAATTTTCTCCATCTACTATGTTTGGAAGCTGGAAATCTCTTGTTTCTGTCACCTTGTACTCAACACTAACCTGACACCTTCTGGACAAATCTCCTATCTCTACCTCCAGTCTTTCTGTAGGAGTGCTGGCAATTAGAGATGTGTAATTGAGCCCATGTCCAACTTTTCATGTGGGTTCTGTTATCAAATTCAGGTCATCAGGCTTGTATGAGAAGTTACTTGACTGGCTGAGACATTTTCCTAGTAATGCTTTTTCAGATAAAATATCCAAGGCATAAGCCACAAGAGAAAGATTTGCTATGTAGAACCTTATTAAAATTAACAATAGTAACTACTCTAAAGCACTGTTAAAGGGAAAATAGACTGAAAAGAGGAGTGAGATAGGATTGCCACAGAAAGAAATCCTGGTTTAAAAAGAGACCAATGACCTCAACAGACACATCACCAAAGAAGACAGATATGCATCAATGGAGCATAAAGAGAGGCATAAAATTGTACACCATGAGCAAATGGGAATTAAAATATAATAATAAAATAATAGTAAGATACCACCACACATATTCTAAAATGGCCAAAAATCTAGAATACTACATCTACCAATAATGGAGAGGATGAGAAACACAGACTAGTTTTCATTGGCTATGGGAGTGCAGCTGATATAGCTGCTTGGAGAAAAGTTGGCCATTTCTTAGAAAACTAACAGTGTTCCTGCCTTGCAGTCTTGCAATTGCACTACCTGATGTGTGCTCAAATGAGTGGAAGATATATGTCCATATCTGAGCCTACCCAAAAAATGTTCACAAAGGCTTTTAAAATTATTTTCCAAACCTTGGAAATTTACTAGAATGCCCTATCTTATGGTAAATACATATGTAAATCATTGTACACATATAGAATAGAATATTGTCACATGCATGTGAATAGGAACTAAATATCCATGAATGGACAAGATGAAAACTTTAAGCAAATTCAATAAGTTAAAAAAAGAGAAATGGAAAGACTGAATGTTATATAATTCTAAGTTAACAGCAATCTGGAAAATGCAAAACTGGGGAAAGTAAAGGCATTGAGCATGAGAAGGATAGTGGTGAAAAGAGCAACAGGGAGATTTTCTAGGAGTGAAACTCTTCCACATAATACAATAGTGGTGGCAAGTCCACATGGTACATAGCACCAATGCTGCATTTTAATGTGACACATAGAGGTTATACAACTATCTGTTGATGTGAGTGAGTGACTATAACAAAAGTATGACTCTGGAGACAGGTACTGGTACTAGAAGAAACAATATGTGTGGGAGAGTGGATAATTGGGACCTATCTTTGACTGCTATTCAGTTTTACTGTGAATTAAAACTACATAAAAATAAAATGTATTAAATATAACTCTGAGATGTGTCTTAGACACTTTGTTTATGATGAAGCTAAAGAAATATATATGTATAGCTTTGGGAAATTCCATAGAGACTTGCTGTCAGTGCCTAGGAGGTGATATGCAGGAAATAGTTGATGAAGTTTATGCTATTGAACATGTCCCTCTGGCTACAGTGTGGAAACCCATTTGGAAAAGGTGACCATATGAAGGGAGTGCACAGATGGACAGAATATTGCAGCTTTTCCAGAATAGATGTGGCTGTATCTTAGGGAAAATTGCTGTAGTGAAAGGCATAAATACTTTGATATTTAGAAGTAGAGGTGGCAATCTTCTTGAGAAATTGAGCATCCTTATGTGACACTCATTTGATGGGGCAGGCAAATTGATGATTACTGCATCTGTAAGTACAGATACTGTGGCCCCATTTACATGTTAACAAAGTTCTGCCTACAAAGTACAGCGTGAATTGCCTCTGTCATTAAGCAGAGATTGAATATCCACAATGAGGAAAATTTCTTCTGACTTTGTAAATGGCTATGGGTGTTATTTGAATTTGACAAAAGGATTCACAGATCATGTGGTTTGCTCTCTTTGTCATTGAGTCTGCAAGCTAGTGAGCAATGTGGCCATTTATTCTGGAAGAAATAAGCACCCGACCAAATCAGAAGGCTGAGTAATGGCTCTCAGTAATATTCTCATCAGAACTCATTCTGGCATCAAGCTAAGTTCCCCAGACAAATTACCAAGTTTCACACATAAATTTTTCTTTTCCATATTCCTCCCAGCCAAAGCTTTATCCTAACTTACTTTAAATTTCTCTCCTGTTTTTCTTTTCTCCCATAAAATAAATGCCATTGCTTTCACCTCAGAGTGCCTTCTCCATTTTATTTTCTCATAACAAATTCCACTCAAGTCTCCAACAATGTATCTTGAACTGCAAATGAAGTTGGAAGAAAACATCATTTAGATGTTAAACTCTTTCAGAGAATTATCTCTCCTTTTCTTTCCACATGGTTTTAAAATCTGTCATTGTGCTTGAGATATAATAGTATTTAGTAAATACTTGTTAAATAAATATATGAATGAATGAATGAATGAATGAATCTTAGATATAATTTGTCACACCAGTCTTTTCCAATTCATGATCATATGTATCAATTCCTGTCAATCATTTATTCAAGCTCCTAGGCTTCTCCTCTCAGACATGACTCGTGGTAATAATTAAATGATAAATTAGATAATTGGCTGATATATTTTCTTATAATATTTAAGTTCCCTAACAACAAGGTCCATTGTGTCTCATTCACCACTAATCAATTGTACTTAATACATGGCTGCAACACAAAAGTACTTTTTGCAAATTAATAATGATATATAAAACAATTAGGCCAAAGGAAGGCTGCTCAATTAATGTAGGATTTCTGCTTCAGATTTACCCTGATATGGTAGCTAAGGAAATGACAGACCAGTCCAGAGAATTCCAGAGCCCTCTTTTATAGCTGGGAAGAAAGCAGGGTCATGTTTCCATCTATGTCTCCTGATCCTGTGGCCTGGGCTTTGAAATGGAAACTATGCTACACTGCACAATTGAAGACGTGATGTATTCATTTAAAGCACCAAAGATCACATTTTAGTAAGAGAAAGGGTTTGTAGTGGGAGATGAATCAATTCAGCCATATGGGAGAAAGAGAAAAAAAAAGAACAGTTGAAAAACTTTCTTTTACTTTGTGCAATACGGATTGTCACAGGAATCAAATTTGGCACATGCTGTAAAGCAAAGAAAAAAAATAGCTCACAATGGATGGAAAATATGACTTGCATGTTGTCTGTGCTGTTAAAATTCTGAGGAGGGTACCCGATGACTCACAGACTCAGGGCATGATGTTTGATGATAAGCTTTTTATACATTTATCCCTAGGCAGCTAAGAGAAGGACCTGAAAAATTAAAGTCGACCTCAGACATAATGAATGCATTAAACACTGAAGTGCCAGGCTAAGGTCAGGCAGCTTCCTTGAAGGAAGTGGATGTGTCTCAGGACACCCAGTCTCCAGACAGAGTTGGGGCAAGGAACTAGCCTGCTGGGCATAAAGCATTTACATCTGTGCAGCTTTGTCGCTTCTTTTTGAGGTTGATTCCCAAATTGCATTCAGCAGCATCCCAAATTCAGAACCAAAGCCTGAATGTGTGCTAATCAGACCTGTGGTCCAAGAGCAGCCATTAGATTCTGCCTCTGACTGGTACCAGCATCTAACAATAACAAATGAGTAATGGAACTTATGGATGTGTAATTATGAGATCCAACCCATTGTCCATTGTCAAGTCTAACTGATTGTCATTTTCCCTGTGGCCCTACAAAGCAATTTTCTGTGTAAGTACTTTGCCTTCAGCTAGGTCCTTAGCATATACTTTCAGATATCTGGGGAAATTTAAAAAAAAAAAACTTTAAGTAAGACAATGGATCATACAGTAATCTTCTTGAAAACCTCACTCTCTGGGATTCATTGATGAGAGACAACCATCTCAGGAGCCATTCTTGATCCATTGTTGGACACTAACATCAGTAGAAAACACTGGCAACTGAAAACTGACTTTCCTGTAGATTCTGTTATTCTGGCTTCTGTGACCCTACCGAACTGCATGAATCCTATATCTACCTTCATGTCATGCTGAAGAAAATATAGCATACTCCAAAGAGTACCTGGCTGAAAACATGATTCAATAGGTAACATCAGGCAGGCAATGTGACATTACAGTATCAATAGGCCCTCCTCCACTTCTTTGCCTTCTCAGAATCAGAGGTAATCTAACTCAAGCAGTAGGACTGACAACTTGTTAACTGTATAGCCTGTGATTTCTTCCCCTAGCTAAAAGGGAAAACCCCACTTTGCCTTAAGAGATTAAATTTTCTTCAGAGCCTCTGAGAAAACGTCTACAATGTTAAAATTTCTAATAAATTTCATACTCATAGAACAATCCTTAGCAATATTGTTCTCTTGAACTGCCAAAGCCTTTCTTAGAGTCATTTAAGTTTGACCACCGGTAAAGATGTCTTCATTACATGCTTTTCTGGTTAATATTATTGGTGTTTCAGTTAATCAGTGACAGCAATTAGAATGCTTATGACTCACACAGTGATTAATACTTGAAGAGGATTCACACTATTCTGGGTTAAGCAGTGTTCTTTATTTTTTTGTTTACAGTCCTCATATGTTTTATTTGTTGTTAAATTCCAAAAAGACACTTTCAATCTGGATCCTAAGCAATAAGAAGATGTAGGGTTTTTTTGATATACATATGTCATGGACACATTTATAAGCACCAGGTCCATCCTCTGATCTCTCTCTCTCTCTCTCTCTCTCTCTCTCTCTCTCTCTCTCTCTCTCCTGCACCCTTTCTGGATTTGTGTTTAGGGCAAACAAGGTATTTTTGATTATTATATTTGACAGATGTAAGCCTGACTATTCCGCATTATTAGAATGTAATATGACAAAGAGTGCTGCTGTTAGATTTAAAAGTTTATATGTGTAAGGCACTTTGAATAATAAACTTGAAATGGAAAAATAAAAGTATGGGGTATTGAATTTTTAATGTTTTAAGCTTTAAAAATATAACATGGGTGACTCTTGTGCCAGCCACAAAGTAACTAGGATCATAAGATTTCATCTATATAAGGTACCAGAGTAGAGCAAGTGGTGGTCAAAAATGGGGCATGTGGAAATAGAAATTATTAGTGAATTAGCACAGAGATTTAGAATTTAGAAGACAAAATATATTATAGGTGATGGTAATGGCTATCCATTCTGATGGTTACGACTAACTGAGATCATGACAGAGTCTGCTCTCATATAGTATAAAAGCCTCAGGTGTACTTGTGACGAGCTGCTTGGCCTCTGGACATACCTATGGAGGAATGTGTTGGTTGTGCTAATTGAGGAGGAAAGCGGTGGGGTGGCACCATTCCCTGGTCTTGAGTCCAGAACTGTCTGAAGAGCAGAAAGCTAGCTGAGAACAGAACTGATCACTGCTCTCTGCTTTCTGACTCTGGATGCAAGGTGACCAGCTGCTTCTAGCTTCTGCTGATTTGACTCACCTGTTATGATGGACTATATCCTTGAATCATGAGAGAAAATAAACCATTTATCCCCAAGTTGCTTGTGATTGTATTTAATCACAGAAACATAAAAAGAAATAAAGACACCACCAATATAAATTTTCTTAATATCCAGAAACTGTACACTAAATATAGTGAAAAAGACAGGGTGAGTGACCAAACCTCAGACGAGTGTTCACAGAAGACTGAGCCAGCACTGTTATGGATTCAGTAGCAGTATGAACTACATAATAAGGGTCTGTCACAAAAAAAGTGATTAGAGGTTGAGTTGATATTAAAAGTTCAATTAAAATGAAAAACAAAAGAAGTGAAATGATTCATCAGTGGGTAAATGCTCCCCCCCGCCCCCATTGTCCGGCAGGTGACTTAAGTATGATTTCCAAAACCTCCATAATTGAAAAAGAGAACTGACTGCCACAATTGTCTTCTGACTTCTGTGTTTGGTCACTGTTCAATACCCCCACACCCCTAGAGACACATATACCAAAAATCTTACACTTACTGAAATAATTATATGCTCTTTTGAAGTTTTTTCTCTGACTCTTTTCATATCATTTGTTGCTAATATTTTATTTGTTATCTTTTTATGCACACTCACAAATTAATAAATCTTTAAAATAAAATAGAGAATAAAAACTAATATAAATTATAATAATAATGTATAAGAGAATTACATTTTAAAGTATGAAATACAAATACAAACAGGGCTTGTGCTAATAGTGAAATGAAGCTGCAATTTTACCTCTGTCTAATTTTGGCCACTTGTTTCCTGATATGTACACATTTCTTAAACCCTGTGGTCTCTTAAAAGCTTTTGTTGTTCTTTAAAGGGTATCACTTAGAAATATGCATCAATTAAAAGTCATATATTCTTCCCATATACTGCAAAATCTCATGCAGCCCTATTAGGTTGCTCTTCTGCCACCTTGTATATTATATTTTATGTTTGCTCTGCAGTCTTTGGTAAGGGAGACCCTCATTGTGTCTCCTTCATCAACATTGACCTGGCTGGCCATGGAGAAAGTTACTCTAGAAATCAAATGAGTCAGTATAAGACTGACATTCTTTCTCTTTTGTGTTTGTATGGAAAACCACTACTTTGGAAGAAAACCACAATCAGACATAACATTCTTACTACTAGAAACATTTTCAGGTACTTTGTACACAAAAATAAAATAATCCACATTAGTAGCAATTTATGGAAGTATTATTTGGTTAGAAAAATAGGAAGGTCCTTCTAAAATAGGAAACTAGCTTTGAACAAAGAATGAAAACAAGTATGAACTGCATGAGCATTGATAGAAAGTGGCAGAGATATCCTAGTATGTGAGAGATGTGAAGTAAGAAAGAGGTCAAGTGCAAAAAATTCTCGGAGTAGGTGGCTAGTGACATATACCTGAAGAAAGCCTCAAGTAAGAAAGTCTACATCAAGGAGACAATGCTGGCCTGGAGAAGAGAAGGACTTACAAACCTTGATTTCTTCTAAACACAACTTTCTTTGCCAAGCCATTGAATAGTTTTCCTTACTTAAGCTTTATTTATAAATTTGAGCCCCTCTCCTCAAGACTCATGGATCTATGCAGAAAAGGAGATGGAAAAATTGTAGTAGTCAGAGGTGGTAAATGACTATAAGAAAATAGTGTCTTCTAAACACAATACATCCTCCCAGAGTCTGTGACAACCGGCCCAAGACAGGAAGAAGTTCAAACCAGACAGAACTTCAGCACTGAGATGGGAAAATGTACACAGAGTCCTATCCCTCACTGACAAGCTCTTTGTAACTGGTAGCTGCTGTGGAAGGGAAACTCAGTTTTTTCCAATGGTGTGCAAACACACATATCAACAGCATCCATTGGTAAGCACCATGCCCAGGAATACAAAGTTAATTCCATGAGTTTTTGTTTACTTTTTGTTTTGTTTTGGTATTTTTTTTGTCTTCATGGTTTTATTTTTGTTTGTCTGTTTCAATTTTCATTTGGGGATTCTTGTTATTTTTCTTGTCACTGTTTGCTGAGGGACATATCATGAAGTTAGGTACAGAGGGATATAGTATCTGAGAGAAGTTGGGAGACAGGAAAGAAAATTATTTTGAATAAAAACAACTTTATCTAAGTAATTTTTAAAACTTCAAATAGCATTTTCTCAAAACTTTATCCTGAAATATTCTCTCTGCCTTGAGATGTTCCTTATATTATTCCCAGTATGCATTGTAAAAAACTCTTATACATTTTCAATTATTGAACTTAGAATTAATCTTGTTGTATTTAACAATATTCAAAAAGTATGTGAGAAACATTGTCTGTTTTGTGTACATCCCTGAATATTGGAACATGCCTGAGTAGGAAGAATGTAGTTAGTAACTTAAGTCATGAGTGACTGAAAGGGTGAATGGGTGAATGAGAGAACACAACCTTGCACCCACATTTGCTTGCACACTATATGCATAACCTGCTGCTTCTTAGATTTGCCTTCAGCAGACATTTTTCCTTTCAAAAGGAGAGAGCACATTGCCACTATTCCACGTTATCTGGAATCACTGCTCGCATCTAGACTGTCTCATTGCTGCAAAGGACCTTTTTAATCCTCATAATACCTGTGGCTGTCGTGTTGGTCCCCATCTTGGAGATGAGAAAAGTCACATACAGGGCGTGCACTGAGATCTTTCCGCCCAAATCCTTTGCTCTTTCCTCCAAATGAGACTCTAAGCCTCTCAGTATCTGTGGCGCTGAAATGAAAGAAATATAAATGTTAGAGGAACACTAATCTCTTTTGACTTTTTGTTTTTCTTTTCCTGGTTTTCAGTTCTATGATATTATTTCTGAAAGATGAAGAGAGGTGTGTGTGTGTGTCTGTGTGTGTGTGTGTGTCTGTATGTGTGTGTGTGTGTTTGTGTGTGTGTGTCTGTGTGTGTGTGTGTATAGAAAAAGAGACAGAGATGGACACAGAGAGACAAAGAGAAAAACACAGACATTCAAACATAAAGAGATTAGATTTTGATTTCTAATGTTTTTCTTACCTTTGCTGTATAGTTAACTAACTAAATTTTTGACAACTTCTCATATAATAGTTAATTCATAATCCTAACATTGAGTTGAGTACTTTCAGAATCTCTATAATCGTATGATGACATTTCCCTTATTTAGGTTGTGATATTTCCTTTTCATACACACACACAAGCACACTCAAAAATACACACACATATACATTATATTTGTTTATAAGATATATAAAGTCATATGCATGTAGATAGATAGATTAGATAGATAGATAGATAGATAGATAGATAGATAGATAGATAGATAG
>NW_021620966.1:3921207-4083261 GCF_004785775.1 Grammomys surdaster | reverse complement strand
GATAGATAGATAGATAGATAGATAGATAGATAGATAGATAGATAGATGATAGATAGATTGATAGACAGATAGACACAAAAATATATATTTGCTTTAATCCATTTTTCCAAATGATTTACAATGTGGAAGTAGATGTCATTTGTTATTGTGAAAATTTTCTAGTTATAAATCTAACTTCACTTAGTAAGAATTATAGAACCTTAAAATTTGGAAAGAGCTTTAGAGGTCATTATGTTGAAAAGCCAGCTGAATAAAACTTGCCTCAGGAGCTTGGTAAAAATACAGATATTACAACCCAGCCCATAAATTTAGATTTAGTAGGTATGGAAAAATACCCAGAAATTAGTACATTTATGAATGTCTCCAAGGTATTCTGATGCACAGCCAAGCTCAAGAAGCCATGAAATATAGACTAGCAGTTTCCAAATGTTATTAAATCAGTAGGAGATATATTTTTACTTTTTACCTAGAAACAGAATATATGAAACTAACAGTAAACCTTTTCTAACTGATGGGAGGATGAAGGGACTGTTAACTCCTCTTCCTCCATGAACAACCATGAACACTGAGAAGTAGAGTTTAAAACTGACTAACACTGGCAAGTCCTCCCCAATGCTATTAAAAGATGTACATTCTATTTAGTAATGGCATTAAGGCCTCTCATTTATAAACAGGTTCACTTTTGAGATGGATGGCTATTTTTTAGGTAGGTATAATATTTCATACCCTGAGTTACTCTGGCAAGTTTCCCAACAGGTTGAATAGTTTGACTGTATAAAACCAAAATTCTTTCTGCTACAAGCACAACATTTGGCCTTTCATTTCATTTTTGGTTTTTCCTATTCTAATTACAACCTTTCTATACTTTCCTAAGACTACATGCTTCCCTAATAAATGTATAAGAAGTAATATTTATAATGTATAATGATTTTCAAGAAATCCTGTAGTGAAACCAATTTAAACTTATCCCAAACTAGCTTACAAATAGATGAGACTCAGACTATGGTTATTTTATTTGGCTTTGACAATTTGTGAGAGGAATGGAGAGATAGCCCTAATCTACTCTTCTAACTGCTAGCCTGGCTACCTCCCAAGTGGAATACCCCAGATACTTGCTGTTTTTCCTGGTCGTGTGTTTATGATACATCTCCCCTAATGTTGACTTTCTCTCTCTCTCTCTCTCTCTCTCTCTCTCTCTCTCTCTCTCTCTCTCATCTTTTCCCTCTATCCTCTCTTTTCTACAGCAAGGTCACTCCAAACCCACCTACATCTATTCCCTCCAGTAATTGGCTATAGCCAATTTTATTTAACCAATAGTTTTAAATCAAGGATGAACAGTTGCACAACAAAAAGCTTGTAAACCTGAGAAGAAACTCCAAGGTCTAGATGTTCAGGTATAGAATTTAGCATTACAATATATAGCAAAAGACAAATATCCTCAACAAAATCCCATATAAATTATAAAATAATAAATAATCTTTTTTACAGTAAATTAAAAAGGAAATTGATTTACTTATATTATCTCTTGATGGATTTCAACAATGACTTTATAATTCTGTGTATTATGTAGTATATGAAAAATGTGCTAGAAGACATTATTAAAATATAAAGATTTCTAAATTCTTATACATTTTTTATTCAAGCATTAAAAATTTTAAAGGAAACAAGAGGAATAAAATATCTGAAAGTCAATATGATTCCCCTGAACCCAAGGAAAAGCTAAGTTTTGTGTATTCCCATGACATCAGTGCTTGAGAGTGAAAACAAGAGTATCTCAGGGGCTTTCTGGCCAGACAGTCTGGCCACAATAACCATCTTCTGGTGCAGCAAGAGACTACAAAGTATTTTAAATATCATTTTGTTAGAGAAGTTATTCAAAAAGAAATCTTGAGTTAAACTTTGGACATAACAAGCCTACATTGGCAAGTGAGTATACACAAACCAGAGAAGAGTGAATATCATGCACAAATCTCCATGTTAACCAGGGAGGTGTCAGTCAGTTGACAAAAAATGCCGTTTGTTTTATAAACGGAATTGATAAAAATAATCTTCATATGTATAGTGATTTGAATGTGAACCCCTCCCCCCATAGCCTAATATATTTGAATACATAGTCACCAGTTTGAAATGTTGAGAAAAGAATTAGGAAGTGTGGCCTTGTCAAAGGGTCAGTATGTGAGCTTTCAGTTGTTCCTTTAGTGTGCCATTATAAACACAAAACCTGAAACTAGAATCACCATTAAAACATTTCTTTTATAAATTACATTGGTCATAGAGGTCATAGTGTTTTTTCACAGCAGTAGAAAAGTGTCTAAGACAGAAGGTGATGCCAGGAAGTGGACTAATAGTGTATTGCTGATATAGGCCTAACTATGCTATATTTTTGGAGTAATTTTTTGGAAACTTTGGGACTTTGGGTTAGGAAAGTAGTTGAACACTCCTAGAAGAGCTTAATGAGCCATCCTAGTAGAGACTTGAAAGACCTGATGGTGAGAGGTATACAGACTGGGAAGACCCCTCTCAAGATGTTTCAAAGGGAAAAATATTAGCCACGGAGATATAGACCATTCTTGTGATACTTTAATTAAACAATATGGCTGATTTCTGCCCTTGTCATAGGAATTTGCCTGAGAGTACATTTAATAGCAATGGAGTAATATCTTTGGTGGAGGAATCTTTAAGACAGCCTAGAATTGGCTCTTGTTGTGTGTCAATCACTCTTATGCACATTTACAATGAAGGAGATGAAATGAAACTAAAGGAAGTTCAAAATGTAGAATTTAAAGAGGAAAATTAAAAGAGAACAAACACATCAAGAAATTTAAACTTGGAACCAAGGCTTGTGTTGAAGAAGATGAAAGGATTAAAAGAGGCCTGATATGGTCTAAAAGGAATACAGGATTAAGACCTGAAATGAACACCCCACCCAAATTTTAACTTTCCAAAACAGTGCCACCAACTAGAGATGAAGTTCAAATGGATGAGCTTATCATGGACATTCCATATTGGAACCATAAAACAGCTGACTAGGTAAACAGTCAATTGTAAGCAAATATTAGAGAATCAATCTAAGTATAGCACTGTGGTCAATGGATAGGTAATGCCTTCGATGGTAAGAGAAGGAATTAGCAGTGAAATATTGTTGGTCCTACCAGATTATGTGAAGAGTAAATTTAAATATTGATGATTTGACAGTAACAAACAGGAATATATAAATAGATGACAGATAGTTAGGGGATAGATATTTAGATAAATAGGTAGGTATAGATAGATAGATAGATAGATAGATAGATAGATAGATAGATAGATAGATAGATAGATACTAGATGATAGCTAGATTCATTCAAAGATGATGATGATGATGATGGATATAGTTAAAAGGATAGATAATAGACAGATGATAGATAAATGATAGATAAACAGGTACATAGCTATAATATAAACAGAGATGAAAGATAAATGATAGATAGATAGATAGATAGATAGATAGATAGATAGATAGATAGGCAGATAGACAGACAGACAGATGTTAGATAGATGATAGGCAGATAGACAGACAAACAGATAGATGATTGATAGAGAAACAGATAAATACTCTACTCATAAGTTATTGTCTGTAAGAAGAAAAACAGAAACATTGTAGATATGAAACATAAAGGAGAAATGTACTGGGAAGACATTATCTCCTGAAAGAACTCAGAAGAACAATGTGAAAAAAAGTACAGACATCTCAGTTGACACTGAACACTGTTTTCCAATCTATCCAGTTTGTAAGATGATATTTCAGAGCTGTAAACTTTTTAATTATATTTTTTCAACCCCAAGACCATAGTTAAGGGAGGAAAATCAATTTTTTTTAGATGTGAAAATGTATAAAAACTCATGTGAAAGCCTACTTTCTTACAACAAAAATACTAAAAAAAAAAAGTATAAGGCTAGTAGAATACATTTGAAATGAAAGAAGTGAGAGTACTGTGGATTAGAGTATTAATCAGCAATGGTGGTGTGGGAGAGTGGAAGTGGGGGAATTAACTACAACTAAGGAGATAGGAAAACCCCTATGGAAACCCACTTAATAACATACTTTTAAAACACAGCTTCAGATAAAGAGTAGCATGAGGCATGAGATTTTTGCATATGAATTTTTGGTAAGAGAAGTCTAGGAGAGCTACAAAATAACACAAGCTATTGCCATTACCTCTAGTGATTCAACAAAGCTCCATGGTAAGCCTCTATTGCTGAAGACAGCACAATTAGACTTCAGAATATTGAGAAATCAATAACAAATCAATCAGGCAGATGGGAAGTGAATACATCAATGTTGTTAGTCAAAGCTGCACTTGCATGCTGCAGAAAAGACCTGCTAATAAGTGCCTCTGGCGCAATAATGGCCTGGCTCATACATTGAAACTACCACTTTCTGACTGTGGTGAGGACTCCTCCATAGGAGGGAATTTCATGACTGGTCCTATCATGCTTTTCAAAAGCCCATGCTTGGGGAGCCCATAGGTCATAAAGTAGAAACTATTATTATATTGAAAACTACTTGTGGTGCCAAATTGACTTCTAAATATTTACGTTTATATTCATAAACTTTGGCTGCTTTTAAGACTGTAGACAGAAAAGCTGCTTTCAATGTGAGCAGAAGTTAGCAGAATGATACATAACTTGACAGAATACTGAGAATAAAAGACAAAATGTGCAGCCCCAAACAAGTTATTGCCCTTACCACCGAGGCTCGGGGAACATAATCTTAAACTGAACCGAAACAATGTATGAACCAAGAAGACAGGGAAGAATGCTGTCTTCCAGGCATGGCATAGCTATTGCACTCATGAACTCACAGCTGCTATGGTTACCTTTCTGAGACCTGAACAAGATTAAGCCACTCAAAATTCTGGTGTAGACAGCATTCTCCCAGGCTCTTCCCTTATTGGAGAAATATTGGCAGCAGATAATTGCATATGAAGAAGAGTCATTCTTTTATGACGATACGGCAACTTGTAGGATTTGAGTATTCCAGTTAATACTCCACACACATGGACCTTTGAGCAGCAGTAACTGGACTTATTGAAAGACAAAGAGACAGAAAGAAACTAGGGAGCAGAGCATATAGAGAAAGATACGGCAGGAGTTGGAGGGAGGGAATGTTAGATAGAATTATATTTCATTATATAAAATTACAAAAATTAATTATATATATACATATGTGAATATATATATATATATTAAAAGAATATAAGAATATATATTCTTTTACCTCAAAGTCTTTCATATTCTGTATATTTGGAACTGTTATGAAACATATGTAGAGTAATTTGTGATTGTCATTTCCTGTTGTGTTAATATACACACTCAGAATTCTGAATTATCCTCATCTACCTTTTAATTATATTTAAAATGTATGGGTATGTGCTTGTCCTTGTGAGTTTATACAAAAAGAGCAAAACTGACTATGTGCACAGATGCTGGAAGTGGGCACCAGGTCCACTGTAGTTGGCCTTACAATTGTTTGTTCAATGCTCAGTTTGATATATGGGTGTGTGGGACTAAATCCTGTTCTCATGATGGCACAACCAGATTTTCCTAACTGCTGAGCCATTTCTCCAGTCTTGCCATCTATTTTTAATAAACCTTTCTGGGATGTTTTGGATATGCTTATGTACATTTTAGTGATTGGTGTTTTTTATATACTAGAAATAAAACCAATAAAAAGAATAAAATTATTATGTGATTTAAAGTAGACTGGGATTTTTTAAATTTAATTTTGATGCAGAAATCTACTACTTTGGTCTTAAAACCACCAAATGATATTTCTGTGAATAGATGTTTAGATAGAGGAAGTTTCAAGTTTGGTTCATAACTTCAACCAAGTAAAGATCCAGAGATAGGTTTTTATATGACTTTCAAGCTTAATTTGGAAAAAACTTCAGTAGCACTAAGCATTTGGAGCAGACAAGTACTTCAAAGGCACTGAATTCAGGGCAGCCTCTCGGCTCTTGGGGACCCTGACCACCAACTTTCTCCTCATATCTCCCTGTGGTAACTCATCCAACCTGATTCTCCTGAGATTAATTAACCAAGACCTTGCATGAGGTCCGATTATCCATAAGAGGGAGAGAAGGCATGGTAGCCTTTGAAGAAGCAATCAAATTGTCTACAGAGTCCAGATTTTAAAGTTTCCATGTAAGTGTAAAGAGAGATGGTGACCCAGGGGGTGAGAAGTGGGGAGAGAAAAAGAGCAGGGGAAGAAGAAAGGAGGAAAAATAAATCTAAGCCTAACATAAGTATCTATCACTCGTGTGAATATTCACATTTAATTTCAAATCAAATTCAAGATTTCTGTCATCCATTAAAGAATTTAGTAGTTTTATTTTTATTTTGTTCTTCATTGATTTTTAAATATATACTTTCTGTGTTTACAGCATTTTTTGAGAAAGGGTATTAGTAATGTTAGTATTCAATATATAAATTATACTCTCTGGTGATTTTCAAATTTTGAAAATTAGTTGCTAAATATTTTCAAATTGAAACAATATATATCCAATATTCCTTTAAATGTCCAAATGTATTTTTTCTCTTTTTAATTTTTTGTATATTTCATTATTTTACATGTAGGAGCATTTCGTCTGCAATAATGTCTGTACATCACATGTATGTCTAGTATCTGAGAAGTCAAGAACTAGACTGACAGAAGTATGTAAGGTATCACATGAATGCTAGGATTCAAAGTCAGGTCCTATGAATGAGCAGTCAGTGTTCTTCTGAGTCATCAGTCCAGCCTCACTTGTGAAAGACACTCAGCATTTGAGATTTTCTTATGTGAATTTGCTTTGTAGTCTTCTGAAGATGTCAAAAAGATTCAATTTAACAGAAACGGGAGAGAATCCAGAAACATTCTGCAGCAATGACTACAGTTTCTCCCTCTTTCCTTCTGAGGGAATTCCCGTCTAAATAGTTCGCTGTACTCCCCCTCCCTACCCCCAGAAGAAGTCCCTCAAAATACTCTTCACCATGCCTTGTTCACTTTAAACTCTAAAACTGAAAGCTCACGGGAAATCTGCTGCTGACTGCCTCTGACATCACTGAGACCTATAAAAACTATGCCACAGCTATGTGGAAGGACCCTCTTACCCTTAAAGGGAATGGCCCGGATCCAATTCTCTTATGGAACAGAGGATTGATATGCCTGCTTGATACCACAGAAGGCACAGCTAAATGGCTACCAAAAAGATTACTAAAATAAATAGATGCCCCCACAAAGCCAGGCTCAACCATAAATAAGATGAATAACAATTGACATCCAGGGAAGAGAAATCTCCCTGAGAATTTCCTTCTTCTCCCTTTCCAGGTAAAAATGAATCACCCATGATGTCTGCTGTTAGAAGTTCTAATCCAGATGCTGTCCTCCAAACTTATACTACTCAGACCTTCAACAGGCCATTGACTAGAACATCAAACAGCTAGAAATTGGCATCACTAATCTGAAGAAATTCCTCATTTCGCTGTCTGAAGAGACCTCCAAAAATTGCAAAGGACTTTATTGGACTTGATTTATTCTTTTACAATAGAAAAGATTGTGTATAGCTCTTGACTGTGTACAACCCTTAAAGAATGTTACCTTTACATAGACAAGACAGGGATGTTTAAAGAGAGCATGAAATAGGTCAGAGAAGGCCCTGAGAAAAGACAGAGAGAGAAAGAGAAAGATGAGAGCTGGTACAAGAATTGGTTTTCAACCTCTCCATGGTTGTCAACCCTACTTCCTCCCATCTTGGGACCATTAATTGGGTTATTTTTGCTTATTTCTTTTGGTCCCTGGGCCTTAAATAGGCTGACTAACTTTGTGAAATAACAGATAAATAATTTGGTAGCAAAACCTATTTTGTTATCACGAGACTCGAGATGAGGGTGTTACTCTATCCAGGGAGTTCCCAAAACCTATATCCACCCAACCTAAAAGAGGGGACTTTTGTCCCTAGACCAAGAAAGGAGGGGCCACCCAGAACCCCCTCTGACTTGCGATCTGAATTCTTGCTTAGGCTGCGAGGCTAAGCACTGCAAGGGAATAAAAATAAAAATTAAAAATATCTCTCTGGGTTCCCTGAGGGACAAGCCTGACTGTATAGGGGTTGATGTCTAAAGTATCCCCTCTCCAGGAAAAAGACACTGGGATGGGTATGGCCCTCATGCCTCACTGGACAACGACAGGGGGACCGGAGCCATTACAAAGTCCCCTTCAATTACTGGAGATCAGACCTCTATCCCCGCCTATGTAAGATTAGAATCCCCACAGTCCTTCTATACTTAGAGAAGGAAGGAGATGTCAGGGGCAGCCCTGCTTATACACTGAAGGCCTAAAATCAGCAATAGGCCTGTGATACATGTATATTAACACCAAGTCTTGAGTCTCAGTGGAAAAACATTGGAACAGATGGCTGTAAGCTATTGTATATAGGCAGCTTTTGTGGAAATTTACCAGCCTGAATAGTCATAGACCTTGTAAATAGGTAGCCTTGGAGGATAATACCAAATTAGATAAGGACAAGTGAATCATAGACAGACTCATAGTGACCTGTCCCCTGAACCTTCACTCAGCCGGTACCCTGTTCTGAAAGATATCTGTACTTCCCTTGAACACCCACACTCTGGTGTCATCCCCTATCCCCTTCCCCATGTCGTGCCTTTTTGTGTTTATAACCCCTGTGTGAATAAGTAAAAATTATGATTTGATTTTAAAAATAAATAAAAATAAATAAATAAAAAAAGAAAAAACATGAAACCATAAAAAGAGGAAAATAAGTCCAGGGAGGAGGAACATATAATGGAAGATATGGCAGGAGTTGGAGGAAGGGAATGTTTAATAGATAGAATATATTTCACTATATAAAATCTAAAAAATTATGTATCTGTGAATTTATATAAAATGTAAGAATATATATATTCTTTTAGCTCAAATTCTTTCATATTCTACATGTTTGGTATTCTTATAGAAAAAATACGTAGAGTATTTTGTGATTATCATTTCCTGGTATGTTAATATACACACTCAGATGTCTATGAATTATCCTCATCTACCTTTTAAGGGATGAGGAACCCTTGTTCTGTCTTCCATGGTTCCTGAAGGGCTTGTGCTGCTCCTATGTTAAAAGAAATTAGAAGTTCTTACCCATGGGATGGGCCTCAATTTTGGCCAGTTATTGGTTGGCCATTCCCTCTGTCCCTGTTTCATATTTGTTCTTGCATTTCTTGTAAACAAGAGAAATTTGGGGCAGAAAATTTTGTGGGTGGGTTGGTGTCCTTATCCTTCCACTGGGGGCCCTGCCTGGCAATAGTAGTCTCTTTAGGTTCCATATCCCCACTTGTATTCATCTCTACTAGGGTTACCTGCATTTTCTCCTGGGAGTATCCACCATCCTAGGTCTCTGCCATGTTCTAGAGATGACCCCTACTCCCCATGACCCTGCTTGCTCCAGATTATCATTCATTCTCCTGGCCCTCTGTACCTATCTTCTCTCTCCTCACACTTGATGCTGATCACCCATCCCCCCATTCACTTCTCTGTCCCTTCTCCCACCTATTTCTCTCCCTTCATCTGCCTCCTATGACTATTTTATTCTCCCTTCTAAGTGAGATTCAAGCATACTAGCTTGGGCCTTCCTTCTTGTTTAGTTTCTTTGGGTCTATGGAATATACCCTGGGTATCCTGTATTTTATGACTACATACCATGCATGTTCTTTTGGGTCTGGGTTATCTCTCAATCCCTGACATGATTAGTGATACACTGTTATACTTGCATACAGGAGCCTAGCATAACTGTCTTCTGAGAGGCTCCATCCAGAATCTGACTGAAACAGATGTAGAAACACACAACCTAACATTGGACAGTGCTCAGGGACTCTTATGGTAGAGCTGGAGGAAGGACTATGGGTCTCAAAGGAGGAAGGAATTCCAAAGGAAGACCAATATAATAAGCTAACCTTATTATATTGTATTATATTGTATTATATTATAACTCTCGTGGACTCTCAGGGACTGAGCACCCAACCAAATAGCATACACAGGCTGGACCATGGCCCCTGGTATATATGTAGCAGATGTGCAGCTAAGTCTTTATGTGGGTCCTCCAACAACTAGAGCTGTTGCCTGTCTATAGAATCTGTTCCCTAGTTGATGTCAAAAGTATCCCCTCTCCAGGAAAAAGACATCAGGATGAGTATGGCCCTCATGCCTCACTGGACAACGACAGGGGGACCAGAGCCATTACAAGGTCCCCTTCAATTACTGGAGGTCAGGCCTATATACCCGCCTTTGCAAGATTAGAATTTCCACAGCCTTTCAATACTTAGAGAAGGGAGGAGATGTCAGGGGCAGCCCTGCTTACACACTGAAGGCCTAAAATCAACCATAGGCCTAAAATCAGCAATAGGCCTGTCATACATGTATACTAACACCAAGTCTTGGGTCTCAGTGGAAAAAACATTGAAACAGATGGCTATAAGCTAATGTAAACAGGCAGCTTTTGTGGAAATCTACAAGCCTGAGTAGTAATAGACCTTGTAAATAGGTAGCCTTGGCAGACAATACCAACTAAGATAAGATCAAGCGAGTCATAGGCAGAGTCATAGTGACTTGTCCCAAGAACCTTCACCCAGCTGATAACCGGTTCTGAAGATATCTGTATTCCACCTGAACACCTACACTCCAGTGTCATTCCCTTCCCCACATCCTGCCTTTCTGTGTTTATAACCACTGTGTGAATGAATTACTATTTGAGAAAAAATAAATTAAAAAAACAAAAACAAAAACAAACAAAAAAAAATTAGAAAGGTATCATTGAATTCTGGTAAACATATCATAGTAACATCGTGTTCATAACCATTTAAAACAATAAGTTTATCTTCACAATAATATTTTAATACCTAACTGTGGTTGTTTGGATACTTCTGGTCCCCATAGACTAATGTGTTTGCATGCTTGGCACACAGGAAGTGGCACTATTAGGAGGTGTGGCCTTGTTGAAGAAAGTATTTTACTGTGAAGGAAGGCTTTGAGGTCTCCCAGCTTGAGTTCTGCCCAGTGAAGAAAAGAACCTCTTCCTAGCACCCTATAGGAGTCAATCTCCTCTGGCTGCCCTCAGTTCAGGATATAAAATTCATACTTCCTTTTCCAGTATCATGTCTGCCTGCAGGGTGCCAAGGTTTCTGCCATGATGATAATGAACTTAATCTCTGAAACTGTAAGTCAGCCTTAATTAAATCTTTGCCTTTTAAAAAAATAATCTGTTCCCTAACTGGGCTACCTTGACTAACCTCAGTAAGATGGGATGCAACTTGCCCTACAGAGACTTGATCTGCCAGAATAGTGGGATATCTGGGTTGGGAACACCTTCTCAGAGGAGAAAAGGAGAGGAATAAGGGAGGGATTGTATACAGGAGACTGGGAGGAGAGGGAATGATCTAGATGAAAAAATGAAGAATAAATAAATAAATAAATAAATAAATAAATAAATAAATAAAAAAGAAATTGGTGGATTTTAAAGTAACATTCTCATTAGAATATAACAAAACTAAGTTTTGAATGAACAAGTAGTATCACACCTAATGGAAACTATACCTAATTGCACTAAATGTTTGTTTTCTCAGATTGTTTTTAAAATAATATTTTGTGCGTATGTCCATGACCATATGACAATGGACATGTATGAAAAAGAGACAGAGAAAAACATGAGTGTCCCTTTCTTGGTGCTACTCAGTGTGATTTTTGAGACCAGGTCTCTCTTATTGGCATGGAGCTCACTGACTTCAGCTGGACTGACTGGTCACCTTTCCTCAAGAATCTACCTGTCTCTGCCTCCCCAGCTCTGGGATTACAGGGCATCATGCACTTGCCTGGCTAATCTTTCTCCCCAGCTTTAATCTTGACTTTTTGTAATGTTTTAGAAATGCCTTCAAGGAATTTTTGTTATGCTTTGCAGTTTTAATAGCTCATTTTATTTTTATATTAAATATGAAATGTTATACTCACTGCTAACTCTGTATATTCCATAAAACCCACAGTGTAAAGCATGAGTCTACAACTATTACCCACAGGGTAGTCACTTGATCAGCTTTAAGCAAAATGCCTTAGTGTCTAGAGTACACAGTGTACCAATATAGCAAAAAGTCCGTGAACTGTTTCCTTTCGAGCACAGTGAATTAGCCAAATGTGCTTAAAAGAACAAAACTCAACCAAGAACACTGTGAATAAGCAAAGCATTAAGCCATAGATCATGACCAAATTAAGCAAGGAGCTTGTGTTTTGGCCAGGGACCAGGTTTTAGTTTGACTTTTCATTTAGTTTTGATTCTCTTGCTATGAAGAACCACTATGGCCAAGCCAACCCTTATCAAAGAAAGGATTTAATTGTGGGCTTGCTTACAACTGCAGAGAGCTGGTCAATTGATCATCATGGTGGGAGCATGGTAGCAGACAGGCCAGCATGGTGTTGGAGAAGTAGCAGAGTTTTATATCCTGATCCACAGGCTGAAGGCAGAGAGAGAGGGGGAGGGAGAAGGAGAAAGAGAAAGGCAGGAGGAGGGGGAGGGAGAGGGAGAGGGTACTAAGCATGCAAATATACGAATGTATGGGGGGCATTCTCATTCAAACCATTATATCTCCCTTCATGATTTGTTTTGAGTAAATTCTGTATTTGGGGAAGATCTCAAAACAGACTGTAATATGTATGCCATAAAAGATCCAGTGTGGGAATTTTTTTTAGCATCATCTGGCTCAAATATGGTTTAAGTTTGATTTAATTATTTGAATTTTAAACCTTTTACTTGCTTAGACTTAATCACTCTTAATCATTTCAACAAACTTGTTATTTTCTGATATTTCTGGAATCCTTCCATTTTGCAACCTGAAGCATTGTCTTGTTATTTCCGTTGGGGGCTATAGTATACTTTCAATTATGTAGCTATGAGAGTAGAAATTTGGATTGTAAGATTTAATTAAGACAAGAGTCATCTTACAAAGTATTTGGCAACATTCTTTCCCTGAATGGTGATTTAGTCTAACTGCTTCATAAAGCAGTGAATATGGTAGGCTAGTTTGCTGAAAGATGAACAAAATTTGCATCAAAGACCTCTAAACTAATGCTGAGTTTGAATCATTTTTTTCTAATGCTATGGAATTTTGATATTTAAAGTTTAATATTTTGTATGCTGAGAAACAGCAAGATTTCTTCTTCAAACACAAAAATTAAACTATGACTTACAATGAGTTTTCATTTGCAGAGTGCTAGAGGAGGAATAACAAATGTTTCTTTCATCCAGTTTCTTTTAAGTCTATCTTGAGATATCAAACCGTATATGCAAGAGTCAAATGAATAGTAGTCACAGGGTGACAAATTTTGTAGAGATTCATTCACTATATCCATTCAAAGTCACATGGAACATTTTCCAATCATTTTTCCTATATCCATAAACACACACACACATATATATAGAAACACACAGAGAGATGCACATAACACATATAGACAAAAACACAGAGAGACACACATAGGCATGCACAAACATGTAAGCATTCATGCATGTACACAAACACACATATGCGTGCACATGCACACATACACACATAGCCTCCAAAGCCTTTTTAAAAGACAAGATTTTTAATGGTAATACAACATTCATAACATAATTCAAAGTACAGTGTTATACATTAGCTGTAAATTTGAAGAAAGTGAAACTCCAGTGAGGAGTCTTCAGCCCAGGTTAAATTATCATGTTGTCTCCTTTATTTTACCTTACTCTGCATCTAATATGAGAACACACTGAGATTTACAACTGGGAATTACTTATTTAACCATTGAAAATACATGAAAGTGGCCAAACGCTGAAGTTGTTAAGTACAATACTCAACACACTTTTATTAAAGCAGTGTGTTAGCCAAAGAACCTAGAGCCAGCAACTCCTGGGAGACTCTAAGATAGTCAACAAGGATGAATACAAATTGACTAATGAAAGCAGCTACAAGTTGGTAAGAAGCCCAAGTTTTAAAAGAATTAAAAAAAAAAGACTTTCAAATCTGCTATTACAAATTTTGCTTTTTATCTGATTTTAGTTTAAATCATAAGGCACTTGAGTTTGTAATTCTGTTTAAGGGAACCTTACTTCCTTCATTGAAATATTTGGTTGTATCATTTTAAAAGTAGAATTGGTGTGACTGCCTATATGTAAGTCTTGAGATACATATCTCTAAATAAAAAGCTAATACTATAGATCCATTATTATGTCTTATCGACAGAATGTTTTTTGGTTTTTTGTTGTTGTTGTTGTTGTTGTTGTTTTTTGACCAAAATCCATGTTGTGACTCTAAAAGCCAGTGTGATAATATTTACCCATTGAATTTTTGGGAGGCAAGAATGGAATATCATGTTATGTTTCCTACCATTAAAATGAAATAACAAATATGGTATTATATAGACATTTCCCTTGAGATTAAATTGTCAATGTTGGAGGAAACCTCCTTAAGACATAGGATGTTAGAATGAAGGTAAATCAACAGGATGTTCTAAGGGTAGATACATATTTCATCTTGTAGAAACATTTTAGGCTTGGGAAGTATACAACTCAAAGGCTTCAGGAAGTTCCCAAAACTCATCAGCTTCATTAGGGTTTCCTAAGTATATAATAGCAGTAAGGACAGCTGGGATACATTTTCAGAAGAGCTGAGATTGCTAGGAGTGGCTCAGCCTAGCTGAAGCACCTAGAAATAGTAGAAAACAGTGGAGCTATTTGAAAGTGGCTCAGTCAAACTGAGACATGCAGAAAGGATACTGTCCAAACTTTTCTGATGAATGTTGTGCATTATTCTCCAGGTTAACAATTTTCATGAGCTGTTAATCATGTGAAAGTGAGATTTTGTGATGTCCTGTCTTTGAGTCATCTCTGCTCCTGTAAATCACTCTTCACCCATATGTATGTTACTCCAATAAACTTCATTGGCTGACCAAGGGGAACTTTGAAGGTATCCTTATTTAGGTCTATCATCAGTTCCCTATCTGTGTGAATAGATGTTTGTGCACGTTTCCCCTCCAATAGTGTCACACACAACAGATGTCTAATTTATAGGCAAATATTACTATTACTTTGTTTCATAAGCTATGAGCCAGAGAGTATTAGTGCACACACCACACACACATACACACACACACACACACACACACACACACACACACATGCACACACGTGCACACACACACACACACATCTGGCTATTTTACTATGAAAAGTCAAATTGGCTTATGTACCTGTATGTGACCTGAAGCAAATTGACATTTCTTAACTTATTTCTGCAATGGAAATATCAGGAGGTTAAACCAACCCCACTTGAAGTCATAAACAAAATGAGGCAAAGGACTTCATATTGTGGCTGGTAAGTGATGAAGACTGCATTAAAGGCTGGATAGTTTGCCCTTCCTCAATGACATCCTAAGAAGTCATACCTCCTTAGAGTTAAAAGCAAATGATACTAGTCGATCATTCTCCTCCTACTTGGGCAAGAAACTTGCAGGTTCACTTTCTTATTCCTGCCAATATTTCACTGAATATTAATAAATACTTTGCTTTTTATGATGTCAAGAAGAAGCATTTCACCATTTAAATACATCTTCTAAAATGTATTATCCCCATATGAGAATATGTTATTACCCTCTAAAATCTGGTTGTTTTCCAAGGGCCTTGAAACAAAACTCTAAACCTGTCTGAATAATATACAAATAACTCAGTGTAGTAATTTTTGTGAGCACAATATATTCTGGAAAAACATATTTTGGTTGCTGACGAGAATTCACTCATATCTAAGGCAAGTGTCCTCAAAGAACCAGAACCAGTGGAAAAAAAAAAAAACAGACTCAAAGAAACATCTTAGAGTGTAATGGCTGCCCAGATAGGCATAACTATAAGACATAGTGATATTGACAGAAAAAAAATAAAATTGGGCTCTGATTCCTGGCACAAATAGTAAATGGTTTCTGTCAGTATATGAAAATGAGTAAACAGGAGAGGTATTCACTCTTCTTTGAACCTTATAGTTTACTTCAAGAAACAATTCATTGAATATAAAGCAAATTAACCTTTAGGGGTACTGATATATGTAAAATAACACTTAAACTTCCAGGAGGAGCAGTACAAGATACTACACTACAATGAGCAATTTTATTAATGGATTATAATTAGTTGTTACTGTATTATTCCTACCTAATAATAGTCATGTTAGTAATAGCAGTGACCTCTGACTTAGTCATTTCCTGTTGCTGTGATAAAATACTGACAAAAGTAACTTAGTGGAGAAAGGACTTACGATAGCTCACAGTTCAAGGTATACACCATTATGTTGAGAAATTCAAGGCAGTAGGAACTTGAAGCAGGTCATCTGTGCTGTTGGAAAACAGCAAAGCATGCTGCGCTCAGATTCCTCTCTCACACTATCCAGGACTCCCCACCCAGCAAATGGCGTGAATCACAATGGGATACTTTTTTCTCACATCATAACAAAATCAAGATAATCTATCCTAGGCATGTTCAGACCCTGTTTCCCAGGTGATGCTAGATTCTGTCAAATTGACATCCATCACTCTCACATACTCTCACATTTGTGCTGTGTGCACATTTCTTTCCAGATCTGTATAGTAAGCTGCCATTCTTCATTTGCTTCCAGATGAAGAACCTGGAAGTCAGAATAACACGAAAATTTGTTAAGTTAGCTTATGTTTCACTAGAAGAAGAGAACATCAACAATACTAAGGCTTCTTTCTCAAAAGTGAGGAACATGAGAAACAGAAACTCTTTTCCACCCTCCAGATGCCTCGCTCAGCTATCGTACTGGATCCCACAGTCCTTGTTCTTGACTACTTAAAAAAATAAGTTCACATTCTCATTTGCATCAATTAACATTCCAAGAACTCTAACAAATTCTGTTCACAAGCTCTGTTTATACTACACTTTTTCTTCTTCACATTTTCAGTTATGAAAGTCAAATATGTTCATTATAGGTTACTGAAAACTATAGTCAGATATTAAGGGAAAAATTAAACTATCTCTAAAGCCAGAAATAACCACAGCTTATCACTTTTGAGCCAGTTTTTCTCTTGGGTTTATGTATTGCTTTAGTAGAAAATTCATTGCTTAAATTCATATTATGCCACAATATTATTTTGATAGTAAAAAGTGGGATATTTTTATTAATTCAGTATGTATAAAACTAGTATGTTTCTTTTGAATTCTCACCCATCTTCCTTAAATCTTCCTTAATATTAACAACTTATATAACTATCAATATGTTTTTTAACTAGCAATGAACTTATCATGCAAGTAGCATTCTCTGTGGATATCACCAGTTATGACACCAGCATTACTTTTCTGCTGTAAAATAAAACCAGAGGAGCACAATGCATGTGCTCCTCATGCTTCTCTGTCTTGTGCTCTGTGACATCATTTTCACCTGCCCTTCTCTTCCATAGAATTAAATTGTTGAAGACTACTGGCTAAGTATTCAATCAACTGATCCACAGATTGCTCTTCTCTAATTCTCTCTGTTTATAAGTTCCCTTCTCACCACAGTGTTAGAAAAAACGTTGTAACCCAATGAGTTATCACCAGAAAAATGCACTTTGATCTTGTGGTCAAAGTAGACTATATCTATCAGCTTTCATTTGATCTTCCTTCAATATACATGTTATTTAAAAGGTAATCATTTTATCTAGCCCATGCTCAGAAAATGCTGGATTGATTCATGCTTCCTAGAGTAGGAGGAGCTATGTGATATATATTAGGAATTTGTCTCTGATCTTGATATTTATTCTGTCTTGATATTGTTTTACTTAATATCACTGTGGATTCTGGAATAGTGATTATTTGAGTAACATTGTGTTATTTATTTTGTGGTATACAGTGCTCAGTTTGTCCACCAAGTTCTGTTCACATTATCTCTATGAGCTTTTGAAATGACATATTATCATTTATGATGGCATGGCTATTGTTCTAAGAACATCTCCTTACTTTCTTCCACACTAGAGTTCATACTTGTTACTCAGCAAGACACAGCCATTCCCCCAACGACACTGATTCTTTTTATTGGAAAAAATGTTAGAAAACAATATCTGAGACCTTCTGCATGTAGTCATTCACATGGAAGAAAAACATTTGATAACCCAATAAATTATTCACCAAGTACACTTTAGTGCAAAAGAACAGAAAATGAAATAATATTTTAGTCCATTTCTCTCCAAATGGAAGCATCTTCTCTTTTCTCTCTTCGCTTCATTTCTCTTCACTTTTTTTCTTCTCTTTTTGTTTTTCATTTAGATTCTGCATAGTACCACATACCTGTGAGCCAGGCCTTCAAAGATGAAGTCTGAATTTATATTTTTGCTCTACCATATCTTGGGTGAGTTGCTTAATTTTTCTATATCTCAAGTCTATCTATCATCTATATATGCAGATAAGAATATAAGACTCCTATACTAGACAGAAAATTGAGATATTTTCAATAAGTTTTATGCTTACAAAGCTCATGGACTTATATTTAGTGGTCAGTAATATTATCATTGCTACTTTGAACTTAATGAAGGTCAATACTGAAGGAACAAAATACAGTAGTAACCAGTTCATCATTGAATCAGACTTATGAGAAAGATATTAATTAATTGTGTTTATGAGACAAAGACTATTTTAAGTAAAATATGTCATATCATTAATTATTAAATTAAATTTTCTTCAATAGACAGTTAAATCTATAACTTATTCTCTAAATGTTTACACTCAATTCCTCATCAAAAATTTCATGAATAGAAGAAACATAAAAGTTTTCAGACAGTGAAATTCTTCACAATTATGTGATAAATACAGATAGTTGTCATTAAAAATTTGTGCAATAGAATGTACAGCATCAATCTCTCATCTTGAGATAGCATATAGATTATCGGTGATGAGGATAGGTCGATATCCATCTATCAATTTTAACAAATACATCACTTTAATGGAAGACATTGATAATAGTGGAAGCTATGTTTGTGTAGAACTGGGGTGGGGATTGTATAAAAGCTCTTTTTCTTTTCTCATTTTCATTGCAATTTGGTAAAAAAAATATAATGAAATGATGTCTATAAAACACTTCATATAATAGTGACATCTCTTAGGTGGACTGGTGCATACTTTCTCTTACAGTACATGAAGACCACTTCCCACAGCAAAATATTGAATGAAGAGCATCTCTGACTATAAACTTGGGACTATTTGCATACTTTGTCCTAAACATACCAAAAGTAACATTATTTAACTTTTAAAACTAAATTACATGAGAAAAATTTGTACTGATAGCTTTATAATAAAAATATTCCTTTGGGGGATGGCTCTGTCAAAAGTCGGCTACATTATGTCTCTGGTTGTGAAACTAATCTTTATCTGATACATCTCTCCAGGCATCAACCTAACATATAGAAATACATACAACTAGAAAATGTTGAGAGTGGGACAAAGAGTTCTTTCCAGGGAAGAGCCCTCTGATTGATCTAGCAACCAACTGACTAGCTATGAAAATATACATACTAGTAGCAAAACTGAATAAATGTGGATTATTTATGTATTCTGGAGTATATGTTCATATACACATGAATATAGTTATATAACAACAATTGGGTATTTTTAGGATGTAAGGTCAAGAGGGAGTAATAAGGGGTACATGGAGGTTTTGGAGGAAGAAAAGTAAAGAAGGAAATGATGAAACTACATTATAATCTCAAAAACAAAAGAAATAATCAAGCAAAGCTGCCATATAGAAGAAGCCCAAGATCCACAAATAGCAAATGTAAGGCCTTGTATTGATTGCCCTATTGAAACAAGAGTCAGCAAAAGCATGAAGCCATCTTCAATTCCCAGGTAACAAAACCCCAAATGGCAACAGACCTAGCTGAGCTCTGAATCCAGTGTACAAGTATAAACGCTATACATTTACCCAAACCAGAGAAGCATACATGATAATATGTAAGTTCTAATTTGAACTAGACAATTTGTGGTTACTTTGCTGCAGACACTTCACTGACAAGAATAGATGACCTCGTCAATTTATTATATGTGATAATTGGTGAGACAAGTTGTTCACACAAGTAGAAGTAGCAAATGTCAGAACATTATTAAAAGCTTTTCAACTGATAGATGAATTCTCATAATTACTAGAATTAAGATCATAAACTCTACTATATCTGTGCTTTCATGAATTGATCAATGCAATTTTTAAACATATTGCAATAATATGAAAATAGCACAATGTTTTTATATCAAGTATGTCAAGATATAAACTTTTTTCTTACAAATTATTTCAGAGAGTGTCCTATTCGTCCTTAATTATTCATCTAAAAGTTTGAACTATATTTTGAATATCTTTAAATGAATCATTCACTCCATATTTTAAAGAACAGATTTATTTTTTTGGAAATATATACTATATTTTCATGAGATGTTTGTCATTTTTTTCTCTAATTCTTTTATCAACTCAACTAATGTAAACTTTATCAAACCCATAGCCATGTTTCAAAAATATCCAACATAAAATTTATTTGGAGAAAGTGTTTTGGAATCTCACAGCTTGCAAATAAATGCTTCACAAAAGTCTATCTTTGGAAGAGCAACACAGTTCTGTATAAAACAGCAGAAAACGTTGTCTGATCTCATCTTTCACACACAGCTAAAAACAGGCAGGATAGGACAGCTTGAATTTTATTAGATTCACCATTTTGATAACATCATTTAATGTGAAACTTCAATCCACAACAAATATCTGTATCAGAAACCATACTGTGAAAAAAAAGAGTGAATTTCTTGAGTCTCATATTTCTAATATAAACTGCATCCAAAAGCCTATACATTTTGTTTTGGATGTTTCTAAACATCAGAGCACACAGCTTTATGTACCATTTATGGATTATCTAGTGTGTATTGAAGTAGTCAATGATTTTAAAATGTGTATCTCCTGTAGATACTTTTTATGCTTTATAGAACAAATTAAGTTCTTTAGAAAGAAAGTCTTAGAAATTTTTAACTATAAAAATAAAATATAAAAATGTTTTCAATGTATAAAAAATATTATTGATGAGATTTCTTTCTGATCACCAAACATGTGTTCAGTAGCTATGTAAATCTTCTCACTTTTTCTTGTGGTACGGTTCGTTTATGGTTTAACTTTATCTCTGCAAAGGTCCATGTGATTGGAGAGTTTCCTTGTAAAAAGCAATGGAAAGTTCTATGCAACCTTCAAGAAGCAGAGCTTGAGTGACATCCTTAGACAAGTGGGTGGATCCTTTTAAACAGGAGCTCTCATGTAACGCTTGAGATCTCACAAGAGAGTAATGAAAGAACTGTCTGGCCATTCTGCCACAGGTTTGAAATATAATTGCACATTGCTCTCCACTCTAATTTAACAAAGTGAAAGGGGGGACCCTTTTACAGATCTGTGGTGGCTATCCCTGGTTGGCAGGTTGACTACATCTGGAATGAACTAAAATCCAGAAATGGAGGACACACCTGTGATTCTAATCTTGAGGCTGGAAGGCACAGGCTTCTGACC
Organism: Grammomys surdaster; assembly: GCF_004785775.1. Lineage (NCBI taxonomy): Eukaryota > Metazoa > Chordata > Mammalia > Rodentia > Muridae > Grammomys > Grammomys surdaster. Next base: position 4,061,655 of record NW_021620966.1, on the reverse strand, counting down.
TGAATCTTGACATGAGATGACACACCCTTTTGACCCATATCTTGTGGTGTAGTGGCCATGCAAAGCTTAGGCCCAGGCAAGGTAATACATATCTTTTATCCCAGGAGACAAAGGCAAGCAGATCTTGATGTCAGGGTCTGCCTGGGACAGAGCAAGTTAGATCCAGTGATGGTGGTATATACCTTTAATCTGGGCCATACCTTCAGCTAGAGGCCTACATAAGAACAATGGAAGAAATAAGGCCTTCTTCTTCACCTTCTTGCTCTTACTTGGCATCACATTTGTTGGAAACGACTTTAGGATTCCAGCTTATACAGAAGACCAGCTGAAACACCCAGCCTTGTGGGCCTGAACAACTACTAGATTTTTGAATTTCCTATTCATAGCTGTCCATTGTTGGGTTAGTTGGACTGCAGAATGTAAGTCATCCCAAAAATTTCCCTTAATATATACAGACATTCCACAAATTCTGTGACTCTAGAGAAACCTAACAGAAGACTATTCCATTTGAACTTCCAAAACAGAACTATGTAAAGTCTTTTTTTTAGTCTTCAATAGCACACATCAGACATTTTGTTATAGTAATAAAAGCTGACTGACATATTTTGTATAAATGATCCTACATAGTGCATAGTCAGTTTCAAAGATATGCAACTGGTGACATGGATCAGCTCATAAAATGACTTCTGTAAACCATGTGGACTCGAAATCAATACTGGAAAAGCACATAGTGAGAGAAGAGCTGATTCCCACAAGTTGTTCTATGATCTACATATCTGTATTTAAGTATACACACACACACACACACACATACACACATGCATACATAGACATATATCAACTCTAAAATGATAAACATAGAAAATTAACAGCTGCTGAAGAGGAAGAATGAATCTTCCTTGGAAAGAGCTAGTATTTGATTTGTTATCCAACATGAAGTGGTGATCACTAAAGATGTGTACATGCAGTGAACACTGAATGCATGTAACAGGCTGTATTTGTATGACTATTGATTTAAAAGTATATGTAACAAAGGATAAAGAGGAGAACATGAATTGGGAGATAGTGGATGGGACAAATGTAGAAGGGATAGGAAGGAAGAAAGGGAAAGGGGAAATAATTATGTTATGGTTGAATTAAAAAATAAAAATTTTAAAACACACAAGTATGTAATAAGACAGACAGTCCACATTTGGATATTATAGAACATTGAAATTAGCTTTCATGAATAACCAGGTATTGCGTAAGTTACCTTATATGAAGAATTTATATTCATTCATTCAATAAATATTTACTTTGAGTCTAACACATGCCAGGCACAATTCTTCACCAGTGATCTACACATCTAAAATTCCTTCTCCTGAAACTATTATATCAATAAAAAATTGATGCAAAGTTCTGTAATAACAAATATTATACACTGAATGATGTACTGAAACCAAGTGCATTAAACAAGGTATTTTTCTTATAATTTGGGAACATAATTCCAAGGTCAAATGTTTTTGATGTTTTGTTTTTTATCATTGAATTATTTAAAGAATTATAAAGAAGAGTCTGCCCTGTGCCTCTCCTGTAGTTTCTGTGGGTTTTTGGCCATTTTGCTGTTCCTTGGCTTGAATAGAAATCACTTAAACCTTTGCTTAAATCTCTATATTGTGTCCTTATTATATTCATATCTTCATCCAAATTTTCTTTGTTCACAGTTTATAATTTTTCATTTTTTATTTGTTTACTTATTGGCAGAAGTTCACTTTTGGAGCCCAGACTTTGCTAAAAATTGGTTGGATCTACGCTTCAATTTCTGAAGGCCTGATATTACTGATGTATACTACAATGCCAGGAACTTTTTTCTTGTTTATAATGACACTAGTTATGAGATTAGAAGGGTATATCACTTCAATATTACTTGTCTCAGCTAAGTAAGTCATATTTTCAAGTTATATCACATGCTGAAGGAATAGTGCTAGAATTTCAGACTTGTAGCTCCGGTTTCAGTGGATCTAATATCTCTGGCACTCTCATGTGCACACACAGACAAACACACACACACACACACACACACACACACACACACATATATATATATATATATATAAAGATAAAAATAACAAAAACAAGTTTTTAAAATAATGAATTGCATAGTATAGAAAGGTAGTAAGCAGATGCCCAAAAAAAGAGCCCCAATTAAGATGGGAAAGCTGTAAGGCCATATGGAAAGGCTGAACTTGGAGTCTGAAAAAATAAGTCAGTAGAGTTTCAACAACATATGTGACAGAAAGAGAAGTAGAAGGACTCAGGATCAATGCTTAGGCAGCTCATGGAATGTTCCATGGTACAGTGTAACCTTTGGCTCCTGTCTGAATTAAATGGATATCCAATACAGACAGTGGCATGCCCTTCAATTTTACAGTGGTAATTCTTCCTTCTGCAGGAGAAGGGACTTTGGTAGATAAAGACCAAAGCGGAACAAATTAGTGAACTATGCCTACAATTCAGATACAAGATTGCAAGATCTAAATCTAGGGTAACAGAGCAGATACACAAGAAAATCTTAAAGGTCAGTATTTATATTTGTATTGAAGGCAAGATTTTCTGCCAGAATAGAATTCCGTTTGAAGAAAAAAGTCAAACTCAGAAACATACAGAGGTCTATGATTATGAGACTGGAAAGGATTTGCTATTGACCCACTAAGACAAGATTAATGGTAACGTGGGTTTTCAGCATAGCCTTTGTTGTAGATATGCTGTAAAATATTTCATTGGGTTTTCCAACTGTTGGCAGTTGTGCTCATTTGTACTATTGCTTCTAATATGGGTTTCAAGAGAAATTCACTTTCATAACTATATTACAACACAAGTGATGGAATGTCAACTTCAGTACTAGATTGAAGGAGGATTGATTTTATTCTCAGACTCACTCTCTGACTCTCTCCAGTTCTCTTTTCTCTTGAGAAAGCATATTGGATGAAGTGGACTTTCCTCTGGAGAGATTAAGGTAGCATAGTACTGAGAGAGATCTTTATCCTAGAGCTTGTGAGACACTAAGGCTGCTAGGTTGCTGCTTCTTCTCAATTTAAACATCTTTCCAGGAGATAAGAAGGAAGTTCACAATGTTTATAAAACTCACAAAAGAACTTAGAGAAATCAGAAAGCAACTCTTCATGATTCTTGAAGAGGTAAATAATTGATAGGGAAAGGGATATTCTTTGGTGGAATTGACTACACCTTGTATAGGAACACATGTTTAATGAGTTGTGACCAATGTTGGTTCTCTGATGACACAGTTGTCTTACAGTCATCTATATTCCTATAAGTGATTTCAATACATTTTTTGGTTTAACAAATATACTTGGGTAGAATCATTTGCTTGTCATCAATGCCCTATCTGTGGTCAACAGGCATATGCTCATGTCTCCCGTGAAACCAAGTCATTATGATTGACACCCAAAATAGAACGAATAGAATCTTAGTTTAATTTGGAGGGTTGACAACATGACCCTTATACAGATAATAAGATAAATAACTGAAGGTGTTTTGGAACACAGTCAGAGTAAAGAGCCGGAAAAAACATTTTCTAAGCAAACAGACCCAAGAAACAAGCTAGAGTAGCAATTCTAATACCTAATAAAATAGACTTTTAACTAAAAGTTATCAAAAGATACAGGGAAGAATACTTCATATTTATCAAAGGAAAAGTTCACCAAGATGATGTCTCAATTTTGAAGGAGGAAGGGAAATGGGTGAGAGAGGGGAGGGGGAATGGAATGGGAGGCAGGATCAGGTGTAAGGAGAGAAAGGAGAGAGGCACAAGAGGGCTAGAGGAATGAATGGAAATCTGCAGCTGCTACAGGTGTGAAGAAGGAAGAATCTCTAGGAAATCCTAGAGTTGGGCTAGTGAAAGCTCCCAGAAGTCAATGTAGGTGACCTTAGCCAAGAGGCCTAACAGAGAAGATATGGAACCTGAAAAGGCCACCTTCTCTAGCCAGGCAGGACCCGCAATGGAGGAATAAAGACACCAACATATCCACAAAATTTTGACCCAAAACTTGTCCTGTATAAAAGAAATGCAAGGATGGAGCAGAGACAGAAGGAAAGACCTACCAATAACTGGCCCAACTTGAAACCCATCCCATAGACAAGCACCAATGCCTGACATTGTTAAAGATACTCTGTTATGCTTACAGACAGGAGGAGCCTAGCATAACTGTCTTCTGAAAGGGTCTATCCAGCAGTAGACTGAAACAAATGTAAATACCAATAGCCAAACATTAGATGGAGGCTGGAGACACTTATGGAAAAGATGGTGAAAATATTGAAGGCCCTGAAGTATATGGAAACCCTACAGGAACACCAAAAGAATCAACAAACCTCGACCCCTGGGACTTCTCAGAGTCTGAGCCACCAACCAAAGGACCTACACAGGATAAAACTAGGCCCCAACACTATATAAAAGACAGTCCATTTACTTTTCATGGCTGCTTTTTCTGGTCTCATTAGGAGAGGATGTGCCTAAGCAGGCTGAGATTTGATGTGTCATGGTGGGGAGATACCCAAGGGGTCTCCACTGTCTTGGAGGAGAAGGGAAGGAAGATCAGGGAGGGATCCTGTGATGAAGACATCAGAAGAGGGAGCAGCACTGGTAATCTTAATTAATTAATTAATTAATTAACTATAAAAGAAGAAAGAAAAAATGGACAAAAATAAAAAGTATAAGATGTCAAATTTTTCTGTTTATATAAAAATATATATAATGAGCTAAACAGAAAATACTTGATATAACAGCAATATAAAGAAATTAAAATCATCATTGAATACTTTTTAATAAAAGTTTTGAAATAGTCTATTAAAACATAAATATTTTAAGTAAAATAGGATATTATAAATGTTGATGTTTATTTACCATAACAAATGAGAAATTATAAAAATTCTGTATTAGGTACTGACATATAACAAAATAGATAAATTTCCAATTATATTTTTGCTTGTATGTTCTGATTATTATTTGTTTTGGAGAAACAAGATAACTAATTTTAATGTTAAATCAAACACCATATTAATTCACTGTTGTCATGAAAATTCTAATAATTATTTTATAAGAAAGAAAAAATATATTTGAAAAATAATTCATATCAATTATGTTTTATGTGTTCATAATAATAATTGATTCATTGTTATAATTCTTGGCACTTACTAAGCATGGCCAGGGCTAGGTAATAGTCAATTTTCCTAGTGGTTTTGCAAGATTAGATATTCTTCCAATAATCCCATCAGTAAGATGACTTTATTATTTTCATTTTACAGATGAAAAATTGGAATTAAAAGAAATTATCTACTTCTGACCAGTATAAAACAATTCGCATGTGGGCAAGCCAGAGAATACCCTGAAAAGAAACCACAGCTGAAGAATTAACTAAACAGAGGAGAGATGGATCTGTGGGCAATGACATCCCTAAGACACAATTCTATGCTGTCACCTTAAGCAGCACAAAGTATCTCGTTGATATTTTGGGGAGCTTAACTCAGACATATTTCGGAAGCTTAATTCCAGGATTCATGACTTCAACCTTCAGCAACAACAACAACAAAAACATGAAACAGAGTTGAAGTGTTATTAAAAATAAGAAGAAAGGCACTAAAGATAAAGTACAAAAACATACTTGAGAACATGGGTGTGGGTTTCACTGAGACAGAGTAGAGTTTGTTAAAAGATATTTTAAAAATAGACGTTAAGCACAGGGGATAAGGGCAGAAAAATTCTCATGAAATATAAGCCAAGCCCAAGTATATCTCTTCATGGGAATATCATAATTAATTGTTTTAGCATTAGACATAAATCTCCAAATGTTGCTAAGAAACATTTTTGTTTTCTTTTCACCCTCATTTGATGCCTAAGATTATAGTGTAGCTATGGACATACCTTGGAGGCCATTAAAATATGATGAGGTAAAACCAGATACCATTAGGATTCTGCAGAGGATGTCTGGTAATATTTCTAGAAAATTGCAGGTTTTCAGGAGAGAAGTAAGAAAAGCCAAACATTAAGTTGTTAACTCTGCTGAAATTCTTGATTCTCCTTTGCAAAGAGGCTTTAAGGAGACTCCAGCCTGAGGGACTCCTTCCTCCTCCAGTCTCCCCCTAACTTTCCCTGCCTTACTATCCTTATTGGTGGTAATATCAGAAGGAAATGGTGTCATGTGCCTGTACAAAGACATCAATGGTCATGCGTACTACTTAGAAATTATGAAAGAGTAAAACTAGTTATTCTATTCAACAGCCTAAAATGAACAACTATACATGGTTCAAATATTCTGCCAACCATTGTATGTTTATAATCATTATATTATTTAAATTCTCCACACTATACAAATGATCATCACTGCTAATACGGAGGATTCATGACACACCACCTGGGAAAATCTGGATAAGGAATCTTCCTTGAAGCTCCGTTGTATACAAGGCATCATGTTTTAATCTGCATATCATTTTTATTGTTAGTTCTATCTTTGCTTAACATTCTGATGAATATATGCTGATAAACATTGTGTTACAATTAAAACTCAATTCCACAGGCACTGACAACTATAAGAATAAAGATTACAGAAGGGGAGAGATATCTCAATGTTCTTGCATTTGGCTGCTGCAGGAGGTATTTATTTTTTATCTTGAATTTTATAGCACCTAACTGAGTACTTAATATACATTGTGATTTTTAAGACTATATAGTGGCTTTTGGTTAATTCAAAAATTATATATGGATTGTAAAAGGTAGACAGATGGCTCAGTGGGTAAGAGGGTACACTGCTTCTTTGGGTACACAAACTCAGTTCCTAGCATTTACGTCAGGAGCTCACAAATGGAACTTACTTCTCGGGATCCAACTCCTTCTTCTAACCTCCATGGGTACCTTTATGCACATGGCCTACATTCACACAGACACACACATATACACATAAAACAAATTATAAACCTTAGCATTGTTTTCTACATTTATCTTGCCTTTCATTGCATCATTACAAAGATCTCTGTATCATGGACTTCTTTCACACTAGTAGAGTTTTGTGGAAGGTTCCACCCTTCTTGTACCCACCAGTTTTCTTTACACCTTTTAAAGCGTTACTGAAATGATTACTATTACCTCAAATAATATTTCTAAGATCTACCTCCCAACGCCACAGTTCTTTAACACTTTGCTTGGATTGGGCCATGCACAATGTGTCAATCATTTGCTTCATACAAGGATTTGGAAAATAATACATGACTCATATAAATTTAGCTAAGGAAGATAAATGTCAATGAAAAATTACAAAGCCTCTATAAATTTAACTTCTATAGAATCTCTCATATCATTGTTTCCAACCAAAATCATGCATGAGAGTGACCAGCTTTCACTCAGAATAAAATAAGGCTGAGATGATAGAAATGATAGAAATTTAGAGGAATTAAAAATTAGAAAGACAGCTATTTAGAGTTGAACAAGGGAAAGCATTTCCTAAGTAAAGAGTGAACAATGTAGCAAGTCCATTTTTTTCATTGATTAACTTATTTGTTGTACATCCCCAACACAGCTTCTTCTCTCTCCTCTCCTCCCAGTTCCTGTCTCTCAACTCACCTCACTTAATACAGCCCTCCCTTTCTCCTCAGAGAAGTGGAGGCCTCCAATTGATATCAACCTCACTTGGCATATCAAGTTCAAGTAAGAGTAGGCACATCTTCTATTGAGGCTAGACAAGTCAGCCCAATTAGGGAAATGGGTCAAAAGGCAGGCAGCATAGTCATAGAAAATAGACCCTGCTCCAGTTGTTGGGGGTCCCACATGAAGACCAAGTTCCATATCTATTACATATGTATAGGGGGTCTACATCCATTCCATGCATGCTATTTGGTGGTGGTTCAGTCCCTGTGAGCCCCTATGGGCCAAGGTTAATTGTTTCTGTAGGTTTTCTGGTGGTTATCTTTGACTTCTCTGTTTACTTCAATCCTTTCCCCCCTCTTCCATAATATTCCCCAGGCTTCACCTACTGTTTGGCTTGTGGATATCTGTGGCTTCCAGAAGCTTCTGGGTGAAGCCTCTTAGAAAATAGTTATACTTGGATCCTCTCTTCAAGTATAACAGAAAATCATTAATAGCATTAGGGGTTGGCTCTCTGTCTCATGGGATGGGTCTCAAGTTCTGTCAGCATTTGGTTAACCATTCCCTCAATTTCTGCTCCATCTTTATCCCTGCATATCTTATAGGCAGGACAAATTGTGGTTCAAAGGTTTTATGGCTGGGTTGATGTCCCAATCCTTCTATTGAAAGTCTTTCCTGGTTACAGGAGGTAGCCATTTCAGGTTCTATAACCCTGTTACTTGGAGTCTTAGCGAGGATCACCTCATAGATTTGTGGAAGGTTCCCTTGCCCTGAGTTTATAGCTGACCCCACAGATGCCTCCTATTATTGTTAGAAAGTCTAATTTTTATCTGTTATGGTTGCATTTAATTTGTCCATCTAAATTCTTATTGAATATTGATTCATCTGCTATTGTTATTGAAATTCTTCTAGCCACTTACTTTGTTAGTATGACTTTCGCAAAAATAAATTTTTTAGAAAATTGACATCCAATCCAGGATTTATAAGATAAATACTAGGGTGAATGGCATTAAGGAAGAGAGAAAAGAGAGACCACAGATAAAAGTAGGAGACTCTCAATTAAATCATACCTAAGGTGAGAAAGAAATTAACTTTAAAGAACAAACCTACTTGAAGGAAGCAATGTGCTAACAAGTCCTAGGGGATGCAACTGGAAGTGGTCTTTGACTTTGTGCTTGGAAGGAGTAGAGAAAAGTAGAGATCTATCTAATAATTACAATGACACCAGATGTTCAAGCCCATCAAGCTTTAGAATTAGGACACAAGACAGTATACTTAGAGCAAACAAAACTCCAATAATATTTTTTTCTTTGTTTTATTGCCAGAGGCTAAGCTTCAGTGCTCTGGTTCTCTCTTGCAGGTAGCTGAGGGGAAAGAGTGTCAGCAGGGGAAGACTTGGTTTTGTGAGAGATTAAGGTTGCTTTCTATAATACTGTTTATCCATCTTGTCTTTCAGTTACTCAGATCAGAAGCTGCAGGCTCTGGACCTATTGATATTTGTCGCTTAACAGCAGGAGATTGTGTGAAGAATTAATTGCTGGGGTTTCCTTCTCTATTGCTCAGAAGCCTAGACTCTCACTTGTCAAGTGGGATAGAGGTTTGGACAATAGACTTTTAGTGATCCAGGAGAAGAGAGTCATGCTAGCAGAAGGAAATCATTCACACAAACAAATATGTATAAACACATGTACATACATATGTACATTTATGCATACACACTCATACACTTTCATACATTTCTACTGGATCCAACTATTTATCTCATATTTATATACTTACACACATGCATCCAAACTTACATGTGCATATGGAGCAAAAGCCCAAGGAACAATGAAGAAAGAACTCACTCATTGTGGATGAAAAATTAAGTCCAATCTTTATTGCATAGGGAAAAATAAACGATCCTTACTTTTTATTACTAAATGAATTAAACCAGAATCTAAGGAAAAAGCTTTGTCATCTTTAGTAAGACTAAGCTTGTATCCCATCCTATGGTAAGGGGAAGCCTACCTGCTCTTTCTGCTTTCTTTATAACTTCTTTGTCTCATCTCTTTCTTATGCTTTGTTATATTTTGCTATGCCTTAGTTTCTAATTCTTTTTGTACATTCTGCATTCTGCTCTCTCCTTCTGCCCTAATGACCTCATTCCTAGTTTTTTGTACTTTTTAAAGAGAATAGATCAATTTTTTATAAGCATCATTTTTAAAATAAAGTTCACTAAAAGTTCAAACAAAATTCAAATAATAAATTGAATAAGTTCACAACAGAGATGTTTACATGTGTTTCTATTAAAACTAGTTATCTAGTTAGATATTCATTATCTGTCACTAGCTCCATAGGTTCATTGAGAGCTTAAAACTACAATTTTCATGTCTAAATTAGCATTGAAGTTTTGTATGGATGAACCCAGTCAATATTCTATCTTCTGTCAGTGCACCTACAATAAATCATTCGTTATGATTTATGAACTTTGGTTAATTGTTTTACAGCTTTAAGGAATGTATTCTAATTTGTAAATGCCTGGTTTCTATCTCAAAGGCAATTAACTCATGGCACATGAAGCCTGGCAGAGTTCTAATTGTTGTTTTCATATTAAAGAGGACTTTAGTAGCAGCCCTATTATAAAGGGCTTAATAATTATTATAATTTTAGGAATTCTTACAGAGTCATCATTAGGAATTAAGAATTCATCTGTTTGTCTCTATAGCATTACTACAAGGGGATAGATGATAGAGTGGGGGCTCGTGGAGGGGGGACCAGGAAGGGGAACAACATTTGAAATGTAAATCTTTGTTGATCTGCAGAAATTTGCCCAATAGAGTGGGCTAATGCCCAGGAATTATAATAGTAATTTTATAAGGCCAGAAAAGGCATATCAACTACAGAAATCTATCCCAAGATTTGTCCCTTGGGTCCTGCCTACAATGGTTCATTCATTTCAGTTCATGGTAAACATCTCTGGAAGATTACCTGCTAGCTTTTTAGCCTTTCCTAGATGGTTCCTGACATTTTATAACTACATAACTCATCCTAATTTTAAAAGTAAAGAAACCAGAAATGGCTACTCAGTGGTATCTTCCATGTGAGAAAAGTGTGTGTGTGTTTCATTGTTGGTCATAGCTTAACTTTGAAAAATGGAAAAGACAATAAAGCATTTTTCAGAAGAGTCAGGAGCACTATGCTCCTATCTAGTGAAACAAAGAATTACAAAGACATGATTTGAGAAGTGTGGGGTAGTATCTGGGGAAACAGACTATAAGAAGATGCTATTCCCAGAGCTTTAAGACCTCCTGAGTTATGAGTTACTTAAAATAGTGAAAAGTCAGTAATTAGATTTCATACAAACAAGGTTTTCATCCTCCATTCTAAATTATAATTGGTATAACGGTAGCTGTAAAACTATCACATGATGTTTATGACCAACAACTAGTACAAACAATGTAGTGAAAAATGAATATTATTCAAACATCATCTGGAAAGTAATATTATTAAATAATGCCTTACCCCATTTAACTGTCTCTGTTTCATGTTCCTATTTATTTCTTTAAACCACTTGAGGACCTCCCATATGGCCACCAACTAATTTCCAGACCTCCACTGGTATTCCAACTGAAACACACAAATATGAAAATACAAAGATAATATCTACAAAGGAAAAAAAACATGAAATTTGTCTTTCTGGGTTTATATCATATCACTCAGAATGAATGCTCTCACTTATATCCATCTACCTGTAAATTTCATAATATTGTTTTTCTTAACATCTGGAAAATGTTCCATTGTGTAAATATATCATATTTTCATTACGATTGGAAGGTAGGATAAAGAAGGGAATATGGTAAGGTATAAGCTAACACTAAAGATCTTTTAAAAAGTCCTGTGAAAACCTACTATCATACATGCTTTCTAATATATATATATATATATATATATATATATATATATATATATATGACATATAAAAGCAGAGATTAAATGAAATTATCCTATAAAAGGGAGACCATGACTCTACTAGACATTATAAACTAACAAACAAAATGGTGAATGTCAGGAATGGGGTATTTCCTCAATAGTTATTGGCCAGTGAGATCCGACTAAAAATTACAGGCTAATTCAGGTGTTCTTGATTATATTCCAGAATTTTACAGCAAGGCCTTACTGTTGAAGGCACCACAGAATTGAGTCCTAGAATAGAGGAAAATCAAGCTTGTACTCACATGTAACTTTCATCTATACTGATTAACTTTCATAGTACTAGAGGGCACTTTATATGCTACTGGAGGAGAAAAGTGATCAGTAGTCTTAGATAACTATAGGCTTGTGAGCTACAACAGTGATTGGCTTGGCAAGATATGACCACTGATGCAATAGTGCCCTGAATGTGAAGGTAGTGACCAAACACTTTCTGATTAAATTTAATGTATATTCCACAAAAACAGAACCATTTTCAGGGTCCCAGATCTGTGACTGGGAAGCCTGTAAGCTCTGGGAGAGAACTACCATTAGTATTATGCTAAATAGAACAGTATTAAACTGAGTCTTAATGACTTACCATTAAACTCATAGAATAGTGAATTTTCTAAACTTCATCAGAGTCTTCTTTTTGCAATATATGGCAGTTATCACAGAGATCTACAACTGGTAAACATGCAGAGAATAAAAGACAGGATAATTGTTAACTTTATAGGACATCTGCATCTTCCCCCAAGGGTTGGAAATTATTTGAAAAAAGGGGACAGAAAGATTAATTAAAGCCAGGGGTAGTGGATGACTTTACTGAACACAATAAGACAATTGTACAGGTGGCAGCATGTGCAAGAGGCATGCAAACACAACTAGACAAAATCCATGCAAGGGATTTTGGATCTGTGGATCCAAAGACCAGCCCCAAATGGAATGCTTTTAGCAACTTGTCATAGCTGCTTGAAGAGGGAAAATCAGTTTTCTTTAAAAGATTACCTCCTGTTAAGTTAACTCTATTCCAGTGCAATTGTACCTATTCAGGGATACAAATGCAACACGGTTTGGATTAGATGAGTTAAAGAATAAAGGAAACAGAAATAAAATTGGGCAGGTAGGGAGGGGGATGGATATGGAAGATGCTGGGGAAAGGGGAAAATATGATCAAAATACATGGCACAAAAATAGTAAAAATTATGAAACAAAAACTTATAAACTGTAATGAGTGGGTGGAAACGCAGAAGGGAGATTCATAGTGTAAAGGGAAGAAAATCTTTTCAGGAGAGGTGGAAATTCTGCCTCATTGCTGAAGTTAAAAGCTGTTCAAGCTGCATCAGTGTAGTAACAAATTCATCCCCCTTTGAAGTTTTGTGTATCTGTTATCTTTCTCCCTTCCTTTATCATAAATAACTTTGCCTAAAGAACAAATGCTCTGCTGAACACTGACAGAGTTAATGTGAGCAGCATTGTAATAGGGCACATCAGCAGAGGGTAAAGTTTTCACACTCTTAAGTTTATAACTTTCAAAACTGTTGTTTTTATATCAATCTGTTGTCATAGAAAATAAATCTGGCTAAACTTGTAATCAATAAGGTATAGGTGTCTGACACATAATGAATTAAGCCAGCTTTCAGGTTTAAAGCTTCTTTACTCAACACAAATCACTACACAATATTATATTTTTGAGTATATGGGTTTACAATCCATACAAACAAAATATAATGTATTTGTTCAATGTTGATCTTCGTTTTAAAGCACATTTAACAAAGAGTTGCTGTATTAGGTAATCACCCAGAATTCAATTCAGAAAAACATTAACTGACTATCTATAGATAGTTTCTTTATGGGGTGGACAGGATAATGCGAAGGAGGGAGGTTTGTTTTCTGTCCTGAAATTCCACATTCCTGTATAAATAAAAATCATGTCAATAGATTGCAAGAAAAGACTGAAAATTTTTCTCACAATAATGAAGGTAGAATAGAGGATATTGTTTCTATAACCTGGACCATGGTCATCAAAGCCTACTTGAAAAAGAAGAGGGCTCAGTAAAGCTTCTAAAGAAAATTGGTATAAGTTGTGAGAACATATTTTCTAAGTCAACCATCATTTTTGTTCTTAAATCGTGGCTGTTCTGTACCTGATATTTATCTCACTGGAATAAAAATCATGGATTTTCAAAACATCCAAAAAGTTATGATTATAAAACATTAAAACCAGTATTACCTCATTAATACTATATTGTCACCAACAACAAGGCATTGTGAAGATTGCAAAAGCCATGCTAATTCTGACAACCTTGACCTTGGGGATGGAAGACAATAAGAGCAAAATACTGGAAGCAGATAATGCGAAGCAACAGATAATTAACCATTGCAGTTGCATTTCTGTCCTGACTACACATCTGAGCAATAAATTGGCCTTGTCCATGTATCTCTGTATCAGAGGACCTAAGATGCTGGGTATCATCTTCTGGCTACCCTGACTCTAGGTAGAAACTGTAGCCAATATGTGATTCCCTGTCATCATTGTTGTTGCAATTGCTATTTTGTTCCATTTTACTTCCTCCATCTCCTCGGAACACATCAAACTTGGGGTCCTTCTGACTCGACTTCCTAAGTGCTATATAAATAAATGTGTGTTGCTGTCTGTGACTTTTGAAACACGAAAATAGAGAGAGATTATTACCTATATCTCAGAGCAATTGGGTTATCTCAAAAGAGAGGACTAGTGATTGGAATAGGGTACATAGGATACATATATTACATGATGCAAATTATAAACTGTAGGAGTTTCCAAAGTCAGATTCACTCTCAACAGTGAGATTACTCATAGCCATGAATGAACATACAAATTAAGCCCCACACACACACACAAAAAAAAAACAGATAACAAACAAGGAAAAACAGATCAAATGAAATATAGCCTATATACTCTATCTGTAGATGATTGATTTCAAACCCTTCTCACATAATCTAGCTCTTTCTTGGAGGAAGTACAGTGCTTGAGGGAGATGATCAACTCTCAGATGGGCAAAGGCTTTTTCAGGGTGTTAACACAGTCAGTTACTAAACGGTAACCAGAAATTGCAATAAAGCTTTCCAAACTGTCCAACCTGTCCTAGAGAATATCTTAGATATTCAGGATATTGAGCCTAATATGCAAAAAGAAATTCAGACGTGGGACTGATAAAAGAAACATATTTTTAAAGTGGCAAAGAAAAATGCAAAATAATACCAAAGAGTAGAATAACTGATAACTTAATAAATAGTGAATACCACAAAACATGATTTTATTGAGCAATCACAGACATCCCACAACAGTGGAAGAAGTCATCTTAGTGTTGAAACTGAATAATAAATACATCACCTTAAAAATATGTGACTGCCAAGATAAACATAAGAGTGAGGGAGCCAGCATACAATGCCCTCCAACTCTTCAGCTTCCCTGCCTCTGGGAGAGAAGACCCAACGTGATTAGGCAGCACAAGGGGAAGAAGCAGCAGCACACAATGGCACTAAATAATGGATACCATCAGGAGACCCGCTAGAGCCTGTGAAACTGCAGCAGAGAGTTTTCAGGAACCTTAAGGGTCTGTGGCAACCAGGAAAAAGCTAGAGGAGAAATTGGTAATAAATCTTTCAGTACTCTGAACTGGGATACCTGATAAGGACCTTATCCATTTTAGTGGAAAAGTATTTGTTCTCTTGCTAAAATAGTTTCCTCATTGGCAATGCATTAATAAAATCAGATCCAATTGGAGAAAACAGACCAATATCATCCCATTCAAAAACATTTACTTGTTTAACTTCAGCTTGAGAATTAGCACACATTAATCGACAAAACATTTTGCGAGGAATTTTCAGAACATTTTGCAAATGGTTAAACGGGGAGCTGTTATTGATTATAAGCGCTGCTTATGTAAATGGAGGACTGCTGAGGTGGTGTCACTGTCTACAATAGGATGCAGTTTGCAGTGCTACAGTTCCATCTCGAATCGAGCCTTCGGCTCTCTGTGCAGCCGTTATCTGCACATGCTGACACATGTAATCTACCGTTCTCACTTTGCCACAGCTGGAGCAATTGCTTGACAATTTGATTACAGTTTCCTGTCAGCTCATTCACAGAGTATGTCTGCAAGCTTTCAGCAATTGTAAAATATTTTGATTTTTAAATGATAGCAATCCATGAGTCAAAATAAATATCTACAGGATATTGAGTTTTGATCACAAAATAAGATTTGCATAAAGAAAGGATTCTGAGTGGTTGTGAATAGATATGTGTATCTGTGCATGTTAGATATGAAGGTTGGGCTAAGGGAGCTACTAAGGGGGCCAATCTGTGACAAAAGAGTCACCAAGTACTCAATAGCCTGGTGGAGATAATTGAATTACCTCTCTACTGGTCTAATATATAACATAAGTGTGTCATGGTCACTCAGAAACACTCTTCTGCATTCCAACATCTAAAGGTTCTTGAGCACATGTAGAAATCTTATAGCAAATGGGAATGAGTGATGAAATTTCATCATTTAGGAGACTAGTTATCTCTGATTTATACATCACATGTGTATATTTAAATGATCCAACATCAATTGCTAAAGGTCATTTCTACATGTGAGAATTTTTGTTCTTTACTATAACATGGAATGAGACTTTTTCAATCTATGAGTATGCCTGGCCCTCTTTGCCCTCTAATAGAGATGTGAAATAGGATTTGTCTTGAATTATTGACCTTACTCCAGGAAATGAGAATGTGCCAAGAAAGAACTCCACATTCTTTTTTGTTGCTGCAAAAATCAGTCATTCAAATAGTTAGTACCGGCATTTTAGGCCCGTCTACATAATGGTAGTTCTCCCACAGAATAATAGAAAACTGAAATTATTTCCACAAATGAACAAGATAAAAATGAGTATAAGATCAGACTGAAAACTCATGAACTTATAAATGGAGGAAATGTTCTAAAATGAAAACCTATTACTATAGCCCTGGAGCTAAAGGTAATTTATAGGTAGGCCAGTAAAGCATGTGTACCTCAGTACCATGATCAATCATTTTACCTGGAGTCTAGCCACTAAGCAATGCAGTGCTCTAGCATGAATCTAGAAGCTTTTTCAAGCTGCTGTTAGTCAAATAGTTATAATGACTTCAACTTCTAGATAATGGCCAGCGCTATTTAATATTTAAATCTGTTCCTCAGCCTCCTCCTCCTCCTCCTCCTCTCCTCCTCCTCTCCTCCTCCTCCCCTCCTCCTCCTCCTCCTCCTCCTCCTCCTCCTCCTCCTCCTCCTCCTTCTCCTCCTCCTCCTCCTTCTTCATGACTCATTGTGCACACATACACGCTGACATTGCTTCTATTCCAAACGGGGGAGACAAATGGTCACACCTGGCCTTCAAAATCATAAGATTCTCACCAAAAATGTACTGGTCACTGAAACGTACTATCAGTTTTATAAATAGCTTTACAATTTGCACACAGTGAAACCATAATTATTCATAAAAGATTCTTGAACTTTGAAAACCACAACCTCATGGGCATCAGAGTGAAAATAATGGGGCACTAATCTCATCATTTCCTTGCTATTCCATGTCAACTATCCTCTTAGCAGTCCCTCAGTCGTCAAAAGTTATATTCCCATAGTTCTGTCTTTTTCAGAGTGGCACATGAACAGAACTGGCCAGTAGACAGACTATGTATACGAAATACATAGCAATAGTACCTCAAACTTTTCTGAGTGCATACTGAATTTTTAAAAAAGTATGCTAGGCTATTCTTAAAAGTGGCATTACTCATTTACATTCCTGAAAACAGGGTGCAATAGGTTTTGGGGGGTTGTTTGTTGTTGTTTAATTTTCATCCTTAATTTATTTTTTTCTTCCTCATACAATTCATCCTGATTTCAGTTTCACCTCCTTCTCCTCCTTCCATCTTCCCCTCCCCTCCTCGCTCCCCCAGAATCATGACTCCTCCATTTCCCTTCAACAAAGAACAGGCCTCCATGTGATATCATCCCAAGATAGTGAAATAAAATAACAACAAAACAAACAAAATCCAACCAACCTAAGATCAAGAACAGGCAATGCAACTGAGCAATAAGCAACAGTCCCAAGGGCAGATGAAGATGTCAGAGATAACTCCACTTCCACTATTCAGAGTCCCATAAAAACACCAAGCTAATGACCATAACATATGCAGAGGACTTGTCACAGACTCATGCAGGCTCTGTGATTGCTGCTTTAGTCTCTGTGAGCTCCTATGAGACCTGCTTACTTCATTGATTCTGTGGGCCATGTTCTCCTGGCCATATTTGACCTAGCTCTCGCTCCTACAATCCTTCCTCCCCATCTTTTGCCAGTTTTCCCTGAGCGCCAGATGGAAGAACCCAATGAAGATCTCCAATTTTTGATCTCTCTCTCTCTCTCTCTCTCTCTCTCTCTCTCTCTCTCTCTCTCTCTCTCTCTGTCTGTCTTTGAATCTGGGCACATGAATTTTAGTGACTCCACTTCTTATAGAACTTGAAATCATTAGTTTGGTGAGTTTTTAAAAAGCTATTTATAGTGAACTTTGAGGCATTTTCCCAATATTGAAAATGTTACACCTCTTGTCTTCTGCTTACAATTTGGTAATGTGTTTGTTCAAACCTTTTGCTTATTTGAAAATTTTTGTTGATGGTTATGAAAGTTTTTAACATAGGTTATACATCAAGCCTCTCTCTTTATGAAACTGAAATAATTTCAGGTCAGTTTATTGTAGTACCTTTAATAATGAGAGGCACAGAATAAAAGTCTCTATTTCAATGAAAATTAACTTATCAATCTTTTTCATTTATACATTGTATCTTTAGTTTGGAAGCTGAGAAATCTCTGACTAAACCAATGTCAAAATTTTTCTATTTTCTTCTCAATGACTATCAGGTAATCATAAAATAATTTCAAATACATTTAATATTGATGCAAACAGTGAAATTGGACACTAACAATAGCAGACAATAACTTATTTAAAAATTAAGAAGAATGCTAAAAGCCTCCACTATTTTGTATATTTATGAATTTCAGAATCATGATCCGTTCCACAAATTATAACAAACCATACCACATGATAGTCATTTACTGATTAATTTATCAAGATTTTATGGATAGCTCTGCTATTTTCCAATTTCTCTGCTTAATGGTTAAAATGTGCTTATTCCTGGAAGAAAAAGAAAGAATAGATGGGTAGGAAACAACAGGATTCTCCATTCCAATTTATACAGTGCCTACATGAGCAGAATCTGTCTGATGTCACTGCTTTAGAACTGTGGAGTTTATGGCAGGATCCCAATCTCCAAAGGAATGTTTGCATTATAACCAGATGTTCATTTCTTAAAATAATGGAAGCTACCTGTTTTTCTTCCTATGTCAAGTAGCTGGGAATATGGAGAGTAAAAACTCTGTTATCTACTGTTGGAAATATGAGGTCTGCTCAGTGATTAGACATTCTAATTATAGGAGTACAATTAAGAAGCCAGTAGTCACTGATTTTACACTCTGAGAGTTTGTAAAACAAACAAACAAAACAAAATCCCTGTCTTAAATATTCTAATACAGCAGAGCATAGTGGCTCATGCCTTTATTCCTAGCACTCGTGAAACAAAGGTAAGTCAATCTCCTGAATTCGATGTCATCCTAGTCTCCAAAGTGAGTTTCAAGTTAGCCGGGGCTATTACAGAGAAATCCTGTATTGAAAAAAGAAAATAAATGTTCTAATAAAACTAAAGGTATATAAGGAGAATGTTAGGAAAATAATGGAAGAACAAACAATAAAACAATGTCCTGTGAAAGAAGGGAACAGAAAGAATTAAGTGAAGAAAATTGAGTAGAGCCTAAGGGATCCAAATGATCAAGACTCTATCACGTGGGTCTATGAACATGCTGTGGGATTTCCTAAAGTAGGAAAGTGGTAGGAAAGAGGAAGATGATTCATTAGAAAGTAAAACTGAACATTTCCAAAATTTGATTTTTAAAAGTTAGTATTAGCATCCAATAAGTTTAGCAAACTCTAAAATGAACTCAATCAGACCCACATGAAGTCACATTGTAATCAGACTTCCTAGCTCATTCTCAGAGCTCAGAAACTTTCTGACAAGAATAACATTAAAGAATGATTTTCCATGGAAACATTCATGTAAGCATACTCCATAAAACATAGAAGATATCATTCAACTCCTTTATGGCATGTACAACATTTAATAAAATTTTAATACAACGTCATGATAAAAATATCATCATGTAAGGAATAAATGAAACTACCCAATTTTAAGAGAAGGCAAACCCAAGATGCCTACAGCAAGTATCACCCTGAGTGTTGGGAGACTGAGTGCTTCCTCTCTGAGTTTACTAACAAGGTAAGGATGACAATGGTGCCACTACATTCAAATATGTGCCAAAAGTTGAAGCCACATGAATCAGAACATAAAAAGAAAAATTTTAAAGCACAAATAGGAAAAGAGAAAATAAAATCCTGAATGCTCACATATGATAAAATCTTAGATGTGGAAAACTCTTTTTAAAAACATGCAGAAAAAGTCTGTTTATTTTAAGAAAAGAATTATGTAAGACAACTGCATACAAAGTTACCAAAGTTATGTTTCTATACATTAACAATATCTATTATGTAAAGAAAGAATTCCATTTTGAGTAGTATCAAAAAAAATAAAATCTTCAAGAAATAACTGAGGAGATAGAAAATTTGAACACATCATAATGACCTGTCCTCTGAACCTTCACCCAACCCATACCATGTTCTGAAAGATATCTATCTGTACTCCCCCTGAACACCCACGCTTCGGTGTCACCCCCTTCCCCATGTTCTGCCTTTTTGTGCCCCTGTGTGAATAAGTAAAAATTATGATTTGATTTTTTAAAATTTTTTAAAAAAATAAAAGAAAGAAAATTTGAACACTGTATAATATTGCTGGAATAAATTAAAGAAAGCATAAATGAAAACATCTTTCCTATTTCTAGTTGAAAATGCTAATATTGCTAAGGTGTTAATAGGTTCTAAAGTACTCTCCTATTTAGACCAATGCTCTCCAAAATCCCAAGGTCATCTTTCCCAAAGGTAGAGAAGAAAACAAATATATATATTTGTCTGAAGAGGATGGAAAAAAAGGCCAACAAGCAAATGAAAGATGCTTAATGTCACATCTCTAAGGAATGGCACAGCTGAAATGAGATGTAATTAATTTCTATCATACTGGATACTATAAAAATATTATAAAATTGAGTAGCAAGGACATGGCACATCTTTAAATACAACACATGGTGGACATGCAGCATGCTGTAGCTGTGATTACTGTGAATATTCAACAAGACAATTGCCACTTACCCAAGAAACTGTGCCTCTAGACATTTACTCCAAAGAACCGACAGCTAGGTCTCAAAGAGATATCTGTACATTAGTGTTCCTGGTAGCATAGTCCATATACCCAAAAGATGGAAACAAATGAACTGTACATAAATCCATGAGCAGGTATGTGAAATGCACTGTACACATACACTCACCCTTCAAGAGGAGAATATCCTGAATACTCCAGTATGCATGAACCTAGATGAAAGCCAAAGGGTTTCGGTGAGCATAGAGTTCCTCTCTTTTTATAATGAACGAGTGGATGAGAGAGATGCTGGTGCCAGTTACTCTACAATTTGAAGAAAATATTTATTACTGAACTACATACCTTAAAATAGTTATTGAAGACATTAGGCATTTTACTAAAATAATGCTTAAAATGTGACTGGTCTTTTCCTTAAAGAAGTTGGCATTCCAATAAAGGACATAGAAAAAATGTAGCAGCCTGTTCTGAGCAAGGAGAATGTTGACCAGGTACACAAGAGCCCTCACAACAGCTCGTGTAAAAAGGACATTGGGCAGGTAGCTACAGGCATTCAGCTTACTGGAGGATAAAATTATAATTATGCAGGTAACACTTTTAGAGCCAACTCTCTAAGTGCTGGGAGATATGCTTATAGTAAGTAAAGAAAACATGTAAAAAGATATCATTTAGCCCAGAGCCTAAGGGAAGACATCCCTAAGACACTAACATGGAAGCTGAAAATTATCAAAACTACATTTTGATTGGTTGTGGTTTTCTGTAGTGGTCTCTGTCTGACAAGAACCAGCCTTGCCTTGGAGAGGGGTTCCTGAAAGAAGAGGTGTTTGGGAGCACCAAAAAGAAAGACTCGAAGTCAAATTGTGGACCCAAGCTGGCTGCCTAGGTTCTGCTGAGATGACTTTCCAGACCTCTCCCTCCCCCGTCCCTCCCCCTCTCCTTCCCTCTCCCTCTCTCTGTATGTGTGTGTGTGTGTGTGTGTGTGTGTGTGTGTGTGTGTGTGTGTGTGTATGTGAATTTAAGAATCTGCCTGTTTTTTTTTTTTATCTCCCTGCCTTTTTATCTTTCTGCTGCATTTGTATCTTTCTGACAAGCTGGTTCATAGTGTAGCTGCCTTTGTTCCTTTAGATTCATGAAGCACCCCCTCCCCATAGTTCATATTCCAACCTTAGATTTTTGCAGAGTTGAGAAACTATATATTTTTACACTCATGGTTTCAGAGTTCTTTTCCACAGTCTTAACTCAAAGTCCTATCATTTATCATTTTGCTGAGACTTAGCCACAACCTTGATTTCTGCCATTTCTAATTACCATAGAGTCATTAACATTAACAGGGAGGACATTCTTCATAAGGAAAGAGTCCTCCGCTGCTAATACTGGTTCCAGAAAATATGTACATTATTACACAAACAAGCCTTATGCCACAGCAGCCTTCAACACTCCAGAGCTCTGTCCCAGGAACAGGAACCATGTTACTCTTTCCTCACCAAGGCCATACCGGAATCGGCATCTGTCTATGGCAAAGGGAAGTTCCCTCGATGAGCGAAGATGACCACACTTATCTGTGAGCATAAAGGCAATTTTTTATAGATTGTCGTTAGGTATTATATTGGTTTAGTATATTAGTGGTTGTAGATTCCCATACAATAACCTTGACTGTGCTAGCACTGAGTACCCAAGCCAAGTCACAGTGGGTATATCACAAAATACTTTCAAGGCTACCATTCAGGAAACACCATGAGAGGGCAGAAAGATTAATAAAAGCCGAAGTATGTTAGAGATTGTGTCCTTTCCTAGTAACAGAAGCTGCAACCCTAAATTCTCACCAACATAACCTCACAAATATTACCAAAAAAGACTAACACAAATGAATATGCCAAAGTAGAAGGGGAAAGGCTTACAAAGCCTCAACCCTCCACAGAAAAAATCTACAGGCAAGGACAAAAACTAGGAGCAGAAGTGGCAATTCTCTACAGGCAAGAATAAAAGCTAGGAGCAGAAGTGGTCTTTCTCAAGGGAAAACAAAACATTTGGTTGTCTACTGACAATTGATCGGACCTTAAAAAATACATAAAATAACATTATATGAACTGAAAATATTATATTTAGGAATATATGTGCATATACATTTAAGCACATGATAACAATTAGTGAGAAGAAAAAAGACCATGAATGTGAAGAAGAATGGGGAGAGATATATTCTAAGGATTGTGAGTAGGAAAAGGAGAAATTTTATAATCACATCATAATTGAATGAATAAATTTACTTAAAACTGAAAAATCTAGGAAAACTAGGACCTGCCAACTTATTTATTTGCTCTACAAAGCCAAGGTAATTTGATGGGTTATGAGAAATACCACACATTAGCTCTGAAGTAAGGAAGAAAAAGAATTCTGGGATCATGCAAATGACATAGGAGCAAATTCTTCAGAGAAATCCTTAGGACTGAGCTCCAACAATCTCCAAAGGTCCCTTGATGGACACAAAGTGAGGATGGGACTTTGCCTGAGATTTTATTTCCATTAAGGCAAAATCACTTTGATTGCTAGGGAAGGCTTCTGATAGGCTCCAAAAGTACCTTAGGCATGGTGTGCATTCTTTCCAAAAATGAAGCAGAAAGAAATACACAAAGCCCAGAATAAGACAACTCATCCACACATGGTTTCAAATGCCATGGTCTGCTTGTTGTATCACTAGCTTACCACTAATCAAAAGAACTTACAATTTCTTCCCAGACAGTTACCAAATGTTTGCACATTTTGGCCAGACATAGATGTGATTAAACATCTTTCAAGGCTTTTCTTCTCTATATTTCAATCCAAAAGTTTTAAAACAAGGGATGTTCACAAGTCACTTTTGTTTTAGGGAAAGGCACCTTAGATTATAAGCATAGTTTCATAGAGCTGTAAAACTTAATTGTGTTTTGGAGATGGCACATTTCTGGTCTAGTTTGCTTTCAATCACCATCATAAACACCATGACTACAAGCAATTTGGGGAAGTAAGGGGTTGATTTGGATGACAGATTACAGTCCATCGTGTATGTAGAAACCCATGAGAGGACCTTAACACAGAAGGGAGAATCAGAAACAAGGAACTCTGTTCACTGGCTTGTTCCAAGGCTCAAGCTTAAACATGCTAGTCCCACTAGTCCATGGATCGCACCACCCACAGTGGACTGGACCCTCCTATATCAACCAACAATCAAGAAGATGCCCCCTATGAACATGTCCACAGTCCAATCTACTGAAGGCAATTCTTTGAGTTTCCTTCTCCCTAGATATATTTAGGTTTATATAATGTTAAGGAAAATTAACTGTGACAATACTGTCATATAACCATTTAGAATCTTTTATGCTACTGCTCTCTACTTACCTTGACTGGCTGGCTAGTAACATTGCAAAAATGTCAAATACAAAGAAATCAAATTTAAAGTATTTTCCTGTATGTACAAATGAATATTATAAAATATAATTATGAATGCATACATGTCTGTATGTTATGTATGTGTGTATATATGTGCCTGTGTGTAATATACAGTTATGTATTTCCATATAGCTATGTGAAAAAAATTATACGGTAGATGTGTTTCTTTGTTTCCTTATAGGTTATTTAATCTGACTACCACATGTCATGTTTCACTTGTGACAGAAATCTGTAAATAAAATGAAGTTATAAAAACTGAAGATATTCAGAAAATAATTGTTACCTGGTAGACACATGCAGACATTTTCTTGAATGACTCCCTAAACAATATTACAAAAATTGTATATATAGAATTTACAGATAAGTAACCTAGAGAGAATTTAATGCATAAAGCAGTACATCAGGTAGTTAGATGATTGTTTTATATGCCATTTGATATCATTCTTTGAAAACTTCCATTATGACTTTGGCAGTGACTACATTTGTTTGCATCCCTACAGTATAAACAGTTCTCATTTGTTCATTTTCTCACCAAAACTTTATTCCTATTTCTTTTCCTAATGACTGCTATTCTGAAAGGATGAGCTGGAACCTCAATATGTCTTTGAATTTCTCAAATTTATGAGGAGACAGAGCACGTTTCTACTTGTTCTGGGGCAAATTATATTTTGTCTTCAAGTGCTGTCTCTTCATTTCATCAGAATATTTATTGTCTGAAGTGTTTGATTTCTTTTGTTTAGCTTTCTCAGTTCTTTATATATTCTATATATTAATCCTCCATCAGATCCATAACTTGAAACTATTTTTTGCAATTCTGTAGGCTTAACAAGTAACTTGCTTAAAGTTGTGGATGCCCAATAAACAATATCCACAGGCCTGCCTTATCCTAATAACAATTCATTTGCTAACTCATTAATATTATGCAAATGTCACAAATCATTGGGTTTTTTAAGTAGAAATATAAATATCAGAATCCATTCAGTCCAAATTTGATAATGCAGATATTTTTTGTTAATTACTGCACTTTGCTGAATCATGAAAATTCCATTTTTAGTTTATTTGAACATATGTGTCTGTATTCTTTCTTTGCACTGACTAATGAGAAGTGCTTTTAGTTACCTATTTTACTAGAAGTTGTTATAAAATGAAAATTTACATTGTTCTTCATAAGCTCATAATCCTAGATTACCAATCTACACAAACACAAACTCAGTATGATGATTTTGCTTAGAAAAAGAAAACTTTTAACTCAAAAATACAAGGTTTTCATAGAAATCAGGAGTCATTTCCTAGGCTGCAGCTCTGGGAAAGAAAGTTGGATTGCTAGAAATATAGTTAATGGCAGAAAATTATCTGACATTGATGTATATACAATCCAAAACCATAGCTTAAAGGGTGAATTCTTACTTCCCTACCCTTTATACACCAGAACTGATTACTTATTTCTGTATTCATCCATGGACCGCAGAAACCATCATCAAGCAGCAAGTCCAGGAAGATAGATAATGCTTCTTATGATTATTAGGGATACCCTCTTTAGTAAAATGGGATTCTTTTTAGGGAGATAAACCAGAATGCCTCCTAAAACTTTTAAACCTCAACTCACAAATGATGTTTACATATTTTAGTTCCCACATTTACATTTAACATATAATAAGCAAAATATCCAAGCTCATTCCAGAAATAAAAGGCAAAAAGCTGTCTTGCAAATTGTCTGCCTTTTATAAAATTGGTTTTCCTAAGAACGCTTTAGAACTGAATGCAAAACATTCAATTAAAACACTAACTTGTATAAATATTGTACAGAAATCAGACTCTCTATTGAAGAAAATGTGAAAGATAAAATGTATAGAAAGACAGGAAAGTATCCATGGGTCTGTAATAAATCCTAATAAAGATCTGTGATCTGAAGTATTATTCAAACTTGGACAATTCAGTGGATGGCAGTAAATATCTTTTAATCACTGCACTCCCAAACTACTGAAGCAAAAGGAGAAGCCTTCGCACATAGGAAATTCAATGATATTAATTCATACTGACTAAGCTTGAGATAGTTGTAACTCTGTGTTAGTGTCAAGGTCATGGCAGAGATATGTAAATATGCCTTCCCAGCAACCATACAGAAAACATATATTTCCCTTCCACAGTCTTTAGGAATAGCCATCTCCAGAGAATAGGTGTTTAATGATTGTTCTATCTTACTCATATTTAATAAGTTTTTTTAAAGTATTATTTGTAGGTTTCATGAAAAAACCTTTGAAAAAATGCTTGGATTTTAATTACACAAGTTCAGATATCTATGTTAAATCTTTTTCTAATCTTTAGAGAGATATATGATGTTGGTGGATTTCAAAGGTACAAACTAATCTGCACAGTTGGGGTGCTATGTCTCATCCAAAGATCATGAAATTAATGAGGTCAACTTGAAAAGAGGCTACATTTTCTTGAACTGGTTGGATTTGAGCAAAACTAACTAATTTTCATGTTTTCTTAAAACATTTCTATTAGAATTATTTAATTTTATGATACTGGACTAAAGGTCAGTTGAAATATATCTCTCTCAGTCCCTTCCCCTCTCCCACCTTCTCTCCTTGCTCCCTCTTCTCCTTCCTTCCTTTCTTCCAATTCCTCCCCCCCTAAAAAAAAAGGTTTAAACTTTAATTCTTTCCTCATACATTACATTCTGATCACAGTTTCTCCTCCCTCCACTCCTCCAACTCCCATGTTTTTTCTACTCCAGATCAACATTTCCTCTATATCCCTCTTAAAAAATGAGTAGGCCCTCCCACATAGTACACCTACCCAACATGGCCTAAGATCCAGTAAGTCTGGGCATAAACCCTCACATCAGAACTGGACAAGGCAACCAGCAACCCATTAGAAAGAAGAGTCCCAAGTACAGACAAAAGAGTCAGAGACACCCTTACTCCCATTGTTGGAAGTCCCACAAAACTACCAAGCTACATAGCTGTAAGGTATATATAGAGGACCAAGCTCAGACCCATATAGGGGTCATGTTTGTTGCTTCAGTTTCTCTGAGCCCTAGGAGCCCTTCTTAGTTGGTCCATGTTCCCATGGTGTTCTCAAATTTTCTGGCTCATGTAACACTTCCTGCCCTTCTGTTGTGAGGATTCCCCTGGTTCTGCCTAGTATTTGCCTGTGGGTCTCTGCATCTGTGTCTGTCTATTCCTGGAAGGCAACCTGATGACAGTTGATCTAGGCACTGCTCTATAAGCATAACAGAACATCATTAGGAGTAATTTCATTGACCTTTGTTAGCCAGTTGCGTTTGGTTCTAGCCTGGGTCTCTGGGCTGCCCCGCCTCTAGTTCCTGGCCATGCAAGCAATGACAATCCTGGGCTCCCTCTCATGGCATGGGTTACAAATTAGACCAGTTGTGAGTTTGCATTCATACAATTTTGGTGCTACCATTGCCCCAGCATGTCTTGCAGGCAGGATAGATTGTTGGTTGAAAGTTTTATGTCTGGGTTGATGTCCCAGCCGCACAGCTAGGAGTTTTGCCTGGTGATAGAAGACGGTAGGTTCAGGGTCTATATGACCCCTTACTTCACTATGACCACTCCTTTAGATTTTTAGATCCCAGTAAGTTTCCACTGCACTAGGTTTCTACATCACCCCAAAACACCCCAATTCCAGTCATTTCCCAGTACATATATCTCTTTATCTTACTCACTGCCTGATCTCTCTTGTTATCATTCCACTTATGCCCAGACCACCCACAAAATCTATTCTATTTCTTCTTCCCAGGGAGATCCATGTATCCCCTCTTAAACTCTCCTTCTTACTATTTAGCATTTCTGGGTCAGTGAACTGTAACATGTTTGCCCTTTACTTAACAGACAAAGTCCACTTATGAGTGATCATATCATAATATGATCACTGTTTTTCTTTCTGGGTCTAGGTTACCTCACATAGGATTATCCTTTCTATTTCCATTTATTTGCCTGCAAATTTCATGATGCCATTGCTTTTGACAGTTGAGTAACGCTCCATTGTGTACATGTACTACATTGTCTTTATCTTCTATTCTTCAGTTGAGGGACGTCTAGGTTGCTTACAATTTCTACCTATTATTAATAAAGCTGCAGAAATCATGATTGAGCAAGTGCCCTTGTGTTAGGGTAGAGCATGCTTTGGGTATATTCCCAAGAATGGTATAGCTGCGTCTTGAGGTAGATCAATAAAACATTTTCTGAGAAACCACCATATTGATTTTATAGTGGCTATACAAGGACACTCATCAGTAATGAAGACGTATTCCCCATGTTCCACATTCTTGCCAGCATGAGCTTTCACCTGTGTTTTGATCTTAGCCATTCTGACAGGTGTACAATGGAATCTCAAAGCAGTTTTGATTTGCATTCTCCTGATGGTTAAGGAGGCTGAACACTTCTTTCTTTAAGTCTTTCTCAACAATTTGAGATTCCTTTATTGAGAATTCTCTGTTTAGATCTGTGCCACATTTTTAGTTTTTGTTATTTGGGTTGTCAATGGCCAGTTTCTTGAGTTCTTTATATGTTTTGGATATTAGCTGTCTACCAGATGTGGGACTGGTACAAATCTTTCCACATTCTGTAGGCTGCCATTTAGTTTTTAAAGGTATCCTTTGCCTTTTTCCTATATCTATATAATATATTTTTAAATCAGGAATGGTGATACCCCGAGATGTTCTTCTATTATGCATTTTATATTTTATATTTTATACATATATACATATATACAATTATACATATTGTTATAATTATATATTTTAGATATCCTAGGTGTTTTGTTTTCAATATGAAGTTGACTATTGTCTGCTCAAGGCCTGTAAAGAATTTTATTTGAATTTTAATGTGGATTGAATCAAATCTGAAGAAGTTCTTGGTCAGAATAACATACTTCTTTATTAATTATTTAATTTATTTACATTTCAAATGTTATCCCATTTTCCATTTCTCCCTCTTCAAGCCCCTACTGCATCTCCCACCAACCTACCCACTTCTACTTCACACCACTAGCAACTCCTTTCTCTGGGGTATCAAGCCTCCAAAGGACAAAACACATTTGCTGCTACTGAGACCATACAAGGCAGTTCTAGGCTACATATGTATCAGGGGCCATGGACCAGCCCATGTATGCTCTTTGGTTGGTGGTTTAGTCCCTAGGAGCTCTGAGGGGGTCCAGTTAGTTGATATTGTTGTTCTTCCTATAGGGTTGGATTATATAAATCATCTTGAATTTTGGACATGAAGTTGTGTGAAAAATTAGAGAGGAGGAAAGCTAGGACAAGAAAATCAGTGAACTCCAATTCAAGTAAGACTTCAATTAAAACAATTAGAAAAATAAAATTTAAACTTCCAGTGCAAGAAACAAACTTAATCTTCTCAGAAATTAAAGTTTTCTTGACTTCTCTTCATTACTAAATCTGATAGTTTCACAATAGATTCCTGTAAATCACCTACTTATTTCCATTCCTAGCAAAGAAAACTGAGAGTTCTGAGAATTAAGATTTCATTGCCAATTTCTTGGCTTCATCTTGTTTTACCTATGCTCTGACTTTGACATTTTTTAAGCCCATTATATTCGTGCTCCTTAAAATGCTTCCATTGACTTTTGGGACAACTACTATTTCTTTTTAATTCTCTTCCTGTTCTATCACAAACGTAGACTGAAATCATTCACTGTTGTGATTTGAGAATTTTTTTGTTCCCCATACAGTTTCAAGTGTTCATGTCATACACTCTGTATTCCATTGTAGATCCTTCCCAAATACACAACTCAAAAAGTATCAAAATTCCAACACAATTCTTCATAGACACGGAAAGAGCAATTCTCAGCTTCATATGGAAAGACAAAACACACAGGATAGAAAAACCATTCTTAACAATAAAGAACTTCTTGGGAAATCACCATCCCTGACCTCAAGCTATACTACAGAGCAATAGCAATAACAACTGCATGGTATTGGTACAAGGACAGACAGTTCAATAAATGAAATAGAACTGAAGACCTAGAAATAAACCAACATACCTATGGACACTTGGTCTTTGACAAAGAAGCCAAAACTATACAGTGAAAAACAAGAAAGCATCTTCAACAAATGGTACTAATCTAACTGGTGGTCTGAATGTAGGATAATGCAAATTAATCCATATTTGTCACCTTGTAGAAAGCTCAAGTCCAAGTGGATCAAGGACCTCCAAAGAAAAAGCAAAAAACAAACAAAAAAAAACAGATACACTGAATCTAATAGAAAAGAAAGTGGTAAATAACCTCAAACATATTGGCACAGGGGAAAATTTCCTGAACAGATTACCAATGGCTCAGACTCTAAGATCAACAATGAACAAATGGGACCTCATGAAACTGAAAAGCTTCTGTGAAGCAAAGCACACTGTCAATAAGACAAAATGAAAACCTACAGATTGGGAAAAGATCTTCATTAACCCTAGATACAATGAAGAGCTAATATTCAAAATATACAAAAAACTCAAGAAGGTAGACTCCATAAAACCAAATAACCCAATTAAAAATTGGGTATAAAACTAAACAGAGAATTCTCAACTAAGGAATCTCGAATTGCTGAGGAAATGTTCAAAGGAATGCAAGTCAAAATGACACTAAGATTCCACCTTACAACAATCAAAATATCTAAGATCAAAAACTCAGGTGACAGAAGATGCTGGCGAGGATGCGGAGAAAGAACACTCCTCCATTGTTGGTGGGATTGAAAACTGAAACAACCACTCTGCAAATCAATCTGGCAGTTTCTCAGAAAATTGGAAATAGTTCCAAGTGAAGACCCAGCAATACCACTCCTGGGTATATATCCAAAAGATGCTATACCATATCACAAGAACATGTTCATAGCAGTCTTGTTTATAATAGCTTGAAACTCAAAACAACCCAGATGTCCCACAACCACTTTTACTTTGTTATACATATATATCCATGATCATGTGACATCTTTCCATCTCCGGATATCTTCTTCAATTTCTTACATCGAAGACTTGAACTTTTTGTCATACATGTCTTCCACTTGCTTAGAATTACACAGAAGATATTTTACATTATGTCATTGTTTCTCAAGTTGAATGGAGAAAAATTCAAAGCAATTCCACTAAAATCAGGAATAAGATAAGGCTTTCCACTCTCTCCATAGCTATTCAAAGTTGAAATTAAAGTTCTTGAGTGAGCAATAAAAGTTAAGGAGATCAAAGTGTTATAAGTGGGAAAGAAGTCAAAACATCATCATTTGCAGATGATATGATAGTATACATATGTGACTCCAAAGATTCTTCTAGGGAACCCCTACAGCTGATACCTCTAGTGAAGTAGCTTGAGTTACTTAAAAAATAATCAACACTCTCCAAATACAAATTACAAATGGACTAAGAAAGAAATCAAGGAAAAACAGCCCCAAATAATGTAAAAAAAAAGAGTGTAGCTCATAACCAATCCTAATTACACAGGCACACACAAGTTTAAAGGCTTTTTGGATATCTGAACATGTATCTAGGTTGATGCTTTTTCTAGGGTTCTGACTTAAGTTCTTCAGTTTACAATTTTATTACTTTAAAACCTTCTATGATCAATTTAATATCTGGCTTCTCAAAAGCTCACTCTAAACATATAAAATAAAGAACAAGAAAATTAGTAAAAATATTATTTTTCATCAAAAAATATACTTTTATAAATTTGGAGAGCAGTTAATTCAGTAATCTTATTGATGGTGAATTGTTTCCCATGAAATTTTGAGAGATAATTAACTAGAAACCTTATTTTAAAATCCATCTTTTGCTTATAAAATATCCTATCGCTACTACTCATATTTAAAAATTTTAAGACTATGACATTATAATCATGGTTCTTCCTTCATCTCTAATTTTGGTTGTCAACCTTCTACTTCTAAAATCAAATGTGTTTTAATACCATGTGTGCTTCTGGGCACTCAGAAATACATCCAAAGACAATGTACCTAACTTGGAGAAACATATGGCAGTACACACACATATATGTGTGCATATATATATATATATATATATATATATGAACATATACACATAGATATACATATATGTTCATATATAAATATACACATACACACATATACAGACACACACATTTATATATACACACATGTAAATACACATATATATGCATATATGCACATACATATATACCCACATACATATACACATACATATATACATACATACACACATACACACACATAAAGAACACATATATACACAAATAGTATATACATATATATATACATATTCTTTTGGAAAATTGTTAAATTCTTTATTCAAATATCAGAATTAATATATTTTGTTTTATGCATGGTAGGTGCTGAGTTTTATATCAGAGAAAGAATATTTTTGTGTGAGTGATTGGGCAATAGTTATCAGAAGCTAGCTCTCAACCACAGTTTTTTGAAAAGCCTTATTGCTTGTAGAGTGGTATTTGAAAGTACTGTATACAGAGATATTGACAGGATATAAAGGGTATATTCCAGCCAGGTGTGGCGCCATGTCTGGAATCCAAGTACTCAAGAATTTGAAGCAGAGGTATGAGTTCAAGGCCATGTTGGTAAGACCTAGCCTGGAAAATTAAAGTTGATGTAAACTGTATATAGAAAAGAAAAGAAGAGAAAAGAAACAAAGATAGTAAAATATAAGACCAACTTATGGACATAACAAAGGAATAAAAATGGTTTCAAGCCAAGGAATGTAACGCAGAAGACAAAACCAGTTAATATACCAGCATGAAGGGGAAGAAGATACTTGTTGAGGCCCACAGCTAACAGAGGACCTATTGTTACTTAATTGCAGGTGGAAAATGAAGTCATTTGTCTTTGGGATATAGCCACTGCTAAACTGTTCATGCCTCAGTGAATGGCTAGGTTTCTATAGAGACAACATGATCATAGCAACTCTTTCAAAGAAAGGAAAACACTTAATTGTGGGTAGCTTACAGTTCAGAGGTTTAATCCAATATCATCTTGTCAGGAAGCCTGGTGACATGCAGACAAACATGTTGCAAAAGAAGGAGCTGAGAGTTCTATATCTGGATTAGCATATCAGAACAGAATATGAGACACTAGACCTGGCCTAAGCTTCTGAGACCTCAAAGTCCAACCCCAGTGACACATTTCCTCCCAGAACACCATATCTACTCCAATAAGGCCAAACCTCCTAATAGTGTCACTCTCTATGAGACAATGGGGGCTATTTTCTTTCAAACCACCATAGTGGCCCAAAACCTATATGCATATGGATAGCACTAATTGGGCTCAGTGGATAATTTACAAATACATGGAGTTTAGAAGGAAATGTACTGAGGTTGCCTATGGCCCAGGGTAAGTTCACTGTTTTAAGAAAACAATGATAATTAGGTTTTAACCATCTTCCAATATGACTTGAGGAAAATGGCAGAAATTTAAAAGTAACAAATGCAACAATAAGTAAACAAGAAATACAAGAGCTCAAAAGAACCAGGGCTAGAAAAACCAATAAGGTTGGTAACCTTACAAATGAAACAAATGTTCTAGAAGACTGTTCTACAGTGATCCTATGGCACAGAGCAAAACTAAATATATCTTTTTTATATAGGCAGTTTTTATTGGATGTTTTCTTTATTTACATTTCAAATGTTATCCCCTTTCTCGGTTCCCTCCCCTGAAACTCCCTATCCCATCTCCCCTCCCCTGCTTCTATGAGAGTGTTCCTCCACCCACCCACCTAATCCTGTCTGCCTCCTGGCCCTTGAATTCCCCTAACTGGGGCATCAAGCCTTCACAGGACCAAGGGCCTCTCCTCCCATTGATGCTTGACAAGGTCATCCTCTGCTACATATGCAGCTGGAGCCATGGATCCCTCCATGTGTACTCCTTGATTTAAGTGGAAGAAATCTGTGCTTGAGAAAAGAGAGCTACTGCTAAATCTGGAGTCTGGAAATCAAGAAACAAGAAATCATCAAGACAAAGTGAATGTAAAAAACAGTTACAAAACAATGTGAAAAATCTTTTCAGTTTTACTGACTGCATCCACCAGCATCCCAGGACTGTTTATTCAAACTGAACAATCAAGTTTCCTTTCTACATATTTGAGAAATAGAGATGACATTCTCCTGCTGTTTTCCACACCTCCATTGTGGGCTTAAAGAAAATCATGATTAAAAAGAAAAGGTCAAACAATGATGGAAACAAATAGAAAGTAAAACAACACTCTAAATCTCCCAGGCTAGAAATAACCATCATTAATTTTAGAAAATTTAATTTAAGTCATTTCTTTTGACTGAACATGGATGAAGATTGTAAAGATGGAAAGGTCAGTGCTAGAGAACTTGTCTGAGTAGCCTATTGGCTATTTCTTGGTGATTAGATGCACACAGATAAAAATGCTTTAAATGAAGATTTGGAAAGAAAACAATCACACAATATAAATTATTTTAACATAAGTAATTATTTCATTTGAGTTTTGAATTGAGAATAAAACTGAGAAATAAAAAGAGAATATTGATGACATAAGACTTTCAGTAGACAGTAGTTCCTGAAACAGCTCAATTATTTTAATAAAGATACAATAAAATCTTATAAAAGTTGTAATCTTCCATCAACTACAAGTTGACTATAACTTATACATATGTGTGTGTGTGTGTGTGTGTGTGTGAGAGAGAGAGAGTGTGTGTGAGAGTGGGCAGAGGTGTGGGTATGCATGTTTACTGATAGTGTAAATTTAGAACGGAGATATTACTGAGGAAGGAGATAGGAAAGGAAGAAGAGATGACAACGAGGAACAAATATGAACAGAGTATTTGGTACACACATACAGAAATATCATGACAAAACTTTTTGTAGATAAATTCCAGTAATAAATACTCGTTTGTTTCTTTTAACATTATCTAAGAACCCCAATATATGCTAGTTACATTCTATATGTACAATACACCAAGATTAGATACAGCAGCATGGACCATGGCATCTCCCTAGGATGACTGTAACATAGTGACTCCTACTGTCTCCTGGCCTGGATGTCTTTTTCAAAATTTATGGTGACAAGTCTAATTGTTAACATATATTATTCCAATGTTTATATATGATTCTTTGATACTAAAATTAGTCATTTTTTACTCAGGTAGATTGGCATTGAGGTTTTCGTATCAATATTTTTAGAGTAGTAAGATATCTTATTGACCCCTAAATAAAGCCTGCCTTTTGATAGGGATATTTGAATACTATTTCCACTTTGCTTCAGTGTTCTCTTCTGCAGGAATATTCAATATGCATGAGTTACATTCACATCTGCCAGCATATTATTTTTGCACCTTTGATACTTCTGCTTAATTTTGTATATTTTCTAATATATGTAATATATGTAACTATACTTTTAGTCACTTTAAATATATATAAAATTGCTTTTACATGGTTTCATTTCCAATACATTTCATTCGTTCTTTCCATCTTGTCTGAGTACTAGAAGCCTGCTTAGAGTTTTCACTTATGATTGGTGGAGTATATTGTTCAAACTATTAAATTTCTTTTCTGTTGTGTTTGAGAACAGGACAATATTACTGACATAAATTCTTTCTGTGTTTAAAGGGACTACACTTTCATATGTCATATGTTTCTTAACTAGCCTTTAAGACTTGGGATCAATTTCTTTATTTTTTCCATTGTTTATTTGCTGCTGTCTAGCTTTTACTCAAATATAAATAGGGCTAACTACCTGCTGAAAAGAAAAGTGGGGGAGGAGAAAGAACTAAAAATAAGAATTTTAGAGACCTAATTTGTGATCTCAACACCCTCAAGCCAAATTAATTGCACCCATTTCTCTGAACTCAGACCTATCATTGGTGTTGAGGTAATGTCTTAGGATTTTACTGCTGTGAACAGACACCATGACAAAGGCAACTCTTTTAAGAACAACATTTAATTGGGGCTGGCTTACAGGTTCAGAGGTGCAGTCCATTATCATCAAGGTGGGAATGTGGCAGCATCCAGACAGACACGGTACAGGAGGAACTAAGAGTTCTACATCTTCATCCTAAGGCCACTAGAAGAAGACTGGCTTCCAGGCAGCTAAGAAAGAGCATCTTATAGCCCATGCCCTCAGTGACATACTTTCTCCAGCAAGGCTATATCTACTCCAACAAGTCCACACTTCCAAATCCTGCCACTTCCTGGGCCAAGCCTATTCAAATCATTACAGGTAATCGTTGTGACTCATAAGGAATCAACCTAGCTTAAATATCCCTGGCCACTTCCCCCCAGGCAGGAGGGACAACTCTTATCAATAACGACAGGGAGCATCCATTCGATTCCCACATCAGTGCTAGCTCCCCTACCACTCCATGCTATTAACAATCTACATAGCGTCTGTTCTTTTCAGCAGCCTCTTTACCTCTTGGAACCTGTCAATATTAATCAAAGAACCATTGTATATGACTTTCCAGACTATAACATTCCCTTTCAGAAAATCTATACCCATTAATGTTCAGGGAGGCATGCATCATCTCTCAGCATCCTGCCCTGTTTGATCCCTGATTTCATTTCATTTGGTGGAAGTGCAAATAGTTCATAGTTTGACATTATACCTATTTCTTTGTTTCCTTTTACCTCAAGTTATGATGCATTTATTTCAAGGTTTTGTACCACTATTTTTCATAGATTTGAAAGGAGAGGAGAGATAAAACTGCCTACACTCTGCAATCTGAAACCTGAAGTTCACTCACACACATTCAAAAAGGGACTCAACAATGTAAAACATGATAATGATGCAAGGATGACATTCTATTGTTTCCTAAAACAGGTTGAAACTTTGAACACATAAGGGTATGCACAAACACATACACACACACACACACACACACACAGATATTTACAAAAAAAGAAAAGTTAGATTTGAAACTGATCCCTCCTTTCTACTGAATTTAGAAAAGCAGTGAGAAAGATTAGCCTACGTGTATACAGAATTAAACTGGTATCATTAAAAAGTAGAAGAATTTTAGATGGATTATTTCTAAAGTGATACTGTGAACACTGAAAGCCATGAAGTCTTTCATCTATTTGATTTTAAGTACGTGTCCTAACACTATCTACTTCTTGTTACAATAAGAAAAAAAAAAGTTTCTACCTGAAAGATTTTATCCCTTACAAGCCATTTTCTCCCTCAGTCTGACCCAGCAGTGAAGTCAAAATGACAAATCTGTGACATCATAATCATTTCTTTTTCCTCCAGGAACAAACTGTGAAGCCATTAACACAGGATGGTGACTTCACTGCAGGATCAAACAGAGCAGCTGGCTAGAGAGAAAAGAGGGAGCATTCTTATTCAAACACACATAGATCTTCAATAATAACCAGGAAAATTCAGAAAATTACTGTCAGAGTAAATTGCATTTTGTATAAATGCCAACTCCTTTCAAGTCTGCCCCAGCATGATCATCCTTCTTATACAGTGTTGCTGCCCTTTTCTCCTAAGGGACCTTTGGCAGAGTCTACTTTTATGTTTCATGTATCATTAAAATGACTTAAATGAGTAAGAATAAGGCATACCTGGCATTTATTTTTAATTATTTGCATAAATAAAATGGTATTCTTATTTTGTGCCTGCTGATGCCCGGAAAATATATTTTATCAAGTGGATTTTATGTTCATGTTTGTATCAAGACATAAACAGGTGAGATCTGTGTGTTGATTAGCTCAGTGGGCATAAAGTATATGTTTTGGTCTATGTGAGGTCTTTTGAAAAAAATAGGGGTTTTCTAATAATTATTGTTTACATCACTGTTCTATTTATACTGCTCTAGGAGGTATCAAGGGTAATGGTCTCTGCTTTCGAATCAGGTTAACATACATGAAAAATGTCCATTCATCTGGCAAGGACACATGAAGAATTCCAACTGAGCAATACATCTGCACATGCTGAGTTCAGAAGAGTGTACTATGCATGTGAAGGCTGTAGAAACTGAGAGCTTAGTCCAATATAAAATTCCAGTTGTCCTTATATCTGTGATGTCCTCAGCTATAAAATAGGTCAAATTGGTATTGCCCTCACAGGATGGATGCAAACCGGAAATGAGTAGTGGGTGAAAAGCACTTAAGAAACTGCCTTCAATAGATACAAGAGCAAAAATGAACAGCAGTTTTCTAATAATATTAATGAAATTAGACTTTAGAATTTTAAGTAAAATAATTTAAAAGGCAAAAATCTAGGACAAGGTAATTATTCTGAGAATTCTCAAAAGAGATGATTGAATGAACCTATGCAGTAGATTTGAAGAATATGATTAAACTAGTTTATTGGAAGGACGGTGTCAAAGAAAGGAGAGAAAAGAATAGGCTTAAAGAAATATACTGTGATGAAACTGTAACTCAAGTTACTTTTAGAAGTTTAATTATATTTCTTATGTATTCAACAATATGTGATGAAAGTGTGTTTATCAGAGTCATCTAATAAATAAAAAATATAATAATGAAGTAGAAATTTTTCTGTCTCTCTAGAATTTATACTGAGCCAAGAAAAGATAAGGGTACCACAGGACAAAAATATAGTATGGTGTAATTTGTACCCTGGTATGACTAATTACATAGTCATAAGATGAAACAAAGGCACATGGAGACTAGAGGATTCTTCTACGGTGCTACTGCAATGACCCAGGGATGACGGGAAACAATGAAGTATTAGATGGGACGTAGTGAGATTAGTGGGAAGTGTTAATTTGAGAAAGATGAAAGAAACAACTCATGATAATTAGAAATTGATTGCAAAAAATGCTGAAGTTCAGAAGAGATTCTATTCTGATCTTAATAGAATGTTCAAGAAAAAAATTAGCAGACAAATTCTCTGGGTAGTTTATAAACTTTCTTCTTTCTTTCCATCCTTCTTTAACTTCCTAGTTTATTGGCAATGATGGCTGGAGATGTGAACAGGTAAAACATCTAAAGATATCAAAAGAAAAAAATATAGATAAAATGACCACATTTTCGGATTTCCTAGAGAAGGATGAAAATGAAATAGGAAATGAATTAGAAAAATTAAAATACACTGCAAATTTTTGTGTTGTCATGGGTCAGTTAGGAAGAGTTTCTGATTGAAAATGTAGTCACAAGTGCTAAATGAACAAAAACATCAAAAAAAAGTGGATCAAAAGGAAACTATTCAAACTGACAAAGGAAGAAGTAAGATGGTGCCATTTAGGTGAGTAATCTCATGAGGCTCTTGAAGAAGTCTGCTTCACTGCAGGACTTGGTAGCCCTAGAGAGACCACAGTCTTCAATACCTTTAATCTTCATACAGAAAAGTCTGAGTGCTTTGATAGTCAAACAGATGGTTCCCTATTCCTTTTTTCCCCCACGTTCAAATGTAAT
Source organism: Grammomys surdaster (assembly GCF_004785775.1). Classification (NCBI taxonomy): domain Eukaryota; kingdom Metazoa; phylum Chordata; class Mammalia; order Rodentia; family Muridae; genus Grammomys; species Grammomys surdaster. The sequence continues at coordinate 4,021,895 of NW_021620966.1, read as the reverse complement.
TCCAACAAACTGTTTCAGATGCACCTGCTTTTGATTGCTGGCAAACTGACTAAATAATAAATGGCTCTGGGGAGAGCCAACAACTCCATGCATGATAGAAAAAAATCTTTGTTAATGGTGTCAAAACTATATTTTCTTTATAGTTGAGTCATGTGGTTAAATTTATTTTAATTTACTCAAGATTCTGTAGACTGTAAGGGACTGGAACTATGTTTAAAGGAAAAAATTAGATGAGCACTTGAACCAGGTTTGTGATGACACTATCCCATCTGTACAGGATTTAACAGGATTTCCCTTATAATATACAGATTTATGGATAAGTTCCTCTATTACCAAAATTCTTTTCTTCTTATAGATGACAGAAACCTACAGCTGTCAATCAGCAATAGGGGTAGTTTTCTTTCATTAAAAATCACTTAACAGAGTCTTCCTTTGTAAAATCTCAGAAGAAAAGAAAAAAAATACCTATCTGCAGCCAGCTTCTGTGAGGATGTCAAATGTTCAGGTCAAGATAGATAGGTAGATGATGACAGATAGGTAGATAGATAGATAGATAGATAGATAGATAGATAGATAGATAGATAGAAAACTTGTATATACAGATATAAATATAGATATATAGACAAAATCATATATGTATGTATATATATCATAAACACATTAATATAATGAATTAATGTATACAGAGTTTGGAGATATTTATGTCTACCAAGGTAAGATCAAAAACTCTTTATGCTCTTATTATCTTTTCAAACCATATCATCCCAAACACATTCAAATGGCTTTGTAAGATCTGCATCCTCACTCGATGCTATCAGTAATACTACTTCTGAAAAGCCCTTCAGGCTTAATGATGGAGAATTAGAGAACTTGAAAGATGGTCTGTCCATCAATTTATTGAAGACTTCCAGTTCCAAAAATTCTCTAAAGCAATAAACTTTTCTGTACTCCATGTCATGTAGCACAGGCTGAAATTTGCAATTTTCTTTGAGTTTGATAACATAACAATGAGAAGTTCTAGACTGCTTGCGACTTCCTATACACAGTGATCTTCCTTCATTTCCTCTAATGAAATTACCTACTCATTTAGCAAATTCCACAACTCATTTATTTCTTGATCACAGAATCATATTAATAGTAATGTTCCAAAAGAAATATGTTGCCTACAGTTATTGGTGATCTTTTAAGAATATAGCTATGAGTTTTGAACAAGAAATATATAAAAACACATGATATCTCATCTATAGTTCAAAGCTAGTCATGAAAAATACCAGCCCAGGAAAAATATTAAATAAATAAGTTCATCCCTACAAAATAAGTCACTCTCCATCTGTTTCTGATTCACTTTCTGTGACAACTGTGAAAGTTCACTGGCTACATGAAATTGTAGAAACAAGCCAACAACACTTAAAATCAGAAGATTATTGACTTAAGCTCAAAATAAACTAAGATGTCAAAATGAACAGAAAGTATTTTGTGAAGTCTCCTTCCTAAAGGGATGTGCTAGCTGCCTATATGTTCTATTCACTATCCAAGCCATACTGGCTCCTTATAGCCTAAATTCACACTGAAGTATCCAGATAACAAGGCAGTAAATAATAATTTAATCATTTAAATTCCAACTGGGTATTTTAAAGAAATAGAACTTGTGTGTGCAGAAGGAAGCAGAAAGAGATGAGCTCCATGACCTTCCTGGTGAGAAAATAAGCATGAATGAATGAATGAGGGAAAGGAGAAGGAAGGATGAGACTGGTGAATCTGTAGACAAAAGATGAAGAAGATGCGAGTTGGGTCATGTCATCCTGGCTGCATAGATGAATGGTGGTCAAATATCAGACTAAACTCAAAATAGGAGAGGTTATTTAGAATTTATATGTGGTTAGAGATATATTATTGTGTATAAGCTTCTCCCTCTGTCTATGTCTGTTGATCTCTCTCTCATTGCCCCCCCCCCCTGCCCTGTGGTTCCCTCTCTGCCTCTCTCTGTCTCTTTCAGTTTCTCTTTCTTTCTCCTTCTCTTTCTGCTTCTCTGCCTCTCTCTCTGTCTTTCTCTATCTCTCTCTGTCTTTGTCTTTCTCTCTGTCTCTTTCTCTCTGTCTCTGTCTATCTCTGTCTCTGTTTTTTTCTCTCTCTCAAACAAAATTAGGACTCTTGGATATATCAACCCAGAAAGAATAGATTATAGGGGTAAAGTAGGTAGGCATTAAATACTCTTAGAAACATAATTCTGGATGTGGAAGCCTTTTGTGTAATTTCTTTTGATGACATCATTGCTTCACAACCCTATTGGCTCATTAGTTGCCTTTGAAAGCTTATGTATTGCTGATGTCTGGGGAGGTCATTAAGACCCTTTTAATATTTCCCAAGAGACACTGAAAGCCAGCATCTCAAGATTAACAACCAGAATATGTAGATCAGACCACACTTACTGCACAGCTGTGTCCTGGAAGGCAATTCACAGAGCCACTCACTATAGGTCCTTTCAGAAAGTCTTCAGACTGCTTTCAAACATCAGAAATATTACAAAGGAATGAAATTTTGTTGAAAGCAAGGCTTACCATCTTCTATTTCCTTTCGTCTGGGAGCTGCCACCAAAAGGTGCTGGCGATAGGGTAGCTCTTCCCATATTAACCAGTGTAATAAAGACAATCCCAGACAGCCATATCCACAGGCCAACCTGTGAATAAAACAGAAGAAGGAGCACCTGGGGGCCAGACCATAGGCTGTAATGAGCTCTAAAATCTGGAGCACAAGAAATACTGAAGATATGAATAAACAAAGTCTACCAGTAGAGCCATGGGAGAATGTGATAGCAGTAGGATTTCATGGTAATATTTCTAATGGGTAGGGGGTACTAAGAAAGAACTTGGATAAAATCTGTTATTGTAATTTATTTATAATTTATGTATAAGTCAAATAAATCACAACTTTTCTAACTTGTGGTCAGCTTCAGCTTACTGGTGATGACTCAGCAAATTCCATCTGAATATACCACAGTCGGTCAGTGAATTCTAAACAAAGTGGGAACATCCCTAAATATTGATTAGGATAAGATACCTAGAAATGTGTATTAGATAAAACTTCTGCCAAACAAGCAACTAAGAGAAGTATAAGTCATGCTTACCTCTATAAATACTTCTCAATCACAATATTTAGCCATATTATTAATTAATAACATGAGCTGCCCATGAGCTACTCTTGGAGTTTGCTATTGAGTGTAATAGTTGACCTTGAATATCTTTAATATTTTCATCTATGAAGTGCCAAATATAAATGCGCTGCTGATGGTAAGTGAATCTGACAGATAACGGAGCTATACTTTTGTTTGTATATGTAAATTTCTGAAAAATATCAATATTTATGCCGTTTTTATAAGATAACTTTATTCTGGCAGGTACTGAATTTGATTTATATGAAAGCCTCATACTTGGTCAGAAATTTAATACATTCAGCTCAAAATTTACTCTTTGATAGAAGTAACAAAAATGTGTTATGAAATAAAGCTTGCTAACCTCTTTATCATTAAATCAAAATCATTCATAGCTTTTTCTAAAAAGATGTTATGGATCTATGAGCTTTGATATAAAAATCTAAGATCTGAAAAATATAATTGTATTTGTGGGTATGTAGTTACTTTTTATTATTATTTTGAATGTGTGTAAGGCTTTAAGGTAATAAGTTTCATTATTTCTCTCTAGCTTGCTACCTGCTGTGTAAAACCGCTCCTCCATTTATTTCAAATGTCTAAGGCAATGTGAATACTAACCTTTAATCATTTGTATTAGCACAGATGCCCAACTGAAATTCCTAAAGTAAAGCAAGTAAAGTAAAGCAGCACAAAGCAAAACGTAAGAGAAGAAAATAAAAGTCAGAAATTACAACTCTTTAGAACATTCAAAGAATTAGTAGAAATACCTGAGTTTTTCCAGATAGCTAAGATATAGTCCTGTCACTAATTTAAAAAAAAAAAAAAGATTGTAATTTTATTGTCTCAAACTCAGTACCTGAAGTAATCATGTAAGCTAAAGGAAGTAGAAGAAACAGAATCCCAGGCATTCATTTTTATATTGATAGCACTTTTTACATTTTTCAAATTCACTTATTGATGAACATTGATGTTTTGCCTGAATGTATGTCTGTATGGGGCTCTCAGATCATGGAATGAGATTTACAGACAGTTGTGAGCTACTATGTGAGTGCTTGGAATTGAACTTGGGTCCTCTGAAAGAGCAGCCAATGTTCTTAACCACTGACTCATCTCTCCAGCCCCACCAATAATATTTATTGAAGTATAATAATATCCATTAGAGAAATTTAGAAACTTTAACTATATAAACCGATTAATGTATTGTTGCGTATAAGAAAATATGCAATATCTTTGCCTATTCACAAGTATTCTTTGCCATTCAGCTTTTACTGTAGTCCTCTCCACGATGAACTCATATTTTCATACTTAAACTTTGATAAAACTGGAATTACACAGAAAATATAAGTGTGTGTGTGTGTGTGTGTGTGTGTGTGTGTGTGTGTGTGTATTTACCTCTGTTCTATTTTCTGTTTTCACCATTTACATATATAATCGTAGTATTTTGGTTTTGGTTTCACTTTGCTTGTCTCACAGCATCCCTCTGTGTGACTACACCACAGTTTGCTACAGCATTTTATAGATGGGTGTTAATAACATTTCCTTTGTGAGGTTGTTCTGATTAAAGTTAAAATAATCAGTCTAATACAAGCCTTCTTGTGGTCATATACATTTTCTTCTCTTGGTTAAATTAGGAATCCATTATCTATGCCAAACTTAACACAAAATTTTATAAAACATTGTCAAAACCTTTTTCAAAACACTATATATAACCTTTTTATTCATATTAGCCATATGAGAAATGTTTTAGATTTGATTATAAAGAGTGAAACCATGAATTCAATGTCACTATAACTTCCAATTTTTTTAACAAATCCAGATTCTAATTTTTAGCTGGCTGTTTAAATTGCTTAAATATTACTGTTTAAATTAAATCATCATATGTAGCACAATATATTTGCTACCCAGATGTCCCTAAAAGCAACCAATATGATAACTGTAGTATGTTACATCCTTTCCTTAACTTCTGAAACAAAGAAATATCTAAAATTTTACTTGCTTCTTGATAAGTCAGATGACTGATGTATATCAACTATAAGTCACTGCTAAGAATTTGCAAACCTTTGGAATACACTGTGGAATACAAAAGATATCTCTCCACACAAGTCCTTCCTTGTGGAACTGAGATTGATTTGTTGTATCAATTCTGTTTTCCCTAATTTTTTATCTCACTTATTGTGAGGAAGACAGCAGTTGTGTACTCCACAGATACAGTCATTTTTCTCATTCCTTCTAACTCTGCTTTCTAGTATCCTTTGCAGTCATCTAAATATTGTCTGTTTCTGAATGAACTATAGAGAAAGGAGGGATGACTGAATGACAGCCTAGTAAGAGAAGCAGATGTGAAGACACGTATTTTATGACATTGGTTTGTCTGCATATTTATTTTCTATGATTTGATCACATTCCATAGAACGCAATTACCAAGAAAGCTAACATATTAAACAGCTAAAATACAGTCTTTATCAATTAGGAAGTTCTCCAAAGATATAGGTCTTCGCAAAAGAGGAGCAGAAGAAATATTGCTACAATGTAATTTCTTCCAAGGTGGGGGGGAACCTTTCCTACTTGTGTTTGTATTTCTCTGTATAACAGAGCTGTATCTCCTGATATTTATTATGAATATTTATAATCAAAGATGATATAACCATCGGTATTCAAATAATGCTTAAATACAGTCCAAGTACGCTTTCTAGTGCTATGATAAAGACAAGAAACAACAACAAAAAAATCAGGAAGGAATGGATTTATTTCATTTTACAATTTATAGTCTGTAACTGGGGAAAGCCAGTTGCTCAAGCAGGAACTTAGAGTCAGGAACTGAAGCACAGACTATGTATAAACACTGCTTACTGACTGGCTGTCCATGGCTTTCTCAGAGTGCTTGATCACATAACAGATGCCTTTGAGATCCATTTATGTTTATAGCCATACTTGTAGTATATTTATGACAAGGCAATACTACACAAGTTAGTTTGACTGACCACTGACAAAGGCTGATACCCTCAGTGTTTAGAAAATAGCAATTAGCTTTCAACTGAGAAGAGTCTATGCAATCGTATATTCTTTAATGACTATAAAATATAGATTCCTTGAATATAGTGTCCTTATACTTTATCTCATTGAATTTACTTGTCTTCACTTTTGACTAAATAAAAGATAATGGAGATAAAGCATGTTCATTGTTTGGAAGATCAGTTTTTACTGACAGGGTTTTATGAATCAAAATTGGGTTCAAGAGGTTTTGATTGGAACCTGGTCAGAGTGTAGATGGGTTCTCTCCATTCATTTAGCCTTCATAGGGTTTCTATAATATGATAGAGGCTGTCCTACCTTCCTACAATCAGATAGGAGTAAGAAACATGTTTATAATGCCCTAAAGATTTAACAACCTCTTCTCTCCAAAAATGTGATAATGGTTAATTTTTAATTGTTAACTTGCCATTACCTAAAATTATCGAGAAAGTAATTTCTCAGTGTCTCAGTGTGTACTGATCTGCATTAGGTTGCCTAATGGCTATATATGTATTGTATATATGGTTCTATTGACCAAGGTAAGAGGACCTATCCTGATTGTGCGTTGCACTATTTTATGTACTCAGCCCTGAACTTTGTAAAAGTAGGGGGGTGGAATCTAGGTGAGTATCAGCAGAAGCAAGCAGACAACTTCGGAGTGTTCATTTTCTCTCTTCTTTTGACTTACAATATTATATGAGTAGCTACTTTGAGTTCCTCGTGCAGCTTTCTCCCAGGGGTGAATTGTAACCTGGGACTGTAACCAAGATAACAACCTCTCCCCTCCCAATTTGCTTTTATTGAAGATATTTTATCACAACAACAGAAACAAAATGAGAAGAGTGGAAACCATTATTTTCTTGAAGACAGATAAAAATACTAAAATAAACTTGTTATAAACTTATAAACAATAAGGAGGAAGGGAAAATAATGGGAGTAAAATGGTATAGTGAAGACTGGGACCAAAACAGTGGCTAAGACAGACAGTGTAGAGGGGATGGAGAAAAAAAAAACCTAATTATGTGTGAATGGTACAGCAGCTAAAATGCTTATCATGCATGGAAGAGGCCCAGAATACCAATCTCTAGAATCCACAAAAATGGGTAAGCAAGGTGGCTTGCATGGAATCCCAACTTCTGAAAGACAAGATTGGAGATTCCCTACAGCCAAATAGCTAGTTGAACATTCATATTGACAAGTTCTAGGCTTGACTGACAGGCCCCACCTTAAAGAATAAAATTGAAGAGCAGTGAAGACAGTCTTAATATCAGCTATTGACTTCACATGAATGCACATGCGTGAGCACACAAGTACACACTCATCCTTGAACACATTTGTATGTACAGATATGCCAACACGCATGCTCACCACACACACACACACACACACACACAAATACACAAATATATATATATATATATAATTAAAACACATAGTTATACAATGCTGAAGCAGAATTCAAGAAGTTAAATTTAGGCACCCACCCTTGTTTATCAGAGTGCCTAGTAAAACTTTCCCTGATTCCTTGAAGTCAAGATCAGGATTGCAAGCTGGTACAACTACTCTGGAAATCAGTCTGACAGTTCCTCAGAAAACTGGACATGGTACTACCTGAGGACCCAGGTATACCACTCCTGAGCATATACCCAAAAGATTGTCGAACATATAACAAGGACACATGCTCCACTATGTTCATACCAGCCTTATTTAAAATAGCCAGAAGCTGGAAAGAACCCAGATGTCCTTCAATGGAAGAATGGATACAGAAAATGTGGTACATTTACACAATGGATCACCATTCAGCAATTAAAAACAATAACTTTATAAAATTTACAGGCAGATGAATGGTACTAGAAAATATCATCCTGAGTGAGGTAACACACTCACAAAAGAACACAAGTGGTATGTACTCACTGATAAGTGGATATTAGGCAAGAAGCTTGGAATACCCACGATACAACTCACAGACCCTATGAAGCTCAAGCAGAAGGAAGACGAAAATGTGGATGCTTCAGTCCTACTTAGAAGTGGGGATAAAATAATCACTTATCATTGGAGATAGAAGATGGGAGGGATCTGGGATCAAAGAGGAGGAGACAGGAAAAGAGGGAGGCCAGATCAGGTATGGGAGGAGACTGGAGTGATGTACAGAGGGTCAGGAAATTGAAAGGATATGTGTAGCAATGTGGTGTGGGGAACTGCGGGTAGCCACCAGAAGGTCCCAGATGCCAGGAAAAAAAGAGGCTCCCAAGACTCAACAGGAATGACATTAGCTGAAATACCCAACAAAGGGGATAGAGAACCTGTAGAGACCATATCCAGAGGTTAGGCAAGGCCACTGGTTGTGGGATGGGGCCACCCATTCATCTCCAAAATTTTAACTCAGAATTGCTCCTGTCTAAAGGAAATGCGGGGACAAAGAGTGGAGCAGAGACTGAAAGAAAGACCATCCAGAGACTGCTCCAACTAGGGATTCATCCCATATGCAGACACCAAACCCAGACATTATTGCTGATGCCAAGAAGTGCTTGCTGAGAGGAGTCTGATATAGCTGTCTCCTGAGAGGCTCTACCAGAGCTTTACCTATGCAGATACGGATGCTTGCAGCTAATCATTGGACTGAATACTGGGACCCCAGTGGAAGGGTTAAGGAAGGACTGAAAGAGCTGAAGGGGTTTGAAACCCCTTAGGACAAACAACTATATCAACCAACCAGACCCCACTCCCACCCCCGCAGAGCTCCTAGGGATTAAACCATCAACCAAAGGGTATACATAGAGGGACCCATGACTCCAGCTGCATATGTAGCAGAGGATGGCCTTATCTGACTTCAATGGGAAGGGTGGCCCTTGGTCCTGTGAAGGCTCTATGCCCCAGTGTAGGAGAATGCTAGGGAGATGAGGTGGGAATGGGTGTGTGGGTGGAGAGCACCCTCATAGAAGCAGGTAAAGAGGGAGGAGATAGGGGGTTTTCAGAGGGGAAACCAGGAAAGGGGATAACATTTGAAATGTAAATAAATAAAATATCCAATTTTAAAAAAGAGAAAAGAAAGGTCACTCACTTGATTGTCTACATAAGCCTTCAAATTGTTACTGTTGGTGAAAATGGTTGAGTGGGAGCATTGATAATGATAAATAATGTAACAATATAATATAAAGTTTTATGAACAGATAAAGTGTTTCATGCAAGGGGAAGACATAGAGTTGACTCCCACCGATTTACAAACATAGAATTTACTTCTTGAATAGTGGTGTTTGCATGAGTCTGGACACACACAGGAACATAGAAGGCAAGATAGTTTCAGCGCATTCTCTGTCCAAAGCAACTGTCATTATTAGGATTTGTCTCTGAGGTTGTTTCACTCAATGACAATATGTTTTGACTAAGTGTTCCGTCTTAGGGCTAATTAAGCATATTTAAGCATATCAAGAGCTTTCAGTTCTATCAGGAGTTATTTTAGTGATTTAGAGAAACCCTACTGTGAGAAGATACAGCTCTTTCCTCCAGTCTTAAACAGGGCCCTATTAAATCCTCTTAGCTAAAGTCCTGAGGAAACTGTATGTGAGCAATATAATAAGAACATTTTGCTACCATTTCACTAGGAGATTAATAGGTTCTCTGTGGGTGCTCAAGTCTTCAGATGCATTGCATTTTTATACAGAAAATGATTCATAGTCATTGTTTTCCTCTTTAAGGATAAAGCAGGCAAAAAATAGGGCAAGAATTGACACATACTGTTTAATAGTGTCTGAATGAAACGATTCCTTAGAGAAGCAACTGATAATTGTTGAAACATATTGAAGAAATTTGTTTCTCCAGAGGGAGCAAACTCCTGGCCTATAGACTGACTCCAGTCCTCAAGCCCACTATATAACTTCTGAAGTATTCTGATACATTGACATCTGTCATACAAAAATTCAAATCCTGTGTATCTATCTGGCAACTCTATCCTGCTGGACCTACACAGCACCTCTCTCCATTAAACTGGACATGCTCTCCTCAGTACACAGTGCTTTTCTTTCTTACCATTACATGATTCCCTGTCAGTTTCCTGCCTGACTGTATAGTCAACGGCATTTTCAATGACCATTAAGTTGCCCCTCTGAAGTATTCATGATATAATCCATTTTTACCTGTAAAGTTTCAAAAAGATATAAATCCCTGTCTTCCATTTTGACTAAATGCAGAAAACAACGTAGTAACTTATGCAAAAATTTTCTGTCCTGAGAGAAAAATCTTAGAAGAAACCAGCAGCTTGAAGCAAACAGCTTTATACAGGCCAAAAATCTCTGGAAACACACAGCTTTGAAATATTCATCTTAAGAACATTCAGTGTGTTCTGAGAACAGCACGTGGTTTAGAAAATATTTTAGCAGTTCTCACCCTCATGCGAAACACATCATGCAAATTAATATTCAACAAAATCAAGGAATACCTCAAGGTCAGGTCTTCTTATGCTTTACAGCACCATCTAGATCTAATTAGATAATTTTCTCTAAGGAAAAAAAAGGCTGCCGATAAATAATTATTTGTAGAGAAATAATAGCTCCATGCTAAGAAAAACGAAAACATTTTCTTATTCAAATTCCAGATATCCAGAGAAACTGCACTTCCATTACTGTTCCAATGCCCCTTGTGTGAAAGAAGTAATATACCTACTGTCTCTATACTTATTGTGTAAATACACTGGCAGTATTGCCTCCTCTAACACAGAATGACACCAGGTCAAGAAATGAGTAGTCAGCATTGCCAAAAGAACTTTAGATGAGGGAAACCTTCTGTCTTTGAACTTCACATGAGAAATCATGCTCTTGAAAGTTTTCAAAATTATAATCAGATAAATACTTATAGTATAAAAAAGGAGGAAGATGTCTTGAACTAGTATTTTTAGCAATCTATTTTAAGTTAGCTACTATCTTGTTTCCATTTCCTATGGCTGCAATAAAATGCTCTGATAAAAGTAATTTTAAGTAAGAAAGGCATTGATTCTAGGTTACAAGCCTTTTATTGAGAGAAACTTAGGCATGAACCTGGAGAAGAGATTCACTTCCACAGTCAAGAACAGCAAAGGAGTGACTATATACAAGCTTACTGCTCAGCTTTTACAGTCCCTAGACTGTAGGGAATGGAGCCACCTATGGTGGATTGGGTCTTCCTGAATCAGTTCTTGTTATCAAGAAAATCCTCCACAGATATCTTCAGAAGCCACTTGTTCTAGAGTAGTAGTTTTAAACCTGTGGGTCTCAACCCCTTTGGAAAGCCTCTATCTCCAATACATACATACATACATATATATATATATATATATATATATATATATATATATATATATATGAAGGTTCATTGAGAATACAGCATTGTTGAATTCTCAATCCTAAAACAATACATATATACCTCTCCTTTGGCTAAGATAATCTTGAGCAAGAGGGTGTTGAGAGAATGAAAACGCTGGAAAATAGGGACAAGGTCACCAAATGCTGTCTTTGCAGTGGCAAAATATAGCCATGAAGTAGCAACAAAAGTACTTTTTATGGTTTGAGGGTCATAGCAAAATAAAGAACTATATTAAAGGGTCACATAATTAGGTAGTTTGAGAATCACTGATCTAGACAATGATGAGTAAAAGCCTTCCCATGTGACCTAGGTTCTATCAAATTGACAGTTAAAGCAAGCTGTCACTTCAACAAAACAAAAGGGTTTCATCTTAACATCTTCACACATGTGTTTCATTGTACTTTTCCCTCACGGGTTCCCTTTTCACACTATGTCCCCACACCCCTTGCTTTTAGAGTTGTCCTCCTTCTTGCCTCCCAGTCAGTACTGAAACTGCTTTTCTTATCAAATGTATTTTATTTCTCTAATTCAGCATTTTTCAACCCATGGGTCACAACCCCCATGGAAAACCTTTATCTCCAAAAATATTACAGTAGCAAAATTATGGTTAGGAAATAGCAATGAAAATAATTTTATGGTTCGAGTCATCACAGCTTAAGGAATTTTATGAAAGGGCCACTGCATTAGGAATGTTGAGAATCACTGCTTAATTCTTAATAAGTTTTAATTTCACAGTTTTTGAACAGAGTTGTGCTGTGGTTTATTAAAATATATTTTCATATAGATTTTAAGCATAAGAGTTAAGAGAAATAGAGATACTCCAAGTATGAGCCTCTTAAAGAAGAGTTGCATGCCATCACAGTGGTGACTATGTATAAGATACCAGGTGCCTTTGGGATTTTGTTAGTTGATAATTTCCTTTTTTGCATGTGTTCCATTTCTATGTGTGCCGGTATACTTGTGTGGGGCGGGGAGGCACCCACGCCTGTGTGTACAAATGCTTGGAAGTTCAAGAGACAATCACAGTTATCACCTTTCAGGCACCTGGTCTCTTTAATTTACTAAGTTTGACCTTTTGCAATTACATATATATAGGAAATTCATTCTAATTACTCTCAACCCCCAATCTTTTTACCTCTTTGCCACTCCTGACAATGCTGCTCCTCTACCCAAGACTCTTCCCGCATTCTCTTTCTGTTGTTTTTTTTTTTTTTTTTTTTGTGGCCCATGGAGTTTGACCAGAGGTATCCGTGTGACCATGGGTTTAGATCAGTTCTTTGGATCCTGATAAGCTTACTAGTTGGTAAAAACACAGGAGGCAAGTACTGTCTGTCTCACCTCCACAATCCAGCCATAGCCAAGGAGCTCCTCCCCAGATCCAAGCTTGACTTCTGATAAGGCCAGTCTTTTATAGGCCTACTGTAGCTAATTGCAGGTGCTATGAGATCATGGTTGCAATGGCTGTGTCATGCCTGGAAGACAGCATTTGGTGACCTTCTCCCTATTTTCCAGACTTTTCATTCTCTCAAGACCCTCTTGCCCATGATTATCTTAGCCAAAGGAGAAGTATGTATGTATTGTTTTAGGATTGAGCATTCAACAATGCCTTATTCACAATACCTTAAATAGCCATACCATTTATTACAAAGAAAAACTTCTATAAGCCTGGGTAGCAATTTTTCTGTGTGTATAAACATAAGTAATTTGAAGGCACTACACTAATGCCGTTACAGAGCAACAGGAAGATCTCTCCCTCTTAGAGACTATCACCTCTCTATTCAGGGGCTTTGGGCCAGGATTGTAGTATATTTGTGAATTCAATGCTGTGAAAAAGCCTCAAAACTAACTATAGAGTGATTGGTTGCCACCATAAGTTATGTTACTATTACACTAGTGGACACATCTTGATTAGTAACTTGGTGCTATAGTTCATCAGGTTCACAGATGTTAAAGAAGGTTAGTGACTTTTCTCTCACAACATCCTGAATAGCAACATCCAGCTCTATGAAAGAAGCTAGCTAGCAAAAATGAAAGTCCCAGCTTAGGTCCAACTTGATTATGCTACAACTTGCAACCGAAGTATATGTTGCCTTCAACAATAGTGTTTTATCATGTAGTTCCTGTAAGCAACAAAGAGAAATTGCATAAGTCAGTATTTGTTTGTGGAGTTGCTCTAGAGCCTCTTTGCCCAACGACTCATAAGAAGGTATCTCCCACCTAGCACTGAGACTTCCATTTCATACTCCATAGCTTCTAAAAGCAGCTTAGCTATGCCACATATCTAACTTATTTTTTGATGTTATCTATTTGTTTGTTTGTTTATGTGTTTGTTTGTTTGTTTGTTGTCTATTCAGGAAGCATTTTATTCTTGCTCCAAGTATGAGAACTTTTACAGGTCATGGAGCCTTTAAAGTATCTCCCGCATGGCCTGTGTTCTGAATTGAGGTCTTTGCAAGCATATCAGTGATTTCTCCCCCAATTCTCGGCAATTCAAGCAACCATCTCATTCATGATTAATGGGTCAGTCTCAACCTCAAATTTCAATACTTGGCCTTGACTTAGGAAGCTCTATAAGCACTGTCATTATCTCAGAGAGAACAGCTTCATTTAAAGGAGAGGCTGGGGCCACTGGGCAACCCATTTGTCCAGGATAACACTCACAATGGTGGAAAAGGCCGAGATGGCTCCCTGGTTGCTTAGGTGACCATTTTCAGCTAGTAAATTCATGAGGTTGGACATCAGTGGGGAAAAATCTTTCCCTTGTTGTGATGCCTTTCAGGTTTTTCATTTTGATGCAGTGTTTAATGTAAGAATTCAGAAGAATAAGAGACACCTTGGCATCTTTCAGGAGTTATCCTGTTAGCAACAACTCCATTCAGCTTGGTCTAGCTTATTCTGTTTAGATGAAGCAGAAAACAAAATGAAACAAAACAAAACCAAAAGTGGTACAGTGACCTTCAATGCAATATATCTAAACAGGGGGCCTAAAAAGCTTGGCAAATGGCCTGACCACAGATGGACTGAAGCTCCACATCTGTTGGGACAGACTGGACACTGCTGGGGTGGCCATCGTTTCCTGAATTACATTTTTAATTGACTTACAAGTAGTAGGCTTTTATGCAACTATCTTCTGTATTTCCTAGTTTTTAACTTCATGATTTTGTAGTAATAAATAATAACAGCAATTACGATGTCCCACTAAATAAGTTTAACAAAACAAAATATCTTCTTATGATTTTCTACTGATATGAGTTCACTTCCTTGATTTAATTAAGTTTTGAAATAGTTATTTTTGAATTTTAAACTATTTGAAATACCTTATTAAGTTCTTGAACATATTTCTTTGTACTTCCTCCTTTCTATGTTTTTGCATATGCTATATATGCATATGTGTATATGTGATTTTTAGTGCCCAGATTTTTAGTGCCTGTATGTTTGCACACTCATGTGGAGACTAGAGTTAACAGTTGGAGCTTTTACTGCCTATTTTCCACCATCTATATTGAAAAGTGGTATCTCCATTGAATCTAGAACTATCTAACTCAGTTAATATACCTAGCAATCTTGCCTCAGGAAACCCATAGGTTCAGCTCCAGAGTCCTAGGATTATAGGCAGGATACCATTCCCAACCAGTATTCATGTGAGTATGAGGACTTGAACTCAGGTACTCATGCTTAGGAAGCAAGTGTCTTTATCCAATGAGATACCTATGCAGCTGCCCACATAATTCTTATAGAGGCTAAAATGTATACTCTCCAAGTGAAGATACTATATCTCAGTCAGCATATTGAACTGTCTTAAATGCTGAACATGAATAAAAATTCCAAGGGATTACACACAGTGTAGAAGTGCAGAAACCTGGCTTCTTTCTTAATAGAACATGTAACCTATGTTCCAACCAGGACTTCCACATTCTTCCCTTGTCTTCACTGGAATCCTTCAGAAAAGTTCTAGAAGCTGGAGTCGGGTTCCCAATTGAGACACTGAGATAACGGTTAATTCAATCCTATATGCACCCCTGGCTATAGGGGAAGTAGCAATACCCTGTGTTCTTTACTTCAGGAGCAGTAGGCTTGTAAATAGGACATTCCTGTGCACAAGATAAACAGGACATCCTGGAGCCTCTTCAACATACTCCCTATTCAAGGAGACCAAGACCATGGTTGTGGTGAGTAGATACTGGTACTTTATGATATATTCATGGGACTCCAGTGGCCTGCTCAGCTTCTATCATGCATGTCACTTGACCAGAGATTATGGTGTGATTGAGCTAGGAAGAATTTAGCATGTGAAGTTCTCAAAAGGTATTCCAACTAGTGAGCTAGACAAATCTCATTCATCTTTCTGTCTTTTCTAGGATTCTTTTAATAATTTCTAAATTACTTGGATCAGTGTATAGACAGTAAAAGTGCCAGTTAAAGAGACATGGTTTAAAAAGGAGAGACAAGAGAAGAGTACAAACTCTTATAGTATGATAAGCAGAGGTCTGAGAGACCATTTAGGCACTAGCTATAAATGATTTACAGTAAAAATGCCAAAATTATTTTAGATTAGTACTCTTGGGTATCACTAGTCAATTTGAAAGAGTAAACTTTCAAGTTTACTAACATTTGACAAGATCATTTGGTTTAATTGGTAATGATTTTCATAAATAAAAATCAAAGGGTGTTAACAATTTCATGGTGTCCTGACTGGCAATTACATTCCATTGATCGTCATAAGCAACTGTTAGTACATTACCTTTAAGCAATTTTAGTTTATCGATACTACTATAGAAGTATAATTTCCAGTTTATCACTATTTGTATGTAATTATAAGGACTAATTACTATGCAACTTTAAGATATCACTTAAATGTGTATTTGATGCCTCCCTGAGTATACCGGTTAAAATAGCTGATCAGTTATAGATTTTTTTAATGATACATTCCATCTATTTAATGCAGTGGTGAGATTTCAAATTCATGTCTTTGGTCTCGATTTCCCTGCGAGGTAACCAATTTAAGTGAAATAAAGCGATTTTTAATGGAATAGACTGTGCAAATGACCCTATTTCCTGAAGAGGGCACTTTCATGAATATTTATTTAATCTCTTTTACTTTTCTCAGGTTTTATTTTAAATTATGTTCACCACTATAACCTCGGGAGTTGAAAAATCTATTTTTTTCATGAAGGTTCTGAATAATAAACACATACCTGTTGCACAAGTTTCTGAAAGGTCCTATAACTTGCTGATAAAATATTCATCTGGTGCTGTCCCATCACAAATAACAGATATTCCTTCTCTTTTCCTTTAAACATTTAAAGAGGGATATAAAAAAAACAGAATACACAGAAATGATCTAAGAGAAAGCTAAAACTACATAACTTTAATCCTCACAAATGCAAACGATTGATACACATGAAAAAGGAAGTGAGGATCATACAATCACAGAATTCAAAATGTGTCTCCCCAAAATTCACGAGTATATTAGATCTGCATAGAAAGTTTGAAAATGGCCTGTCTACGTTTTTAATAACTTGGGCAAAACTAACTCACTTAATTTTTTCCTTTCTGAATGTTTTAACCAGAAAAATTACAGCATTTTTAAATCTTAATTTCTATTTTGAATTACAGAAAATAATCAATGAACAAATTTGGCCTGTGGTGTGAGATATGTGAATTTTCATGGAAGATCAAGATTATTTGAATTAATTAGGAAGGAAAAAAATGTTTCCAAGAAACATTCTATTCTGATGTTTCTGAGTCCTAACAAAAAGGAGAGATTCCTGCAGAATGTTCCTACTCCATGCATTCATGCTTAGAATCACAACTAACTTGTCCTCTCCAGAAACAAGGGTAAAACTGTATTTTGAGAGCAGGCTATGTGAGTTGACCCCCGTGTTAACACTGGAATCACTTCAAGCTTTAAACAAACTGGGAAAACCTGTCCAATACCAGCACATAGTTTGAGGCCTGATAAGTTACTCATGTTTCATTTTCTTATTTTCCCTGCTTTCCCTCTAGAGACTAAATGA
The DNA here is from genome assembly GCF_004785775.1 of Grammomys surdaster. Lineage (NCBI taxonomy): Eukaryota > Metazoa > Chordata > Mammalia > Rodentia > Muridae > Grammomys > Grammomys surdaster. Next base: position 4,004,384 of record NW_021620966.1, on the reverse strand, counting down.
AGTATCTGACACATAGGACATGGAAGATGCTAACAGCAGTTGGTTCACTCTCTCACCCTCTTTTGTCATCTTTCCCACCAACCAGAGTGTAAGATTCTGTGTAAATATTGACTGCTTGAGTTGTTTGTGATTATAGTAAATAATTCATCTGCCATTTTTAAACATTAGAGTTAGGAAACCCAAACCCACATCTTTGAGGCATTATCTAATATATGTATGAGAGCAAATGTGCCTCCTTTCCTTATCAGTAAGCTGAAGAAAAAAAAAAAAGATAATGTTGGCCCCATGGAGCTCGAGTAAAATCAACTTAGACAATACATATGGAAATGGTGGGGGCACCATTACTATGTACACATTAGCATGCTAATTCTAAGTTAAGAGGTAAATATCTCCTAGTCCCTAGAATATTCAACAGAATAAATAAGTAATAAAAAAACATAAACAAGAACCAAAAATAGAAATAACTACCTTGAACCAGTTACTGGATTTATATAATGCTTTCTCCAGAAAACCAGATGTTGAGAGAGAAGGCAGCTCCACTTTCAACTAAAGATCAGTACAAAGGCTGATCCATTTAAGTCCAAACTCTAGAATCAGATTGCTTACTCTCTCTCTCTCTCTCTCTTTCTCTCTCTCTCTCTCTCTCTCTCTCTGTCTCTCTCTCTCTCTCTCTCTCTCTCTCTCTCTCTCTCTCTCTCTCTCTTCCCCTTGATTTATTTTTTTTTTTTGCTTAGTGTTTTGATAAAGGCCATAGGTATTAAATCCAGTTCATGTTAGGTATTAAATCCAGTTCATGTTAGGTTTTTCTTTCACCTTCAAAAGAACAAAAACACGATGAGAGCAGAGCTTATTTTCTTCATGGGTATAAAAGCACAATATAACTGATTTAGCCCTGCATGGGGAAAGTCCTGAGGCTTTCAGCTAACTGTCAATTCAATATAGTCTTATTCTGTGAAACATCTACAAATAGTAGCAGTAACAGCAGCACCAATGACAACGGCAATACAATCATATCTCTAGATGCCTCGGTTATCTCAAGAAAGCAAGCATTTTTGTACAAAAGCAGAATGGTTAGTCACTCATGTGACCGATTATCTTGCAATAACAGCAGTTAAATTTTGCAGTATCAGGCAATTACAGGAATAGTCTTCAGGCATCTGGGATAGAGGGAAGGAGGGTGGTAAGGTGCCGCTTATAGGAGCTAAGGGCTTACAAGCTAAAGCAACGAACACATAGATTCTTTAAGCACAATGGTTTTCAAGTTTTAAACACAATGCTAACATAAAACATAATGTGGATCATCACAGGATGTGCTGATGCAGTTTGGGACGTATTTGAAAACCTGGTGGAACAGACAAGATCTGTCACATGGCAGCTTCATGATCTACTCTCAGAAGTACTTTCTGACTTTTGGTCCAGAACGTTTCTGAGTGATGTCTTGGGGCCAAGCAGAGTAGAAGAGCCTAGGGGCACAAATCGTCAAGATTTATGTCTCTCTGTTCTGTTCAGTTCTTTCAGCTAACTACCCTAATAAGTCCTCCCTCTCCTCTGACCTTGATTGATCTTTCAGGTTAAGAAATCCTTACCTGACATTTTTTTTCCTTCCACCTCTTCCTTTCCCCTCCCTTCCACTACTTTCCCCTCCCTTGCTGCCCCTGTGCCCTGCTTGCTTCCTCCTCCCACTCCCCTGCTCCTCCATTTCCTCTTCCTCCTCGCACCCAAGACTTGAACAAGTCCTCCATGTCTAGCCTCACCCTCAGTTCTTCCTTACCTGATGTACCATCTGTCCCCAAGCCTATAGCTTGCTCAGGTGCATGCATGATTTATCTTTTTCTTAAGTAATAATTTTCCATGGTTTTCCACAGCCTGAAAAATAAACTCCAAATAATTGACTCTGCCTCCTGACTCTGTCTCTCTGTGCCTCTAGAGTACCACTGCCCATGCTACACTTCAAACACATACTCGTACCTTCAAATGGTACGATTGGTATCATTTTCATCAAAACCAGCAGCTCTATGAGGCTCTTCTCTCACAAGGGCTATTCTACCTCTCACCTTATTTTATGACTACTTTTCAGTATTTAATGGGAAATTTAACCATCTCTTCTTTTACTCAAATTCAACATTTCTTTAAAGTGATTTAACAACATACTATATGCTTCCAATTATACACTGACTGCACTACTGCCATTGCTTGTCAATTCAAGCTACTGTCAGTCTCAAGATTATGGCTATCGAAGGAGCTGGAGTTATCCTTACATCTACCCAGCTGTTGTTCATACATCACAGATTATCTTAAGCATAGCAAGTACTCAAGAACTAAGGGTGTATGTGTGTGTGTGTGTGTGTGTGTGTGTGTGTGTGTGTGTGTTTTGAATCCAAGGTCTCAAATATGATTGGAAATCACTCAATCACTGTGTTAAACCCACAGTCTGATAACATTTTTTGAAAAAAAATAAAGAACCATAAAGATTTCAATTCTGATGCAGTTGAACCTCATTTTTTCTACTACAGATATTCTAATCTTCGTATCAATGTAACTAAACTTAGGTTTTATATTTGTCTCCCCAGTTTATTATAAACCCCCTGAGATTAAGGAAATGTATTTTATAGTCCTTATATGCCTGTGACTTGCAAGCTGGTTTTAATGTTATAGAAATTGAGCACATCTCTGTTCAGTGAATAAGTGACTAAAAGTCGCTGGCTCCACACAGTGACATCCCCAGAAACTCTATGCAGTGGTTATAAGCGAGTTACTTGATTCTTTGGTAAATCGTACATGAACAGTGATGTATAAAATATAAGTGGACATAAATTCTGAGTGATTCAGATTATAAATGTCTACAATACCTCCACTCAAATCAGTTCAGCCCAACAAGACCCTTACCTGAAATTTTAACTGTTTCTGAAACCATGCTTTACACTGAAACTTGATTACTATTCCATTTTATTCTTTAGGCTAAGACAGCGTTCCCTTTGGGGTGCTCATGGGCCACCTGCCTATAAGTACTCTGGAGCCAGTGAAGCATAGAGTCTATTCCTACATAAACTTCACAATTCAAAGTGTGTGAGTCACAAAGCACCAGGACAAAAGAGTAAAAGATGTCTCACTCATGCTGACCCCAAAGCCTCACTCCCTGTAATGTAACAAAAGCTAAAGCTGCCTTCAGCAGAGTCATAACCCTTGCTGTTCTCCAGGATGTCTATTTTAGGATCTGAACAGATTTCAATTACCACAAAAAACTTTATAAAAATAAAAAAAAACACAATTCTTAAGAACTCTCAACATAAAAGTCCCTCTTCAGTCTCTAGATCTATCACATTTTTGACATTACTGAGTAATGCAGAGTTTTGAGCACATTTTTTACATTATTTAGCAATGCATGGCCCCTTGGAGGGGACAGAATTGATCCCTGTCAGGACACAAAGCTTGTGCTGAGAAGAGGATGTAGCTACTGTCCATATATAGACAAATGCATGTGATGGGCAAGGAAATGCAGTCTTATAGATCACATAAACAAATTAATAAATAAACAAACATAATTTATTCATAATTCCCTATAAAGGGACCTATAGAATTTTCTTTGAAGATCCACCATTTACAATAAAGTTCATTATACTTACTGCCAAATAGCCCTATTTTTATGGATATATATATGTATATATACACATATATATATACATATATATGCATATATATATGTATATATATGCATATATATGTATATATATATGCCAACTTTAAGAACTTAGCATGTGAGATTCATTTACACATCAATAAGACAACCTTTGCCTAACAATGACAGTATTGCTCCTTGTTTAGTTGAAGAAATTGTGAGGAGAACTGCTTGGATGTTGAAGAATGCATAGATTGCAAAGCCTTGTACTGAGTTGAGTAAGGGAAAAATGCCTAGAATTTACTTGATGGGAAGAATCAAGAGTTCAAGGCAAGCTCCCTTTAGCTACCTAGTGAGTTCGAGATCAGCCTCAAATGAAACAAACTGTGTCTAAATAAAAACAGAAAATGGGAAAAGCATATATTAGATATTTTTGAGTATCTGAGAATGCCTCAGATTCATTCTTATATGTGTCAATTCATCCTAATTGCAACCAGTAGAAATGGATTCCATTTACTTCAACAAGAAGGCAATACATTCAGATGATATTAAGATGGATAATACACGGGTTTTAAGGAAGAGGTCAGTAAAACACTGGTCCTGTAACATGCAAAGGTCAGAAATAAGCTATATGATATCAGTAGCAAGTTAAGCCAACATCCCTACATACTGTAAACCTAGAGCTCAGCTTTCTGTTCCCACATTCAAAACCTAAACTTATAGTCTTTATTGACCTCTTCCAGCATGCTTGCATTAAAAATAAAGATTTTTATTTCACAGAAACATTACATCTAAAATTAACAGAAGTAAGAGTAAGGTATTTGCAATATATAAAACCAGCAATGTATTTATAGCGAGCATCTGATGGAAATTTTTAAAAATTAATTAGAGAAACAGAAATCCCATAACACACACACACACACACACACACACACAAACCACATAAGTAAGCAACAACTATTTCAAAACAGAGAAGAAAACTCCACAGTGGGACAGTATATCAAGAAAGGCTATAGCCTTCCAATAATCCAAGAAATGTAAATTATGTATGGGGGAGTTAGCCTTGAAAGAACTGCCACCAACCACAGGCAGGGATTTTGTCCATGAGCAGCTGAATGGCTGATGGGAATGAGACACAGATAAGATTTCAGAGGTTGTCTTCTAGAATAATGGATTCCTAGGGTTGCTTCAAAATCTTAGACGGTAGCAATGGGGGAAGTAAGCAAACTCATGGACCCATCTCTGCCTTGCATCTCTGCTTTATTCAAAAGACACTGTTCTCAGAGAAGCCTCCAGCATCTCAGTTCCCGCCCAGGCCTGAGAAGTTTGGTCTACAGTGCTAGTTTAAGACCAGCAAACTGCAAATTCACCTGTGTTAGGCTCCTTTGTCAGGGCACAGCTTGGCCTAGAAGCTGCGGAGTGGCCTGCCTTTCCTTTTTTGTATACTTCTTCCCACTCTCTGTCCCAGTCTTCTGTGCAAACTCTGCCACAATGCACAATAACAGCTGAAGAGTCAGTTCTCAAGGTCTCAGTGTACCTGGTTGAAAGCAGTTTCCATTTTTGCCCAGTCTGGAAAAGACTGACTCTTTGGCCTTCGACTGGGTTAGGTGGCTTTGGCAAGTTAACACCATTCCTGTCCAGGTTAATCTTCATATTATTGTATGAATGTCATATCCAGGATGCAAATGACTAGTAGATGTAATCTGGAGTTATGAACACTGGAGTGTGTTTCTGGGAGTCCACATTGGGGACAGAAGCCAAATACAGAAAACATTGTCCTGGACTGCAGAGTCCTGGGCCTTTTACTGAGTGCCTTGCTGAAACAGAGAAGAGGGTAAATGTCAGACCATCCCTGTTGTCTCTGTTGGTGCTAGGAGTGAGAAGCTAAGACAGAAGTGTCTCTGCAGGAAACAGAGCACCACACTTCAAAGCTGACTTCCATAGCCCAGGCTGGGGAGGCCTCCTGTGAAGACATTCTGATACAATATGGTAGTTGGCGTATGTGTGTGTGTGTGGGGGGGCAAATTTAGAAAATACCCACTCTTCTTCACAAGCATGGCTTCTTTTTTCACTAACTTATATATATATACTGTTCAGTCTGTATACTGTTGCTTGTATGTATGTTTTCAGAGCTGACTGTTTGGCATTGGACAACCTATTGAGCTGAGTTTGATCTCTGCTCTTGTTCCTACACTTCACAAATGATTGTGGTGACACATACCTACAAACCAATTACTCAGGAAATGGGGTCAGGAGGTTCAGAAGTTTAAGGACATCCTTGGATACATAGAGAATTGAAATCTGGGATGGGTTTCAAACCCAAATAAATAGAACCAGAATTTACTTCAAGGGTTTCCATCTGAGAATTCAACATTCAAGCAAGTATGTTACCTTCAGTATTACTGTGGAAGAAACCCTTGTGTTCATCATTGAGAGAGAAAAATATTGAATAGTTTTTAACTCATACCATACAATAGAATGTAGTTTGTAAGCAGAAAATTAGAAATATTTATAGCACTCTAAATAATAAAAGAATTGCTCAGACACTATTCAATCTTTTTGAAATTAAGACAAGGCATTGCCATCTACTAAGTTCAAACTTAAGACTCACACAACAGAGTTACAAGCAATTGCAAAAGAAAACAAAAACTCGTAATGCTACAATGTGGTAGGTAACTTGTAATTTTGTGTTGGCCACATCCACCACCACATGGGACCTTCAGTTCAGAATTGTCCATGCCTGACTCAAACTGAAATATAAAGGGAGGGTAAAATAAATTATACAATTCCATTCATATTTATTAAAGTCACCCACATACAAAATAACAATATACACTTTATAAAAATTCAAACACAAATTGCTGTGTTTTGCATGTATGTAGAAAGCATACATATGATGGGAAAGAAGATTTAGAGTTGAAAGTGAAGATAAATTGGACTATTAAATATCTGAAATAAAAGAGCAGGTTTGACTAGAAATGATGCTGTATTATGACATAAAATACATTCATGCAGTCTTCTTATGCATATAATCTAAGCCCTCCACTTCAGACATAAATCCTAATCCCTTTTAATTTCTGAGATATGCTGCTCCTAATTTTGTTTCATTGTTTCTTATTTGTTGAGTCATTTCTCTCCCTTTGGGTACAGGTATATTTTCTCCCATGCTGAAAATGACTTTTACACCGAAATCATCTCTTCCATCCCATGCCTTCCTCTCACAGGCATTTTAAGATGCCCAGCATAGGCCTTAAACGATGTGCTTAGGTCCAGAGCACCTTGCACTAGAACTTCATATTTTGGCTTTAGCTATCCACTTAACCTTACCAATTACAACAGCACTCTTTAACATGTGGGGTTACATGCAATTGATTTTTTAGACAGAAGGAAATTTCTTTCTCACAATGTTAGAAATAATTATGTTCACTTAGGATATGCCCTTCCCAAGGGCAAAGACTCGGAAATACAATTATTTACAAAATTTGCTCAGGTAATTTCCGTAGCTTCCTAGCTGGATTCGAAATGTCTATTTCTCTTTTCATCAAGCTTTAATTATTCAGAAACAACAGCAAGTTTGTTTCTCCATTTCCTAGAATATAAATGTCCTCTTCTCATCATGGAACACAGTATTGCAGTGTGGCATATAAATCTGTTTCTGAAATACACCCCGAAAATCTTTTATTTTTGTCTCCTGCCAAAATCCTTCTTTCCATCATTGTGTTCCTTACTTTTATGGTGCCATAACTGAATACCTAACAGGTGAAGTTTAGATCTATTTTAGCTAACAGCATCAAGAGGTATCTATCCATCATAGCAGAGGAAGGTGTGGCAACCAAGCTAACTTAATCCATGTGATGGAAGGTCACTGCTAATTACCTGGGCACAGCTGACAGGAAGCAAAGAGACCAGGTGAGTATGCCTGTTCTCTATCAGATAAATTCTTGCTCTGTCTGAAGTTCCTAGTCAGATCTGATCTTCCCCACAGACATTAACACCAAGTAATTTATGTTCTTATGACCTGCCATTAGTGTTCTTTATTTCTGTTATATAACATCCATTATACTTTATAAGGAATAATGGGTTTTTTGTACTACTACAGTATAAGTAGAGATAATTATCTTATTCACCAGAATCCAAGCCACTATTTTTTAAATAAACAACTCTTCCATATGTACAAAGAGGTTGATTGGATTGACTTACAAAATAAAGATTGTATCATCCAACAACAGCTGTCTGTATACTGAAAAGGCAGAAAAACCAATAGCTATTCAGTCCAAGTAGCTGAAAATTAGAATTCCCTGTTGAACTCTGAAAAGCTAGAAGCTCGGTGAGGTGTTGCTGATGTTGGGTCCATAATGAAAGGTAGAAGAGGCTGAAGTTTGTAAATGATGGGGGCAGAATTAGATGTACTCAACTCAGGTTGACTGGAGCTTGTCCATTTACATTAAATGGCTTCCTTTCCCGGCATTTTCCATCTGTGTTCTCAGCCAATGAAGGGCACTACCAACTTTCAGAGCATGCCTTCCTTTCTGTTACTCTTCCACATGCCAATGGGAGCTTAAATTGCTACTACAAACACACCCAGAGTTGCTGTTCACTAGTCCCAGACAACACTCAATCTGGTTAAATTGACAGCAGCCGCCAAGCACACTTGTTGTTGTGTAGTAAAAGCAGGATTTGTTTTTTCTTTTAATTGGATATTTTATTTATTTACATTTCAGATGTCATTCCCTTTCCCCATTTTCCCTACCTAGAAGCCCCCTATACCATCCCCCCTCCTCCTTTTTGCTTTTATACCATTTTAATTACATGCAAGTATTAAGGTCAGTTCTAGGTTGAGGGGCTAGCAATGCAATAGATCCAAATAGTCAAGGAACAAACAAGGCAATAAACAAAATTTCGTGAATACTCCCATGATCATTGTTTCTAAGGGCTTATCAGGATGACCAAAATATCTGAGCCAACTTCCCTGTCTTAGCTCAAAGTCATTTTCATGTCTGAAGCCTACTTTCTTGTTCTAGCCTAAACATTAGATTCCTGTCTGAAATTACTTCTTTGTTCTAGCCTAATATTTAGATTCCTACCTAAAATTACATCTCTGTTCTAGCCTAATGTCAGCTTCCTGCCAAGCAGTCCATTTCCTTGTCCTTGGTCCATGTCAGATTCTTGAGAAGCATCCCCAAAGGCTCCCCACATCTCCCTCTTTTTTATTTCATTAACAAGACTGAGACTGTCTTAGGTTGTTCTGCCAAGAATGCCTTTCTTATCCGTCATGGAATATGCATTATCAAAAGCAATGCACTTACCAACCTAAAAGCAGGATTTGAACACAGGTCTTTAGAATCTGCCTTTAGAATGTTGACCTTAACTGTTATGCTGTACTGTCAACCTATATCATTATGTGGCAAAACTTTTTCTAAGAAAATCTTGACTATACAATGAAGTTAAAAGTCTTAAAGATGTATGGAATAAATAGAAAAACACGTAAATAAATTAGTTTTATTCATCTTCCACTGTCTCCCATTTTATCCAATACTCACAATTATTCCACAGAAACAAATAATGCTGAATAACTTGGTCTTTGGTGTATAAATAATCAAATTAGAAAAATCTTCCACATCCCATACTATTTTATAAAAACCGCTCCCCATTGATTTCAATTTGATAATAACAATTAAAATTAATAACAGACTGACTAAACTTTTAATTTTATAGGTCTCCTTCATATTCAAATATGTATTACGCACTGTTTAAATATATTTACAAATATATCCTATGATAGAATTTTTTATTTGTTAATTCATTTTAATTATTTTAGACACTGTTATTATAAAAGCCAAACTGACTTCAAACTGTGATCTCTTGGCCTCAGCTTTCCACATACTGGAAGAGGCCTTTTGATTTGGTTTTGTTTTCTTGATCAAGTATTTTATGTTTTTCATATTTTCCCTTATTTATTTATTTATTTATTTATTTATTTTATGTTATCCCCTTTCCCGGTTTCCCCACTACTTGAAACACCATATCCCATCCCTCCCTCCCCCTGCTTCTATGAGGGTGTTCCCCCACCCACCCACCCACTCCCACCTCCCCACTCTCACATTCCCCTATACTGGGGCATCAAGCTTTTTCAGAACCAAGGGCCTCTCCTCCCATTGATGCCCAACAAGGCCATCCTCTGCTACATATGCAGCTGGAGCCATGGGGCTCTCCATGTATACTCCTTGGTTGGTGGTTTAGTCCCTGGTAGCTCTGGGGTTATTTTCCTTTTTCTTAAAAATAGATTCTTTTCTCATACAATATATCCTGATTATAGTTTCTCCTTACTCTACTCCTCTGAGTTCCTTCCTACCTCATCTCCCATCTTGATTATCTCCCTTTCTGTCTCTCAGAAAAGAATAGACTTCTCAGACATAAAAACAAAACATTAAAAAAATATATATAATAAGGTAAAACAAAAACAATCACATAGAAGTTAAACAAGGCAAACCAACAGAAGGAAAAGAGCCCCAAAAGAAGAAACAGGAATCAGAGACCCTCGCATTCACACACTCAGGAGTTCCATAAAAAGTATTAAACTAAAAGCTAAAATATATGTACTTAGGACCTGGCGCAGACCCAGGCAAGGCTTCCACTTGCTACTTTGGTCTTTGTGAGTTCACATGAGCTTTGCTCAGTTGATGCAGAGAATCTATTTTCCTGCTGTTTTCCATCCTCTCTGATTCTTACGTTCTTTCTACCTCCTCTTCATCGAGGTTGCCTGCACTCTAAGGGGAGAGATCTGATGAAGAGATTCCATTTAGAGGTGTATATTCTGATGTGTCTCTCTATGAATAATATCTGGTTATAAATCTTTGTATTGGTTCCCATCTACTACAGAAGGAAGCTTCTCTGATGGTGGTTGAATAAGAAGGCACTTATTTATGCTTATAGCAGAATGTCATTAGACTCATTGATAATATTTTCAATTGAGTATAGAGAAAAATATTTTATTGCAATGGTTAGTTTATAAACATTGAAATTTTTAGTCATTAATGTCCTTTCTATTTGTGTGTGTAAGCATGTACGTGTGTGTATTCCCGTGTGCGTATGTGTGCATGCATGTGTGCATGTGCGTGTGTGCATGTATGTGTGTGTGTGTGTGTGATTATCTCTGTGAACTGAATAGCCTTCTGTGAATTCATTAACCAACCTAGGAATAAATATTTTCCAATGACCTTTACATTTTTTGTTGGATACCACCCCTTCTAAAGTAACTGTTATACTGATTTATTTAGCATCTTTTTGTTAGTTTTTTTCATTATATATTGATATAGAGATGATTTTGGACTGTAGAAAGCATATCATATACAGTGCATTGTTCTACTGGGAACTCCTCCTCTCTTGAGTATTATATGACAAAGAAACAGCAAATGTCTGTTTTTCCAGGAACTATAAGGTTTTTCTAGAACAGTTGAGATCTATTGTGTTGTGATATTATCATTTTAGGAGACAGGCGCCTCCTCTCTGAGTAGTCTGGGTCTTTTCAGATTTCTGAATACTCATACAATGATAAAAGTAGTATATTTTTAGATTGAAACATTTTTAAATGGATATAGCTAAACTCTAAGCACATTGCCTATTGATTTACTTTTAATAGGGCATAAAATTTCATGCATGTGAATCTGTAGCTAACTACCCAAATACATTAGGGATTACTCTATGTCTCACTTATAGCCCTCCAGTCTCTTCTTGTCTAGGTTACTTTTTAAATAACATTGTTTTAATCTGCCTACTATTTGTATGGCAGTGAATAAAATATTAGATATCTCCTTTGTTTGATTATGTTCAAGATATCTTTTAATAATCAATCACTAGGGAAATGAACTCTGCTTATCCAGAACCCAATGACACTGGTTATCATATAATTCCTCAACAGAAAACAGAACATGACATTTTATAAGGCCTAAATAGAGAAAACAGTGTATAGTGCAGTAAAGTGGAGTGGCAATATCTGCAAAGGAGAAGAGGATGCCTCAGTGACAATGAGTGACACAAACTGGTTACTGGCTAGGTCCACTGAGTGATCTCTGAGCAAGTTACTTGAAGTCACCAAACCTGCTTGTTCTTCTATCTAAAGAGACTAACAATTCAACCTACATTACGGGGTTCCTGTGAAGACAAAATGATTTTATATTTTTAGAGTTGTTAGAAAAACATCTGTCACATAATATAAGCAAACAAAAGTATTTGATAAACAGCTGATTTTGCTGATATTTTATGCCAAATTTACCACATCTACTTACTTCTAACTCTAGTTTCATTTGATTTATTGTGAAAAAATAGCAAGGAAAGAAGGAAAGAAAGAAAGAAAGAAAAGCAATAATCTATTGACATTGGTTTTGTGAGAATGTATTTTGTTGGAAACTATAAAATAAAATTCTAGTAGGATAGTTGCTCTTTAAATTCATGGTCTATAATTTCATTCTGCATATGTCTTAGTTACATTTTACTGCTGAGATAAGGCACCATGATGAAGGAAACTTATAGAAGAAATCATTTGATTTGAGGTTCACAGTTCCAGAGCATAGCATATCCATGGCCATCATGGCAGGGAATATAGGAGAAGTCCAACAAACACGACACAGAAGCAGTACTTGAGAGATCACTTGTTGAGACAATAACCCTGAGACAGAAAGAAATACAACTGGAATGGTCTGTGATTTTACATCTCAAAGCCCACCCCCAAGAGACACACCCTGTAATAATTCCCACACAGTTCCACCAAGTGAGGAGCAAGCATTCAAACATATAAGCCCACAGCAGCCATTTTCATTCAAACTACCACTGTATATATGGAAATTCCAAGTGAGGATATTGCTCTGACCTACTTCATTCTGCAATGAATATTTATTGATCTTTTACTTTATGCAAAGAACCAAATATAAGAGTTGGAGGGAATTTAAAAATAAATCAGACATGAAATGATTTTGAGCTGCCTACCACTGAATTGTAATGAGGTTCTATACATATGAAGATAAGAGTAAGTAAACTCTCATGGATGGTGCCAATAGCTTGTGAGAAAGTTACTATTGTAGTGGACTATGATGAGGAATGACAACATGCAGAAGAAGATTGCTCCAATATGTGGGAATCAGATGGAAAGGAAGTTAGTCAACATTGACTTTAGGGGAAAATAAGGTCAGATGATAAAAGCCAATCACAATTGATCATATGTAATGTTTTAGGTACCGTACTAATTTGGGTAAATATAGTATAGTAGCATATTATTCCTCACAATAACTGCAGACAGATACTGATATCATCCCATCCTGTTATACAGAGGAACATACTGAATATCAACGAAGTTAGTTATCATCTCTACATTCCCATGCTAGTTACAGTAAGTCTAACACCTCAGTTGAACAGTATGCCCATTCAAGTTGAAATTAACTTATAATTGTGAATAATTTAAGATATTTCATTTTAACATTTTCTTCTGTGTTAAAACTGAAGCTTAAGTAAAGACTTGAGTCCTAAATAAATGCTAAATTCACATTGCTATCTGAATAAGGTCCTGAGCCATGCAAAAAACCGTTAGAGACATTTCATTGCTTCAATTCCTTGAAGACTGAGAGGATTTTCATATAAGGCATCCTCACAAAGGTAGATTGTTGTATCAATGCTCATAGAAAAAAATGAGGTTAAGAAGGATTGGACATAAAAATTGTTCTATGATCCTCATACTACCTCATTGAGAGCTCTGCCACTCATCACTCCTTCGTGATCTCCTCAGGAAAGAGGAGGGTTCCAGCCTTTACAACAGCATGCCTATAAATCATTGGAAGAAAGACAAGGCTGCAAGATGATGACTTTAGACAGACATAGATTGTTTGGTCTAGTGATTTCAAGGGTGGTTGAAAAATAAAGGGTTCTCTGCTGCTGACTGCTCTTCTAAAAATAAGTTCTTCACTTTAATGAGTTGCCTTCAAAAAAAAAATGCTCATCACAGTTTCTACCACAAGTACAACACTAAGTTCTAAATTCACATAAACAAAGTACATTTATGCCACACATAAATTGGAGGTGGCCATTCAGGACATCTTTATCTTCTGGCTCCTTCAAGATTAAATAATAATAGTAATAGTAATAATAATGTCTTTCTAAATGTAGCTTCCTTCACCTTTAAGGCTTTATCATCCTTTTTAGGGAAAGGAAATGTTAAAGAATCTCACAGGAGACTCCATGACTCAAGATTGAAGTAGCAGATGCTACTCTTTCCTGCATTCAAGGGGGGAAATTTCAGTAATATGACAAGACTAACTAGAAAGAGAAAATACAGTGAAACGGAACATTCGAGAAGACAGACAAACATTTAGAACTTTCTTTATAAACCAGTTCTCTGACCCTTTAACTGCCAATGTATGTTCTAATAATTTAACATAAAATGTGTGAACCCTGTAATAATGAATGAAATATCGGAGATGAGGTAGACATAGCAGGTGATGTAGACAAATGTAAGAATTGTGGGAAAGTACGGTCAAAGTGATTGACAAAATCCTGATCTTTATTGTTATGTTTTTTACTGTGTCGATCTTTTTTTTCTCCCAAATATCATTTTTAAAAAATTATTCTTTAAGCCGTTTGATCTATTTCATTAATATTCCTTTTCAAACTATAGTTCTTTATTTAATAATATTTTTATTGGATATTTTATTTACATTTCAGATGTTTTCCTCTTTTCTCATTTCCCCACCACCCAGGAACCTTCTATCCCTTAACCCCTCCTCCTGCTTCTATAAGAATGTGCCCCCACCCACTCCTACCTGCCCCTCCTCACTCTGACACCTTGGTCTTTGGGGCCAAGAGGAAGACATGAACAAACTTGCTGTTGAAACCATTGCTTAACCTACTTCAACTTCAGAGGGCTCTTCAGCACTAACGGGATAGAGATGTGTTTTATGGCACAAATAGCATAACTTTATGTTCATAAAATCCTAAGATTTAGACATTTAGTTTAGAGCATTTGCAAAAGGAACACAGCTTACCTTTTAGCTTGTGTCTAGATCAGATGGGGTGCCTATATGATAATATACCATGCTGGCATGCTTGCTTTTTCAGCCTTCTGCCCCTAAACATCCTTATGTGTCTAAAATAATACTGTGTCATTTTCTATCCTCCATTGTGTCATTCCAGTATGTTCTTCCAGCTAGAGTCTGAGATATAAATAATCACATATAAGACATCTAGAGTTTTTTTCCTTATAGGAACCAGAAATACCAAAAGGAAACTGGAAAAATTCAAAGGCTATTACTGATCTTTCTACCTGAATGGATTCCTATGTCCTGTGAGTAGAGATAATCCATTCTACTTCTGCACCCTTTATTCTTCTCATCTGGAGACCACGAGTGATAAGACTCATCAAACAGAGTGGTTGGGGATGATTATTCATTGGCAAAAATGTGACTGATGTTTATTTTAGAGAGTTGCCCATCTAATACTTATACACTTAAACTGCATGGTGTAAGAATAGCTGTTCATCTGCCTCCCATTTTGTAGATGAGAAAAGTGGTTTATAAAAATATTAAATATATCTAAGTCCATAATGATAGTATTATGATCAAAGGTAGTATCTTGTGTTGGCTAGTTTTATGTCAACTTAACATAAATTAGAGTTATCTGAAAGAAGGGAACACCAGTTGAGGAAATGCCTTCATATGATCTGGCTGTAAGATATTTTATTAATTAGTGACGTGGAGAGTAGTGCATTGTATATAGTGCCATCCCTTTGCTTGTCGTCCTTGGTTCTATAAGAAAGCAGACCGAGGAAGTCGTGAGGATCCAACCAGTAAGCAGCATTCCTCTATGGCTTCTGCATTAGCTCCTGCATCCAGGTTTATGCCCTGTTTGAGTTTCTACCCCTGACTTTTCTCGGTGAGGCACTGTAATCTGGAAGTATAAGCTAAAATAATTTTTCTCCCAAAACGTCTTTGACCATGGTGTTTTATCATAGGAATAGGAATCCTAATTAAAACAAATACGAGTCCTATTTCCCTTGCCTAGAAATTATACTTTATAATATAGTGACGATTGAAGATGATCTACTCAAGATCATTTAACATATCCTTGTCATGCAAAGATCATTGTGCATCATGGAATAGGAACCTAAATGAGATTCACCAACAGCTTTTCCAGACTGGTGTATGCAGTGCTTAGTTATCTAAGATCTATCAGCAACAGTTTTATTTGCTCAAAAGTCCCTTGCCTTTTCCAACACTGATATTCAGAACAGTAATAACTCATACAACTAAAATTATATCAAACTCAACTTAGTATACCCTTGTTTCAACCTGTGAGTCCATGACCTCTCTGGGATCTAATAAGCCTTTCACAAGGTTTGCATAACAGTTACTCTGATATCAGATATTTATGTTACAATTCATAACAGAAGCAAGATTATAGTTATGAAGTAGTGACAAAATAATTTTATGGTTGGGGTCATTACAACAGGAGGAACTGTCTTTAAGAGTCGCAGCATTAGGAAAAATGAGAATCACTGACTTAGTGTATCAACTATTCTGCACAAGCCCAGCAATAAGCATTAAAGTAATTTATTAGAAACTAAACAAACATTCATGCTGCAAAGGCTAATCAAATACATTACATTTGAATTGCATTTAAAAATAATTCCTAAGAATTTAAGTTTTCAATAAGAGAATCATATTATCAAAATATAATTTCATTTTGCAAGTAATCTCTAAAAAGTGAAGGTTAACATTCAAAGCTGTCACTTGGAAACATAAGAAATTAGAGCCACATTATATTTTTTGTTATTAAATATATCACTCAAGATAAAATTTTCATATTTATCTATCTCCCAAATGTAATAGTCAAAGCAAAATGCACATTATAATAAATGATTCATGAAGCAGAGCTTAAATGTCTGAGGAAAAAGTATTTAAATACAGAATTTCATTGTTTAAAAAAAACTCAGTGACTCAAGAATTGGTTTCATAATAGTCCTGAAAACACAAGAATAGAATATTATATAGCAGTCATTTGTAGAGAGTAGGTATAATTCTCTTTGTTCTCTATCAGATCAAGATTGCCTAGATTGCCTACTCTTGAGACTCTTTTCCTCTTACTGGGTTGCTTCCTTCAGCCTTGGTATGAGGGTTTGTGCCTAATCTTAATTGCATTTTGTTATGCTATGTTTGTTTGAGATCCCTCAGAGGGCTGCTCTTTTCAGAAGGGAAATAGAGAAGTGTATATGAGGAAGAGGGTAAGTGGAGATGTGTTAAAATTGTTCTGGTGCTGCCGTGTATTCAAATGCTAAATTCTCTACCCCTAGATCTCATAGCCCTAAGAACCAATTCTGACATACTAGCTTTTGTTATGCAAACTTGGTTCCTCAAGGTAATTGGTCAATAAAAAGCTAACACCTGTGATTGGACAGTAGAGAGCAGTAGGCAGGATTTCCTGGGAGGGAGAAAGGAACTCTGAAAAGAAGAAAGAGGAAGGTCTTTTCACCAGGAATCATCAGAGGAAACAGATTTGACTACAGACCTGGAAGGTATAGCTAGCCATGTGGCTGGATGGGTTTAGGTTAACATAGATGAGCCAGTTGAGAGTGTACCTATATCAGGCCTAAGCTTTGAAATATTAAAAGGTCTTTGTGTAGTTATTTGGAGAACTGGCTGGTTAAGGAACAGTTGCCACCATATTAATTTCCAGCATTAATACATACAGAATATTAATTTTATTTACTGGGGATAGTCCTGGGAGGAGTAGAGGGAGAGGAGGCATATTTGAGATGTATTGTATGAGAACAGAATAAATAAAAAGAAAAAATGTTACTTCATTACAGGATAGTTTAAGGGAGGATCCTTAATCACATGAAACACAGTGACTTACCACAGACCCTAACTACTGCTATCCTTTTTGGCCACAGGGAAATTATTTTCCTGTCTTCAGGAATCCCACATCATTATGACTATTTATAGTAACTTGTCATTCTATAGCTATTCTTTTGTCTTACCTTTTCTTATTTGCTGGGTTAGAAGTTCTTTAGGGAAAATGAAGCCTGTCTATGTTCTCATCCTCAACTCAGTAGATTCACATCGTTTGCTGAATGCTTGGATGTGAGAAAGAATAGGGAGATGGACTGCACATGCTATGCAGATCTTGATGGTAGCCTCTGTAGTTCTACTCTGGCCAAGTCTCACTGACCCATCTGCTCCCTGTGGGCTCCTCATATTCAATGGATATAGACGTTGAATCCACTCCTGATAGCACTCACTAGCAACCATCTCCTGATTCATTATTCTGTGTTAGGCAGTGTCTAGATAGTGGCCACAATTTTAACTATCAGAGAATCTTTTAAAGTAAGAGTATTATTCCCATCTCATTAATGGGAAAGTGCTCCAAAGAGGTTATGTAGCTTGTACATACTCTTCTAGTAAATACTAACTGTGGCCCTAAATCCAAAGCCTATAGTCTGAAAAGGGCTAAAGAAGCAGTATTGTCTCAAAGTATATTATTAGTATTATCCCATTTTCCAGCTCCTAAAACAAGATGGTCAGTAGATTCTCAGTGGCATACTTGCAGATAACAGGGAAAGAAGTATTCTATCACTACAAACCATTCCTTTTTTGTTGGCCGTTGTTTTGATTTTTTTTCACGTTTGTTATTTTATTTCTCAAAAGTTAGTGTCACTTATCACCATATATATTCACACAGAAATATAATCAGTGAGTTTTACTGCCATGGGAGAAAACAAGGTTCAAATTATCATATTATCGTCTACAAACTATTTTGATCAACTGTGCTATAGAATGAGACAATCCTGTGAGTGATAAGAGATTTTCATTTCCTCTCCCTTGACTAGAAACAAGGCTTAAATAAAGACTCAGTGTAACTATCTGCCATGGTCAACACAAGAACTGGCATGCAGAGTGAACCGGAAGCATGTTTCTATCAAGTTGTACTTCCATTAAACTAATGAAAGGCCTGCCAAGGTAGTAAAAGAGGCCTTTTGAAGTCAGTGTGGTATGCATGGTAATCCCCCACTCTTAACATTAGTCCAGTTATCTGCTCAGAACCAACACTTCTTGATGACTCATTATGAGGAACAGAGAATAAGGACGCAGGGAAGGAGTTGTAGGCTTTATTTCCAATTGACTCGGAATTTGTCATTTGGTGAGAGTTAAGCAAACATTTGCTTTTGTTGATGTGTTTAAATTTTCCAACCCCAGTCCATCAAATGAACACTTTATTCAACAAAAGAAACATCTGATCACTTTCACTCAAGTAGACATATTTGCAATTGCATAATTAATTGCAGAAAATAAGCAGTTTTGCCTAGGCCACTCACTATTTAGCAGATAACTGTTGTCTAAATTGTCTCCATTCTCAAAGGTGGAGAGTAGGTCCTGTCTTACCAATGTAGAATGAAGATGGATCCAGATGGTGATTTTATACTCTTCAGTCCCATGGAACAGGTGCTGATAAATGTAAATAGATGTTACCAATGGGGGTTTCTGAAGACATGTCCTCCATGAGCAAGGTGTAATGTTTATTACTATCCAATTTTCTCCTACTCTCTCTACCCTCCTCTTACTCTCAGTTTATGCAAATGGAATATTCACTTCTTCCCATTCCTATGTCAAATATTTCCAGACGTTCTCAGTTCCATTGTGGAACAGGCCTAGGCATAGGTTAAAACTGCCAACCACAAAATGAGAACAGTAAGAGATCAGGCAGATAGCAATTAGTACATGTCCAATAAGGACTGAATCCGATTGATTCCAAATAGTTCAACATTACCTAAATCAGCCAATATAATATTCACATGACCTATATCTACATCTCATTACTTAATTCTCAGCTGATGATAGGTACTATAGTTCTTTCCTTGGCACAACTGTGAATTTTTAATCTGAAAAAATATTAATATTGTATTTGTGAATATGGACCCAATTCTTATGAAGCAAACATCACTGAAGAGGATACAGATATACTTTTCATGTTGAAGGAAAAGGAAAGCAGATATACAAACAGACATCATAAAAAAAAGTGTTATAGAAGAGACTCAGACAGGAAAATATTTCTCATTAAGAACTGATACGAGAAAACACAGTCAGAAACTGGTATTGCTTCAGAAATGTAATCAGAAATGGCTCCAAGTAGCTTTTTGGCTGCCTCAGAAAGAATGGATAGGATTTCAACAGGGTGAAATGTCCACTCCGTGATGAAATTGAATAATAAGAAGCATGGTTTATTAGGAAATGGCCAAAATGTTAACTGAAGTGCAGGGATTTTGGGGAAGAGTCGAGAACGCTGAAGCTGGAATGAGAACAACCAGGAAATCTATCAGCGTTGGTCCGCATCTAACCTTCTGCATCCCATACTAGGACATTCATCCACACAGAGATTAAGCACCTGTCCCATGTCACACAAATAATGACAGAGCTGAGATGCCCTGAGCTCTTCAACTTCCCAGGTTGATTCACTTTACATTACATAAGGTTTGGAGGTAGATAATGGATGAAATTGAATACTGCACTGAGGTTCTTGTTTTTCTCTGTAAAGAGTGATTTGACACTAAAAACTGAGCAGCAGAGGATGATAGTGAGGGATATAGAAACATGACTTTAAAAACTTTAGGAGAGGGAACTGAGGATGGAAGGAGCTGAGGTTGATAGAATAAATGGAGCTGTGACCATCCTATTTGGATATAGGATACTAGGGCTTGATGCCTGGATAGGACAGACAGAAAGATTAACAAAACAAGGAATACAGAGTACACTTGAATGACTAAATGTGAAAGAGGACCCAAAGGGCTCTGCAAATGCCTATTGAGAACCTCTTCTGCTTAAAACACCAAATAAAAATAGTATTAATTGTTATGCTCTATCATACTATGCCCCTTCAAATTGATGGCATTACCATTTTCCTTGCAAGGGTTAAAAGAAATAAAACATAATATAAGAGAAAGAGCACCGTTTGGTCCAGATCTGCATCTGACTCCCTCATGGGACTTACTGAGTCATTTCTCTGATTTCACTTTGTTCCATAGTATAACTAACTGGGAATGTTACCTGAATAATGTCTAGGATCCTTTCTATCTCTCATGACTGTGAGTGTAAATTATAGATATAAGAGGGAGCACAGAGGCCAAGGGCTGCCAGATAAAAGAAGAGTCAACCTAGTACAAGATTCACATACATAGCTTTAGGGTTGAAGGAGCATGGCTTTAGAGAAGATGTTCACCTATCTGAGCTCAAAAAAAAAAAATCTGCTTGACTGTTCTTCCCTTCACACATGGCCTTCTGAGGTACTAAAAGTAACCCCACAAATATATGATTTAGCAATATATTCCTATGCCAAAAGGTCCAGAAATAGCACACTAGAGGCAGGAGGCTGCCATGATGCATGTCCTTTTTGACAGTGTGCTCAGCAAGTCACCAAAAATTCGGCTCCTATAGGCTGGGTGGCAGAAAGTCAATCAGGGGATTGCCTCCAGCCTGTAAGTACCTCGTTAACTGTGATACTTCTGAGAAGGCCTTTTCTTTTTTGCCATCATAAGAGCTTCATGACAAGTATCTGAGGCTTTATAACAGCCCTCACATAACACATTCCACCATGAACTAAGTCACCAGCCAGAGCTCCAAACAGAAAATCTGAGTATTTTTTGTTTGTTTGCTTCGAGGCCAATGCAATGCAGCATAGAACAATATGATGACTACAACTTTCAGTATCAAATAATCAATTATGCAGAATGGTTCATTAACAATAACTACTGAAGTCAGTGGCCAGGGTCATCACAATGCAGCTCATCTGGGCTTGAATGCACTGACCCCACCCACTCTCCTTGTCAAGAGATATCAAGGAACAGATTCATCAGGAGTAATAGCCAGATGTTTGCTTGTTAACAGTCCTTCCAGAATCACAAATGTGATGAGCACAGGGCATTTAATCTTGTCAAATTTTGTGACAGAAAACATGCTTAATTTACCATAAGCTTTACATAAATCAGAGCTCTTATTTGGACAAATCAAACCAGAAAATAGGATGTGGTCTATTTGCACAATGAGTCAAACATGATCTTTTGTAGAACATGATGAACTAATTCTGTTTTTTACATCATTATAATAGTGTTGGGAACTAAAGCAAGCATCTCCCAGACTACACTCCAACTTTTAAGATGAACTAAGAAGTGTATAAAAGTGAACAGTAATAGGATATGTCTTCATTCTTTCAGTCTGGCCTTGAGCTCCTCCATATCATGGCCCTGTCTTACCTACTTCTCAACAGGTTTTGCTGCTTTCAATACTCATAACTACTTTTGCATTTGGTCATGTTCCCTGGCATCCCAAATGCTCTAAACTGTGGGTCACTAAGGTGATAAGGGATGAACATGCATGTCTGCATGGTTGTGTATCTCTGTCTGTGTCTGTGTATTTCTATACAGGGCATTCCTAGCCAACCCTAGCCATAATATCCTGTTCCTCTCTAACTATGATATGCCTTGAGTCTGCATCAAACACAATTGTGTTGCAAGCTATCTTCTTCTTGCTTCTAGTTCCTATCTCCTCAACCATCTCAAGCATACTAAATGTGTCTGTGTCTACTGATGGTCTTAAGTGACCCCTGTAAAAGGGTCATTTCATTCCTGAGGGGGTTACAACCTATACTCGAGAACCACTGATATATAGCTCCATAAGTCCCCCATTTAAAGTTAAAAATTCCTCAGAATACTACAGTCACTTCCAAGAACATTGAACTGAAGCAAGAGTGGAGCATTATTTGTCTGCACATTTGCCTTTCAGTATGAGATTATAGTTGCGTGTAATGTCTCAGAATTCCTTACCTTCCACAGACAAATTCTGCAGACAACCATGCAGACATGCATGTTCATCCCTTATCACCTAATGACCCACAATTTAGAGCATTTGGGATGCCAGGAGGAAGATGACTAAATACAAAACTAGTTATGAGTATTGAAAGCAGCAAAACCTGTTGAGAAGTAGGTAAGACAGGGCCTTGGTATGGAGGAGCTCAAGGCTGAAAGAATGAAGACATATCCTATTACTGTTCACTTTCTCCAATTGCCCAAGTCTAACAGGGTCAATCTATGGGTGTCTCCTCTCTCCCTAAACTTTATGCATCAAGATCTATTGCTGGTGTGTGCCTAATGTTCCTGTTTCATCCTCTCTGATTTGCCATATTAATGGCTGCTATTGGGGAAAAAAAAAGAAGTACTAACATACTGTAAGAGATGGGGATGGGAGAAGATGAAGACAAGAAAAAAGAAGACAGAAAAACCCGTAAGTAACAGAATATACATAATCAAAAACACAGGAATTGAAGCAGCAGTACATAACACTAAGAAAACTTTGACTGTGCAGCTGTTTATTAGGCAAGTTATAGCAAAATGTCATTATGGAATTTTTGACTGTACATTCTTAAATTTAAACTTACACTAAACTTAAACTTACAATTATTTAGTTGGCACTAAATAACATCATCCTATTTATATAATCAAGCAACAATCCCTAATGGAATTCTACAAATCTCATCTAACACAATGCTATTAACTGGATTGTATCATCAAAAATTGGCACCTGTGTCTACACACTGGCTCAAAGCAAGCTATTGGTGAGTCAAGTTGAGTGCTGATGTGTCCATTCTTGGTCTCAGTCAATGTGGCTCTTCACCAGCTTCTCCATATAGAGCTGGAATCCAGTCAGCCTGCCTGGAGCTCTGCAATCCACTTCTCCTCAACCCTGCCATCTTCATTCTCTACTCATCCATTCCCAGCCCTGTGTCTAGCTGACTTTTTTGGATTCTCCCAGTTCTGGCTTCTGTGTGTTCTCCTCAAAGAAACAACCCCTGACCAAAGTCTGGCTTAAGGTACCTGCTAGATTCTTTCATGACATCCTCATATTGACTTTAGAGTGCTTGAAAACACCTATTCCATAGAGTTTTTTTTTTTTTGGTGTAATTATTAACCTGTGCTTTATCCACCACCTGACCCTAAGCAACACAAAGGCAGTAAGTACCCTTTTCCCTTGCCACTATATCCCCAAGACTACTATAATATTCAAAACAAATATCAATGATTTGGTGAACAAATTCATTTGCAAATTCTATTACTCCTCCTTATCTGGGCAGATAGATTTCTACATAGCTATACATCTTTATTAATCAATGTCTTTTTAAAGCATTTATTATATTTCAGGCTTTGTGACAAGCATTCCACACACCTGATCTTTATAGCAACATTATATGGTAATAGAGTCATAATCACTGCCCCATTTTGCAAATAAGGAAACTAAGCAGCTGATGATACAACTCAGTTGGCAGACTACTAGCCAGCCATACATAAAACCAAGGATTCATTTTTCAGTACCACAAAAACATGACATGGTAGCTCCTCCCTGTAATCCGAGCATTGAGGAGGGGTAGGTAGAAGAATCAGAGGTTCAAAGTCATACTCAACTGCATGGTGAGTTTGAGGATATCCTGGGCTTCATTAGACACTGTCTCTAAACAGACAGACAAGCAACAGATATAACTGTATCTTTTATTTTCCTGGTGTAATTTTTGTCCCCAAGACTTATTGCCTCTGTCTATTCACCTTGACCTAGGCCTAGTCCTGGAAGCTTCTAGCCTCCATACAATCTACTCTGGGCCTAGAATGTTACAGCCTCTGAGACTTACTGTTGAATAAGCTCACCTTTTCTAGCCCTTTCTGAATTCTGACTGGCTGTTTTAACTCACCTGTTCTGGCTCAAACTTCTCTCCAAGCTGACCGACTCAATCTGGCTTCTTTCTCAGCCTCTGACTGAATTGCTCTATTTGGCCTCATACTAATTTTAGCAATCTTTTCTGGTCTTCTGGAACTTTCTCATTCTTTGTCTTCACCTGTGGCTAGCTTGTTTTTTCTCTGAAAACCATCTCTCTATAACTGTCCTGATAAAACTACTCTCTTTCTCTCTCTCTCTCTCTCTCTCTCTCTGCACTGCTCTCTTAAGAAGCTTCTCATTCGTCTAGAATCCTGAAAGTTGAGCATATCCTATTCTGTCAGATCTTTTTCTGATTTATCACTTTTTCTGCCACTCAATTAGATATTACTTTCAAACATGGGTCCTTCCTTCTACAAACTAACTTTACCTTCACTTTTTAGGATTAAAGGTGTGTGCTCAGGGCGTGTCTGTATTTAAACAAGAGGGATTAATGTTGTGTGCTAAGGATGAGCCATAGCACAACTAGAAACAGATTTTTTTTCCAGTAGACATCACAATCTCGGGGGTCACTGTGATCAAATATCCTGCAACAAACAGACAAAGGAAACACTGCCACTAATGGTGACATTTTGTAAAATTGAACTCCAAGGTAAATCTTTCAAGACTCTTGAAATGGTCCCTGTACTATAGGAGATGGATGGAACTGCATGGGGTTGGTCAGGAGAAATGAAGAATGCGTGTTAACCGCCACATATGCTGTACATGCTTTCTGTTTTAACCCAAGGAAGCAGTTTCTCTCTGATTTGTCCTTTCCATTGGGCATTTGTCCTCCTATATACAGAAGAAGGGGAACTTTATCCATTTCTGTAGCATAAGCCACCGGTGAGGATGAATTTTAGTCTGCAGCTGTTTGAGTTTATTTACAAGTTTGTTTGTTTGCCTTTAATGGAAACACAGAAGATTTCTCTTTTGCTGTCTCTAAGACTGGATTCCTTTCTTGGCAGCCTTGCACACTCGCAGTTTTGGATGACAGAAACAGCTATGCGTATGTGCCAGGATTCACACCAGAGAATAGGAAACAGTGAAGTTTCCAAGGGAAATTAAATACACTCTGCTTTGGCTTGAATTCAAATAGCAAATGATGTTTAATTACATTTTTAAAGGGCAACCAACTCTCCAACCATAGGATTGGCTCAATCTGAAACCTCACCTATTAAGAATCCTGCAACAAGCAACCACTCTGTCTTATAAATACACCTGCAGGCCTTTGCTCCTCCAAAACTGTTCCCTTGGTGACAAGTCTGTTCCCTGGGAGACAACTGATGCATTTCCTCCTCATGTCACTCATGTCACTGACTTTAATCAGAAGGAAAGCTTCCACTCCCCCACTGGTATAAAAAGCAGGACACAATCACAGCTTTCCTGGGGGTGAAAGACAGGTCTGTTTTGAAAGCAAAGCAAAGCCTTATTGGGACTAAAATGATAACAATCTAAGCAGGTTGCAGTGGAAGCATGCCTGCATGCTAGTATCCATTTGGGCTGGTCCTTTGCTATGTCCAGCTTCTTAGTAATGAGGACTGGAATGAATACAGTACACAGAAATGTCACCAGTGAGGACAATTCCCTTTGTTTACTCTCTTTCCTCGGGGGACAGTTCTTAACAGTCCTGGGGAGAACCTTAACCTCATGTGTTCTGCTTGCCAGTTTATGGAATCAAGACTTCCTTTTTATATCAATGTACTTATGTAAGATAGTTTAACTGCAGTCTATAATATCCTTTAGTATTTATTGCTTCTTTATTTTAAATATTCTCTGGCTCCAGGTTTTTTAGGCTTATTAAGTGGCAGGCACTTCAAGGGGCAAAATAAGCAATTAGAAATTTTGAAGTTACCAAAATAATCTTTACAGTACCATTAGTTTTATCTCAGCTTTCCTACATATGATAAAATGATTGGCCCACAGGGTCTGGGAAACAAAATTGATATCTATCTAAAACCACATAACTTTTTAGCCAGAATTATTAGAAAGAAAAGACACATCTTAGCTTACTTTGGCCATGTTCTGAAAGCTGTACATTTCTGTACAGCTCATTTTAGGTAGGCACCTGGGACATATGTCAGCTTTCTAAATTAATCATGTCTTTCCAACACCACAGATGAGGATCATTTTAATTTTAACAGTGCATTTCTGATGCCTTGATATAGCTCATTTTAATCACTGAAGCCACTAAAACACAGGGTTTTGAATCTCACTGTATATCAGATAAGAACACTGATTGTGGTTACTGAACACCTCATAAACTTTACTTGTAAACCTCGTAATCATTCAGGGTACTGTGTGGGAGAGGTTTCAGGCTTCTTTTCCAAATTTTTGTCATGATTAGTCACCTTTGAGTTTTTTCTTTATCTTCTCCATGAATAGTGTAGGAGGATAAGGAAAAAGTGAGGTATTGCCACATAATGAGACTTGCAAATCCAAGAGGAAGAGGAGGAATAGGAATCTTCATCCTGAAATGAAGATTCATCTTTCATTTCAAAAGAACCTTCATCTTTCATCCTGGGATCTAATTCTTATTTGGGGATCCCAGGTACTGTATTCAGGTACTCAGGCATGAAGGACGAATGCTTCATCCCTGAGCTATGCTATTTATCCAGTTATATTGAGCCCTCAGGACCTGTCTCTTCTCAAACTATATCCCAGAAGCTTTTGGAGCATCCCTGCCTGGTTCTCTGGAGTAATTAATACTAATATAGCACTCAAATCTCCCATAGTGAAGTCAGTGACATAGAAACCACGTTTTGATCATTTTATCTTGAGGAGAAACAGTATATTATCTGGGTTTTCGTTCGATAGCTACCTACCCAAGTCAATACAGTTGTTAATAGTCAAGTGTGATGTGATCAAAGTAATGCAGGAGCAAAAATATTTTGACAATTTTTGTTTGTAATTGGTATCCTCATTTGTTGATCATTTCAATGGATGTAAAATAGATAAATAAATGTGAAAATAAAATCGACTCAAGTAGCTTTTGTCTCTGGGAGAATATCATAAATTCAAATTCTCTCCAGAATTTTACCAAACATACTGTTAGGTCATTTAGTCATGAGAGGAAACACACACACACACACACACCACACACACACACACACACACACTCATGCACACAGGATAATAAACCTTCAAAGATAATTAATGTAAATAAACTTTTCTTCATAGTTAAGTAGAGAGTTGTTGAGAGGATCAGCACAGGCAGTGGATTTCCACAGAGAGAGAAAAAGACACGCTCAACAAAGCATGAAGACAGCTACCCTCCAGGGCCAGCTCGTGAGAACAGTTCAGAAACTAAAAATGGAGTAAAATCTCGAAACCTTAGCATGTTTGCCTCTGGGTTACACTGTAAGTCAATGTAAATGATAATCACAGAGTGTGAATCTCAGGCCGTGGAACACGAGGGACTCAGACTGTTGTCTGGTTGTAGGGAGTCACTGAAAAACACATTGGTGGTGGTAAGAGAATTCACGGCTGGATAAATTCAAGAAAAGGGGAAACCTAGAGCTGAGGACAATTAAGAGAACGGGCACCATTCAAGTCACACTTTAGAAACAGAGGCAGACTTTCAGATGTACTTTATGCTATAGGTTGTGCATGCATTATGGATTGCTTTTCGGTTTAATACCGTTCTTGCAAATATTGGTAAGGTTGAGTCATGTGGACCACACACATGGAGAGAAAAGGCCTTTTGTTGGCTCTGCTCATATCTGAAGGTTTTTCTATTATCTTTTGCCATGGTTAGTAATTCAGTACGTTTTGTTTGAGTTATAGAAAAACACTGTGTGGTCTCTGGGTCTTAGAGTAGCCCATTCAGTAGACATTTTTTCATCATTTTGAAGATACAAAAAGTGTGAGCTGAAAGTCATCCTAAGAGTTACATTGACATTAAGAGCTGAAGTTGGGCCCATGCCTGCCTGGTTCTGTGGCCTCCAGTTTTGATGACTTTTGAATAAGCACAAGGGAAAATGGAGAATAAAAGAAAGAAAAGCAGTGATTTATCCCTAAGTATATCAGGTGATGAGAGAAAGTTTGCCTGTATAAGAGGGCATGGTACATATTTGTCTTCTAAGAAAATCTGAGCTTGAGTTGGCAGAGGAAGAAGAGAATTCTCAGGCTCTCCTTTAACACCAAACAAGCTAGGGCAACTTCAATGCCCACAGGGCAGGTAGAGTACAGCAATCCAGTAAAACATGTGGAAGATCACTGGTTCAAACTGCTGGCCTAGGTTCTGATCACCCAGCCTCATTCATGTCTCCATGTCTTCATTTTTTTCATCTAAAAGATAGCCTCCTCACAGTGTCTGCTTTTTAGACTTATGAGAGTTTAATGACTGAGTTGTAGTCAGATTACCTGGTATCTACAAGTAAACTAATGCTAGTTAAAAAAAAGAATGGTAGACACAACTACTCCTGCAGCCAAACTGAACAAAAATGGTTTTGAGTCCCTATATGAAACCTTCTGAGAGGTTACAGTAATGAACCCAAAGCATGACTTTTATAGGTGTTGCTTTATTCTAATTAAAACCCCTCCTAGTATGCCAGATTCAGGATCTTTGCACACCAAAAACATAAATTTTTCCAGTATAAATTTTGCCTCAGTGTTTTAGGTGAGGTGTACTGGTTATGTTCATCACTGATG
The DNA here is from genome assembly GCF_004785775.1 of Grammomys surdaster. Classification (NCBI taxonomy): domain Eukaryota; kingdom Metazoa; phylum Chordata; class Mammalia; order Rodentia; family Muridae; genus Grammomys; species Grammomys surdaster. The sequence goes on along the minus strand of NW_021620966.1, from coordinate 3,975,350 downwards.
TGGCAAAATGCCCAAACAAATCAACTAGAGGAAAGATTCATTTGATCTTGTACAGGGTACAGTCCATCTTCACAGCAGAGATATGGAAGTAGAACAGGAGTTTTCTGCTCATCTGGACACATTGAATTCAAGAAGCAGAGAAAAATGAATGCTCCTCCTCAGCTCATATTCTCTTTTATGATCTGTCCAAGATTCCAGCCCATAAAATATAGTACCTAGAAGTTAATGGTGAGTCTTCCCACTCAGCTAAAAGAATCTAGATAATCCCTCAGAGGAATGCCCAGAACCCTGTGTCTTAATTGATTCTACATCTTGTCAAGTAGACAGCCAATGTTAACCGTCGCAGCATGAAAATCAAACAAAGTTAATATCCTTTTACATTACAGATGTGTTAACAACCAAAGGTGCAGGTGATTTAAATAACACAACTACTTGATGAATAGAGGATTCTAAACACAGAAGCACCCTAAGGATCAGAAACATATGAAGAAACATTTTCTGAGTGACAAACATTGCTTTTGAGAGTTCCCTGTAACCCTAGAAAATCATAGGAAAAATTCAAGCTAACTAATGTAAAATACATTAATTAATATCTCCATATGGGTCATGAGAAGGGTGAGAAAATGCTACTCATTCTCTATCTAACTGGTGAAGGTACTTAACAGAAAAAAAAAAAAAAACAGAAGTAACAAGAACACCGCTGGCTTCTAGGTGTGTTGAGCTAATTGGAACAACACTGAATATTGAATAGATTGCTCTGTCCGCCGAGGGCCATATTTTGACACCAAGGAATATAGCTGCTAATGTGAATTCAGGCAGGGAGAGCAAACTTACTTCAGCTCCTTGAGGAAAAGATACAAAGCAAGGGGAAAGTACAGCCCATCTTCTTGATGGACTGATTCTGATAGAGCCATCCAAAGGGTTAAGCAATGGTGACATATTGAAGGGGATTTAAAAAAAATGCCCAGGAAATAATTAGTTTTCACTGCTGTATGGTACTTCCAAAGGTTGCTTCTATAATAAAATCAGGATGTCACTTTATTATTACAGTGGAAGTAATTTTATTTACTTTTTTCAGTTAACACATACACACTGGGCGGTGAGAGCAATCAGCCACTGCACTTGTTAGCTCACTGATTAAATGTGTTGTCGCCTGACTCTGAACTAATTAAAGGGAATTGAAGTTGTTTGTGCATTATCCAGCATGGTATTAACTCAGTTAACTGAGGCTTGGAGCTTGCTTACTCTTTTCTCTCCTGTATATTTTTTAAATTACTTTCCTTTTCCTTCACAATTTCACCCATGTTAGAATATCCTGTTAGGAACCATCTTTGAATCTTTGGGGTGTGTTATTTATATTAGAAGCAATTTGCATTTCTTGCCATTTGAGTGTGGAATAAAACCATTATAGGAAGCACTAGGAAACTGTAGAAGCCAGAAATGCAAAATTAAGTCATATAAATTTTAATTAATTTTCCCTACAAGATGCTCCTGTCTATGGATGTGCTGCTATGTGTACTAAATTATAAATGACATAGTCCAGGAAACATTGTCACCACCTCCTGGTAGAAAGTACCCTGGCTAATGCATTACAAACTCCTATGTCCATCTGTACTTCATAGTCCAATTCTCTAGATATTGTAAACTGAATAAGCAGAATTTTTTATCTCCAAAGACAAATAGATGCCAGTAGGCTGCTTTCTCCAGTGCACCAGATCAGAAACATATTGCTTATGTCTTATGCTAGTGGAAAATCAGCTTTAGGTGTTCAGTGGTATAGAAAAGAAACTCTGGACATACCTAAAAGAGGAAGGAAAGGAGGGGGGAAAGGAAGCACAGAAAGGAGAGAGGGGAAAGGGGAAGAGAGGGGGGAAAGGGAAAGAGGGAGGAAGAATGGAATCCTAGAACAAAAGCTGAACAGCCTTCCTGTGTGGAGTGTACTGCACCAAGTGTTTGTTGTTGTTGTTGGTTTTGATTTTGTTTTTTTCCCTAAATGATATGATCATTCCCATAAAAATAAAGCAATCAAAAAAACCAATCTTTGTATTATGCAGTGTTCTTGATGATTTCAATATTTCTATGCTATCCAGAAGCTAGTTTTGACCAAGAGAAAGATATAAGGAATTCTGGAAAATTTTTAGGACCTCCAAGTTCAAACAGCTTCCAGTTTAGAGAAAGGATAAGCACTCAGAAGACTCAGATTGGCTCACTCAGATTATCGTGGAAAGGGATGAGGAAACCTGTGCATCAAATGATTGGACATCCAGTCATTTAAATAGGACTGATGTACAAGGATAAGACGAATCCACTTTTAGGCAAGGCCGATTTTGTTTTCACAGTACAAAGCAGCCAATTGCTTTTTCAACCTCGCTGCTCATATTGACTTTAACTCATATGCGATGTGAAAATTACAATCCCTTCAACTAAACAACCTTGACTAAAAAATTGGACTTAACTCTGGTGGATTGTAAGCCAAACACATACATACATACATACATACATACATACATACACACATACACACACACACACACACACACACACACACCGAATGTTGCATAGACAGTGGTAAACATGTTCATGGCACTGGAAATATTTTTTCTTTAATCTTTTTCTACTGAGACATATTTCTACATTTTTACAGGGTAACAGTAATTTGATTGATATGGAAATGAAATGTGTAATAATCACATCAGAGTGACAAGCATATTTACCCAGTCAAGCAGTGATCATTTTGTACTGGGAATTCTGTATGCTTCATTTCAAATTCTTTTGAAACACTGATTGTTTTCAATTATTGTAAAATTAAATACCATGCTAAATACCATGGTAAAGAAAAATCAGAATTAAGCCTCCTCTGTATGTTGTTGTTGTTAAATTTTGTTATTGTTGTTGTTGTTGTTGTTGCTGCTGCTGCTGCTGTTGTTTTTATAGGGCTGGTCTTCTTACACAAGATAAGCAAATGCTCTACTACTGAGCTCAGCTGCAGCCTCTCCTCTTTCTGTCACTTCTGCCTCTGATTTCCCTGTCATAGTCACCACTATTCTAATCTGCCCTCCTATGAGATTGACTTATAAGTCTGAGGGCAGCCAGAGCCACATAGTGAGACCATGACTGGAAAGAAAATTATTTGAAAATGTATAACTCACTCCATGTCATGTACTCAGAAAGGGCCATAGTTAACACTGAAAAATACACCTTGCTACAATAATCATTCTGCAATGCCATATGAGCATTCAATATTCCTCCCTATATTATACATTGCAGAGTATATTATGAGTACTAATAAACACAAATGAAATAAAAAGGTATGAGGAAAATGCAGAGGATTGAAGACAAGAGTTGTTTACCATGAGTTAGCTAAAGAAATCCATCCTGAGATACAGCAAATATGGTGTAACATGTAACGTTAAGACCTTTACTAGAACTTGTTTTGATAGGTGTTAGTGTCATGCACCTTCTACAGTGCTCTGCCTGTTGAAAAAATGCAACAGACCCTGGAAAATTAGAATTGTTAGTTTAAGAGAGAAAGTGGGAGAGGGAGGAGGGGGCAGAGGAAAGAACAATTAAGGGGTAAGGATAAGGGAGTGGTGGTAAAATGGGGAAGGGATACAAAACTCACAGTAATTAGGAAACATGGAATCAGTAGAAGACATCCAGCTGATGGCTACTGTCCAAGCACAAGGGCAGAAGGAGAAAACTAGAAAAAGCACAAACTGTAGGCTCTTTTTAAAGTCTTGCAGATGTCAGTGTAGACCTTCTACTAACTAATACTGTAGCTTTGAGCAAAACTTTTCTCTAAGGTCCCTCCAGCAACAGTAGATTATAATGAACACCTTGAAATTGTCCTTTAGTGGCTTTTCCAACCCCAGAAACGTGTCCTCATTTACACTGTCACAGTGACTCATTAACAGAAAGCAGGATGATATGTTATCTTAAAACCCTTTAAAAAGGAAGTAGGCACTTCTCAGGGGTCCTCAAATGCATTTTTAGGCTTCCATAGAATATCAATGTCTTGGAATTTTCCAGAAGTTTCCAGACACAGTCACACTCCACACTGGTGGCTGGGCCTTGCTATCTGCCAACTTAATCCATCAAGTTCTTAAACTGAAAGCCTTGGAGAGCTGAGGCAGCCAAAGGCATTGGACTCTCCCAGCAGCAGCACAATGGAGGAGACATCCCCTCAATAGCTGTGGAGACATGGCCCAGATTGCTTTTTCACTAAAAGGATGTAATTGCTAATGTAGTTATTGACTTGATGGATCTGTCCCAGCTCTGTTTATTTCATTACAGCTGTGCCCTCAGCCATTTTAGGATAAAATTTCCTAGGTATCTAACTACAAAGAAAACTCTGTCTTCCTTTTCTGCCCCCACCCTGTCACATGTCATTATAATTGATTTAAATTTGTCAAGGGTTCACAATGTCCTGAGTACTCTAGAGTACATAGTTGCAATTCCTCAGCAGTTTCTATTCTAAATACGCTCTACTGGTGAACACAAAACAGTCTCTGTCTCCGTGATCCCTAAGTTGCCTGTGAAAAGCTTTGCTGCCTTCATGACTCAGTTATTTTCCACCACTTACGCTTCATTGATCCTCTTAAACAGTTGCTTCATCATTTCCATGTTCATCAAAATAGAGACAAGGTTGCCAAAGAGGCCATTCTAGCCAGAAGCGTTGGATTCCCCTGTGGTACCAGATGAATCTTCAAGTCATTTCTCAGTTTCAAAGGAGCTACCCCTCTACCCCACTTTAATGTGTCAGCCAAATAACATATTCCCAGAGAATTAGTTTTCACATACACCATACACACTCAGGTCTGAAGTGTCTATCATGGGAAAGTTGACTGGTTGACAGATGACACAGGGCTTTGAACTCAATCTGAGGAATAAAGTATTTGCTATAGAACTAACGAGACTATTTTTTGGAAGGGGACAAAATTTTAAGAACAACAAAACCATGTGCAAACTTGATGGCTTTGAGGTAGACGTTTTCAGAACTGAGCTACCATGTCAGCATGTGAAGCTGGACAGGAGTGAGGACATTAACCCATGCCTGTGGCCACAGCCCTAGCCATGCTGTAATTATAGAGGGGTCAACCTTCCTCTAGAAATCACTGGTATGATTTTTTTTTTTAGAGGTTTATGACTCAACCGTAAAAAAGAATCACTCCAGGCTGAAAACTGGCACAAGGCGGTGGAACTTGAGAACATGCTTTTTATAGAACAAAATCATTTCGGCTTTTTTAAGATTAGAGAAACTTTTTTTCGTTTTCATGCTCACAATGAAAATAAATCTGCTTTATATATACAAATTTTCTATGAGTATATTGAGTTTCAATAATCTCTGATGTTTAAAGCTCTAAAGTATTATTTTTATATTCCTCCCTGCTTTTGAATGCCTTTGATGCGACAGGCCTTGGGACTCTGGTAAATTTGGGCTAGAATAAACCACGAGAGGATATCTTTCCTTTCATTTCTTTCTTTCTTTTTGCTTTTCTTTCTATATATCTTCCTTCCTTCCTTCCTTCCTTCCTTCCTTCCTTCCTTCCTTCCTTCTTTCCTTCCTTCCTTCTTTCCTTCCTGCCTTTCTTTCTTTTTTTTTTAAACTACAGATGGGTTTAACCCAGGGCCCCTACCCCATATTAGGTAAGTGCTACACCCCAGTGCTAGCTAGGTTTCGGTTTGTTTGTTTGTTGTCATTTGTTTATCCCATACTGAAGTCTCACTAAGTTGTTTGTGCTAGTTGTCCATCCACTATATTACTAGGCCAGCGATCCTCCTGCCTCAGTCTCGGAAGTGCTGGTACTGCAGGCAGGCTTGCATTACCACACTAGGCCCAACCTTCTTTTCCCCCTCCGTACATTCCTAATACATTAAAGCTCGCTTATTCTTTAAGTTTGTCAAGAGTTCTTTCTAAAATATGCAACACTTTCAGGAGAAAACACTTTCATCTATATGAGCTACAAGTAAGGGAATTGGTCTTAGTGTCTACAGAAGAATCTGTGTCCAGGAGAGCATAGTAGTTGCTGCTAAAGCTGCCTACACCAAGAGTCTGTTCAGCCATCCTGAGCAGTAGTAAGCATTCACCTTTGGGTGTTAAGGTTCTATGCAGAGAACCGCAGTGAGCGGTGACGGCACTCGCCATTACAAGATGGCGCTGGCATCCAGCGCTCCCGCAAGTACAAGTGGACTGCGCATGTGCAAGTGGTGAAAGCGCGCCAAGTCACGGCCCATCCCGGGGAGTAATATGCGTTCCTGAGCAAGCAGCCAATCAGATATGAACACGCCACTCCAGGGGTATACAAGCAGTGCCTTTTTGGGGCCCGGGGTCTTCCTCCTTTCATCACAATAAACGCTTGCTGCAGAAGGATCCTGGTGTCCACGTGCATTCTTGCCGGCGAGCAGATTACACGGGTCACAGTTCTACAGCAAAGGGATCAAGGAAATGGGTGGATATCTAGGGAATATAAACTATTTCTTACTTTAATTTATTTAAAACCTCATTTAAACCATACTTTACTAAACCGACATTTGCTTTATATGATTTGTCACTTTAAGAAGACCATAAAATGGGAGCCAGAGAGATGTCTCACAGGGTAAAGACACTCACTACTGAAGCCGGAGAACTTGGATTCTATCCCAGGAATCCATATGAGAAGGAAGGAACTAACTCCAGAAGTTGTCTTCTGACTTCTTCATTGGTGTATTGGCACACACAAGCTTCTGCATGTATGCCCCCCACACAGTACCACAACCACCACATCATCATATAATAGTAATAGCAATAATAATAACAATAACAATAATAATACTAATGCATTTCAAATACCTTAAAATATATGGGAATGGCAATTACAGACTCAATATATCCAAACCAATTCCACCTCTGATAAACTCTACATCTTTCTTTATCAAGCAGTCTGCATAGTGTTTGACTTCCATTGCAGAGATTGAACTCAGTGCCTTATGCATGCAAGTCACTAGAATCCTACTTTAATTCACTAATTTAAGATAAGGAAAAAATAAAGGACACAATATAGGGATTATTAAAAGGAAAACATCTTGTTTGAGAAGGAGAATGGATCAGAAGAAGCAGAGTCACTATTTAATCAACATCTTTAGAAGTCAAGTATCTTTGTAAGCAATTCATGACCAGGTCCTAAACTTAAGGAAAGAAAAAGTAAATTCAGTTGAATCTGATGCCCAAGAAGTCTTATTATGATAAAAGATGAGTAAGGAGAAAAAATCCTATTTTCAAGTAAAACTCACTAATGCTTCTAGAAAATACGCTTGCCAATATTATGAGTTCACAGATCTGTGCACCATGTCCACAGGCAGAGAGCCTCAAACTTCCCTCCTAGGAAAGAATATGGGAAAGATGAGCCACTTGCTGAGTCAAGCAAGCCATAACTTTGCAGTCATTTATAACCCCCAATGAGTTTGGCCTCAATGAAGGAAAAGTGCTCTCACAGCTGGCTCTTTGTTAAAGCCCAGCATCTTCAAATGGCAGGGCTCCATCTGGTTGCCTATTAAAAAAAAAAAAAAAGCTAAACTTACTCTCCCAGGAAAAGAATGGAATATTCCAGGTGATCAGAAAGCTAGAAGACACTTAAGGAGATTTGGCTTGGGTTACAGCAGGCAAGAAAAATGTTTCCAATGACCTAGTTTAAGAGAATATAACCTTGCCAGGCACAGAGAAGACACAGCAGCCTGTAGGACAGGAGGAGTTCTGTGATCAGAGGTGAAGCAATTCAGTGTGACATGGCACTGACTTTGAGGCCAAGACCACCCACGGAGTCGGCCTGGCAGCCTGCACTTAGAAACCTTGCTCAAAGGACATTGCACTGGAAATCAGAGCACGAAAAGTGCTGATTGGCTGCTGGGAGTTTTAGCCTCATCAGCACACCCAGGAAGGAACACTGTCAACCCACCCTACTCAAATGCAATGGGCAGGGACAGAAAGTGAATATACTTAGTAAAGAGTTCTTCCTGGTGAGCAGCTTTTGAATGCAAAAAAATATAGTTCTTAGGATTAGACGTTGGCCTGTCTTTGTTTGGTATTTTTGATGCATTCACATGGATTTATCAGTGAGTGGGCAGACTCTTTGGTTTTCTTTTAATATTATATTGCTAAGACATAAAAGTTCTCAGCCACAGGCTGTGGTTTGAGTACTTTCTGAATTCATTTCACTCTAAACATTTGCAAAACAACAACAAAAACAAAAAACGTCAAAAATAAACAAACAAAAATAAAGAAAACAGAGGCATACATCTGGTCTGAATGCAGTGCAGACATCCATTATCCTTGAATTTCCAGGTTTTTCAAGTACATTTTTTATAAACTGTAAAGGATAGATAGAATATTACATACATCATTTTAGGCCATTTACTTGTGAAAAACTTTAAATTGGAGTTCATAATTTATTATTTGACATTTACAACGTAATTTGATATGAACATAATGATGTTTATAACATAAAGGAACCAATATAGATGGGTCCTAAAGAGATACTGAACTACTTTTGAGTCACAGCAAGAAGAAATTCATTCAGTTATTTAAACCTGGAACTGCTCAGCCCACTCTTCCTGTCTAGATTCTTTAACCATCTACTAACTGAACTACCCTAAGCCTAACCCTCCTCCCTATTTGCATTCAACATCTTGGAAGCAAGCAGATGAACGTGCAGGTATGAACATGCAGGTATGAATGCAATGCTTCCCTCCACCTTCCTAATATGTGTGTTGTTCATTTCTAGACTGAGCTTTGAAACTGCAAACCTCTTCGCTATCAAAAATAACACAACATGCTTAATTACTCTGACTTATGGCAAGGAACTCATATCCAACACGGTTCTGGTTTTGTTTGTTTGTTTGTTTCTTAGATGTATTTATCTCATTTTATATGTATGAGTGTTTTGCCTGCATGTATGAAGTGTACCACGTGTGTTCCCTTGGTAGCAAGAAGAGTCTCAGATCTCCTGGAACTAGACTTATGGATGGCTGTGAGTCATCATTTGCGTACTGGGAATTGAACCAGGTCCCCTACAAGAGAAACAAGTGCTATGAATCACTGAACTATCTCTCTGCTCCCTCCAACCTGATTCTTTATGGTGGTTTCTTTTTCTATTGAAAAGTATTCTTCAAGGTATCACCTTTTAAAAGACCATCAAGTAAATAACAGTGTAGCTTCTGTTTGCTCTTTTGTGTATCTAACTAAATGCCTCACAGATGAGCCTTGTCTGACACTTCACATTGAATGGTGTCCTGACTCGGAAAGCTCTCTTTAGTAGGACTTATGATTAAAGTTGTTATATAACTGTGTAATTGTGCCTAACATTAATTGTGCCCGAGAGTTATCTTTCCAACTGCTCTATAAGTTACATAGGAAAAAGAACTTGACCTAGTATCTTTCTGTGGCACAGTGCCTGAGAGGTGGTACTGTTCATCACTGATGATCAATGGCCATGTAAGGTAGCACTAATACTCACATGTGATGTCTGGTTTACACATCAACTAGGGAATCATGTCTATTGACCTTCTTCACCTACAAGAATCAATAACTCTGGGAAGTAGATTATCATCCTTATAATCAAGGCTGGGTTTAAATAAAAGGTTGTCTAAATCCTAACTCTGTATCAGTGGACCTCACTCCTTGTTCTCATAGAAGATAATTTCTGTGATAGAGTGCTGACATCTCTATCAGATCCTTCATTTGAGTTGTTTCAATCACAAGTTACTATGTTACTTTTGGTCTCATGGCTTGCCTTCCCTCTTGATAAAATACCTTCTTTATACATTAGCTGGAGTAACTTTAAAGGATAAAGGAACTTTGCCATGCCTGACTCCCTCAGGTTTGCTAATATACTTAGAATAAAGTCCCTCTTCTTAGCATTGGCTAGCAAGACCTGTGCTATGCTGACAAATTTTCCCATCTGTCCAAGTCAGATCATCTTTTAACTAATTCATATTCCCACATTGCAAAGTTATTCATTCAATACATATATTAATGGAAATTGATGTCGGGCTTTAGGAGTCCACTAGGATTAGATAGTGTCTAGACTCAGATGAACTTATTAGGAAGTCAGATCAGAGCTAACAAGCTTGCTTCATCTCATGGTGTGATAGCCTCCATGTTATGATGTAGCAAGAAGGCTAGACACCAGTGCCACCCTCTTGGACTTTCTATCACCACAACTGTGAAATTAACTCCTGTTCTTTATGAGTTACCGAGACTTTAGTGTTTAGTTATAACATCAGGAAGTGAACTAAGACATAAGCTGCAGCCTGACTATAACTTTCTTAGGAAAGCCATTTCTGAAATTTCAGAGATGAGAGAGCCTATAATTGTTAAGCTAAAAAATAATCAATTTTCAGAAGTGTGTAATTAAATATCAATGTTAATTTGATATGTAAGTAATATTATTTTATGTATTTTGCATGAGTTTTCATAAACATTAACGTAAATGTACGCACTGCAGGATAAGGATCTCATGGGCGTGGTTTATTTTATGAGACTATTGCCCAAAGACATTCTTTTTTATCCTATTTGCAGTATATGACAGATTTTAAGTAGTGAACAGAAAGTGTTACAAATGTTATTAAAGGGCAAACAGAGAACCTGCCAGATGCACAATACACAGGCACCTCTTCCAGACAGAGTAAAGAAGAAAGAGGAAACCTCTCAACCAGGAGCTGACTAAGCCAAGATCCAAAGCATAAGCTGAAGCAAAATCAGGCATGAGCTGGAACATGAGGCCGCACAACAGGTGCATGGTATGAGAAAGCTGCATCTAGAAATAACTGCTTTCTCAGCAGCCCCTCTTGGTCTTGCAGACTACTTTATCTAAGCTTGTTAGAATGGTGTTTAGCACCTGGAGAAGGATTCATGAATAACTTTAAAATAAATTTGAAGGAGTCTTAAAGTAGTAAAAACAAGGCTCCAAAAGGAAAAAAAAAAAAGACTGTGATTTAATATAAAGGGAGAAGATAGAAGGAGCTATCCGAGCTTGTAGTCTGAGGTAGATAAGCAGAGAGCAGAACCAGAAAATGTGGTGCACTGCACCAAAAAGTTACTAAGTTCAAGCACCTCTGTTAAGTGATTTTAAAGTACCACTCAAACTAAAGTGTGGAGCAGAGGACGACTCTAGCTGGGAGACAGGTGGCCATTATTCAGAAGTTTCACAGTAGTACATGAGAGAAATGATGTTAGACCGAGGTGAAGGCATTGGCAGTAGAGAAGACCAGTTTGACTTTACAAACATGTAAGTGATAGGACTGAACTAATGGAATGGATAATTACATATCGCAAGAGAGAAGAGGTAAGACTACATGTTAGCTAAGCATGGGCCTTACATGGGTGATGGAGTTATTGCCCAAGCAACAAAGTCACTGGGGGACAAAAAGTTTCAGTGCACAGATGACAGTTCAGTTTAGGTACATGAATTGCAGTAGATTCTGGGTAAGCCAAGGGGACAGCAAGTATTGTTATCTGAAGGTAAGAGTAAAAATGTTTATTTGGAAATAATTAGTCTTTGAAAATGTTCTATTGGAATTATTTCTACAATGTATTGGACAACTCCAGGTCGTAATTTTCACATCCAAAGGTTACATTTATAAAAGCATCTGCATAGAATTTTTTTTGAAGATGATATGGAAAAGCAGCAAGATTCATTAACTTAGCCTGTGTAGACTGTGTCTTTAATAAAATGTTAGCCATCACCAACTCTTATTTACCATTTTAACATTCATAAAGGCTACCAAACCTATGGGATTTTGTTAAAGAATGAATAGATCATTCAAAGTCAACACACTCACAGGTTAAACTACTGCCATCTGCATCTAAATTCAGATTTATGATGATTCTATTTTTAAGATACTGCCTTTCATTGCTACAGCAAGTACTGACACCATTTTTTTACATATCAACTCTATATCATAATTTTTTTCAGTTTTTCATATTATACTCTGTCATTTTGACAAGAAATTACCCAACTGCAGTGCATCTGATGTCAGTACACAAACAGTGACAAGAATTAAAGGTGCATACTCACCATCTGTCATAAGTATTTTTCTAACTAACGATGAAAAGGCACCCTAAGCATCCATGTATATATTGAAATCAACAATCAAATCATGTTCCCCTTCTACCAATAACACATGCTCATGTCTACAAACATAAGCAACCTTAGCAGCTATGATGGTTCATCTCAATCTTGATTAGTTTTAGAAGCTCCCAAAGACTGACCTCCAGACATTCCTTCAAGGAATCATCTTGATTACATTAACTAAGCTAGGAAGCCCCATTCACTGTGGATGGCATCATTCCCTGGGATGGAATCATGGACTTTATAAATGAGAAAGAGAGCTGAGCACAAACATTCATTACAGGCTGGCTCTTCACTCTGGGTACAACAGGACCCACAGGATCAAGTTCCTGCTGCTGAGACTTTCCTACGCTGATGGACTAGACCTGTGAATGAGATTGGAAATAAACTCTTTCTCCCTTAAGATGCTGTTGGTGGCATGCTTTATTACAGCAATTATAGAACAACCTAGACACCAACTTTCACTGTCTTGCTTTCGTACATCTACAATACAACACTATGACATGGAGTCTTAGCATTAAGGAGAGATGAAACTAGAGTTCATTGTGTTCACAAACATACACACATGCACACCTTAAAAATAAAGTTAAATGAAATGTAGATTATAAAACTGATTTAGGAAGAAAAATTTTCCTTAAGGAAAGTACCCAAAGTAGCCCACAGACCTGTACTTCTTAGCCTCATTCAGTGTATCTGAGGCCCAAAGTGGTATTTTACGAAATTTATAAGCTAGAACAGCAATATAGGACAGTCTCTAGAACCCTGCTCTTCCCTCAGCCCAGGATACATAGTTAACAGATTCACTCCTGCACTTCATTGAGAATCATTTCTAATGGAGCAAGCCCTGAGTGTGTTTATGGTCTATAGCCTTCCAGAATCTACTGTTAGAGTGAACAGATGAACCTTAGCAAAATTCTCTATATTGTCTTTATTTACCCATATAATTATAGAGCTAAAAAATAAGTAACCCAGTATAGATAATTAAAGGATTGATATTGCAAGTCATTGTCTACACGAGATTTGAAAATAAGACTGGCATCTGTTACAGAGAAGAATTAATTAGGTATTACTTTAAATGATGAATCCTGGCTCCCTTTCCCATGAGAACAGTTGGTAAATGTACTGTTCTAATTAGGGATTTGGCTCAAAATATCATTTTATTCTAATCAGGAAGCCTATTAAGATTTTTATTAATACTATCAGTTTTACTAACTATCTACATCACACATGTCATATGACACACAGAATCACTTTTTCCTCTGGTGAGGAACTGCTTCATGTTTACAATGGAGGCTATGATTTTGGGGTGCATTTTCTGCATTCCAATTTCCTTTGCTTCCAACCTATGTGCATTGCTAGCAACTTGTATCATTGCTGCAACAAAATATGTGGAAGAAGCAATGTAAGAACGGAAGGGATTATTTTGACCTATAGTTCATCATGGTGGGGAGGGTACGGTGGTGGGAGCAACAGGCAGTTGGCCACATTGTCTGCACAGTCAAGAGTTAGAAAACAAGGAAAGCTGCAGCTCAGCCCCTTCTCTCCCTCTCATTCAGTCCTGGAGCCCAGCACATGGAACAGAGCTCCCCACATTTAAGATGGGTCTTCTCACCTCCACTACTCTAATCTAGAAAATCCCTCACAGACACTCCCAGAGATTTGTTTCCATGGTGATTTTAAATCCCATTAACTTGACAATCAAGTTTAATCATAATAATAAGCTTTCCTCATGCTGTGCTGTGAGAGATGTGATATTAAACATCTCATTTTAAAAATTCTATAAGTAACAGAAAAGCAGGGATCTACTAAGAGGATGGGAGACATGTTTTATTTTAAATCACAGTCCTGTGCTCTGTAAGAAAAACCAGATCTTCCCAAGCTGTTTCCAAAGCACTTACCAGCATCCCCAGCTTTTAGTTTCTATCTCCCCATTTCTACTTCAATCTACCATTATATCTTGCCAGCTCTGATGTTCTGTTCTAGAGAAAGAAGAATAAAAGTTTGTGACATTAAATACTGATTGTACTGTGACTCAGGGTACTGATATATTACAGACTGATTTTTTTTAACTTTATTATTTTTGACTTCTTACTTGAGTTCCTAAATTCTCCATATCTTCATTTGTCACGTGTAACACCAACATGATCCTAATAGTACCATACATTTCTCATGTGTTATTGTCAGAATTAAATGAGATGACGTGGCTTATTCAATACTTTTCAAGTATCACTTTCAGTACTGAATAGCTGTCTTACACTTTCTGAAAGTATACTAAACCACTCAGAGCTGGAATAAGAATAGAGAAAAAAATACAAATGCTTGAATGGGTGTTTTAAAAGAGCATTAAATTTTATTACAGATTTTACAGATAACATGTTGCTTTCTACAACTGTTTGATTGCTATGTATGTCGGTAGGCATTACTCATAGAAAAGATCTACCTTAATCTCAGATAATTCATTTTTCTGTATGCATGTATACATGTTTATGAACACACTGAACTCTCTTTCTATCTCTCCTTAATGTTAAGACTTCATTTCATGCTCAGCATCCTTAGTCATCAGGGAAATGCAAATCAAAACAACCCTGAGATTCCACCTCACACCAGTCAGAATGGCTAAGATCAAAAACTTAGGTGATAGCAGATGCTGGTGAGAATGTGGAGAAAGAGGAAGATTCCTCCATTGTTGGTGGGATTGAAAGCTGGTACAACCACTCTGAAAAGCAGTCTGGTGGTTCCTCAGAAAATTGGACATAGTATTGCATGAGGACTCAGCTATACCACTCCTGGGCACATACCCAAAATATTCTCCAACATATAACAAGGACATGTGCTCCATTATGTTCATAGCAGCCTTACATATCATAACCACAAGCTGGAACCAACCCAGATGTCCTTCAACAGAGGAATGGATACAGAAAATGTGGTACATTAATACAATGGAGTACTACTCAGCTATTAAAAACAATGACTTCATGAAATTCTTAGGCAAATGGATGGAACTAGAAAATATCATCGTGAGTGAGGTAACCCAATCACAAAAGAACATACATGATATGCACTCACTGATAAGTGGATATTAGCCCAAATGCTTAGAATACTCAAGATACAATTCACAGACTACATGAAGCTTAAGAAGATGGAAGACCAATGTGTGGGTGCTTCAGTCTTTCTTAGAAGGAGAACAAAATATTCATGGGAGCAAATCAATAGACAAAGTATGGAGCAGAGACTGAAGGAAAGGTCATCCAGAGACTGCCCCACCTGGAGATCCATCCCATATGCAGTCACCAAACCCAGACACTATTATGGATGCCAAGAAGTGCATGCTGACAGGAGCCTGACATAGCTGTCTCCTGAGAGGCTTTGCCAGAGCCTGACAAATACAAAGGCATGTGGGGCTGTGGTGTGTGTGTGAGCATGGGTCCTGTTGGGCTGAGTTGTAGGTCCCTCGTGTCTGCTGCCCCAGGTGGCTGGTGCCGCAGTTCAGGGGGCAGAAGCACAGGAAGTTGACTGAATTCACTCCACGCGTGCTGGGAGGCCCGAAGAAGTCAGGCTGTGAGAAGCAGCAGGACTTTGCCTTGAGTGTGGGGAGAACACAGTCTGAGACCCTGTGTGGGCCAGAGCTTGTGGGTTAGAGATCTCTGGGCCAGGAGGCTGCCAGAGACTGGCTGGTCTCAGCCCTTGGGCTCCCAAGTGCCACTGAGAGGCCACAGAAGGACCTGAGATGGGGGCATACTGGCTAGACCGACCCACAACCGAAAGGGGCAAGGGGAAAAAGCTCAGGCAATGCCCCATGGGGTAGAGACTCTTGATCATGGTGACTCACTTGGCTGGGTCTAGGCTGGCTCGGCTAGTTTGCTTGAGTTGGTGGGCTCCATGGCTGGAAAGCAGAGGGGTCTTTGGTGAGTGGTTAGGCTGTGGCTCATAGTTGAAGGCCTTCTCCTAGGTTCCCCACAGCCGGCCACAAAGACAAGAGGTAGTCCATGGTTTTAAAAGGTTTATTGCCATGGTGGAAAGTGGATGAAGCTGTAACCCTTGTTAACCAATCAGAACGCCACCCACCCACCCAGAGCTCCCAGGGACTAAACTACCATCCAGCTGCATATGTAGCAGAGAATGGCCTTGTCACAGATCAATGGGAGGAGAGGCTCTTGGTTCTGTGAAGGTTCGATGCCCCAGGGTAGGGGAATTTGAGGGCAGGGAGGCAGGAGTTTCTAGGTGGGTAAGTGAACATCATCATAGAAGCGGGGGAGGGGGGAGGATAGAATAGGGGGTATCTGGGGGCTAGGGGAACCAGGAAAGACGTTAACATTTGAAATGTAAATAAGGAAAATGCAAGAAAGAAAAACAAAGACTTCATTTCATGATGTAATACTGTAGATGTAAGGAATCAAGACAGTGAAAGTTGGCGCCTCTGTTGTTCTATAATTGCTGCAACAAAAGGCAATTACCGCTCTGTATAATATTTCTGTTGTGCTTGGAAAAGGCAGAAATTATTAAAACATCCCTTAAGCTGTAAATATTTGGGCAGGCTATTTGTATGGGATGACTGTCCTGTTATAAATGCCTTCACAACATCCAGACCATAGTATTACCTTGTCAGAGGACAAGGACATCATTGTAGCTAAAAGAAAGCTCACATCTGGGGCTAAGATGAAACAGAGCGTTGGCTCAATGCACTTCTACAGGTTGAAAGGCAGCAATCTTGAATGAATAGCATGTGTATATACATGTTTGTACATGGGGGCCATTAGAAAATCTATCATGAAGAGGCTAGTGAAAGTATACTTTGTGGGATACTGGATGTTCATCAGGAAAATGTAATTGCAATGAATGTAGAAAATTACACTCTCCATAGACCTGAGCACAGCTAACAAGTGGTCATGTATAGAAATATAATTTTAAACAAATTGAGAAAACATTGAAATATCTATTACCCCATCAAGAAGCTATCCATCATATAAAGTAACAAGGAAGTTTCTAAAAGAAAGCAAACATAAAAATGTCTTTATCATTTGAAATAATAAAAGCTAAGGATGCTTGTGATGATCAAGGTCTGTAACCCCAGCACTTAGGAGTCAAAGATGGAGAGTTGCAGTTCAAGGTAAGCCCAGGTTGTATGGTAAAGACATGTCTCAACAAAAGAAAAACTGAACCTAAAACAGAAGTGAGGACAATAGCCACAAAGCCATTGTCTACTCTTCCTTTAAAAACAGTATTTTGGTTACTTTGTTGTGTTACTTTAAAATGGGATGGTAGCTTTGAGTAGCCTTGAATATAAAATGCTCCTGCCTCATCTTCCCTCCAAAGGGCTAGGAATGCAGGTATGGACTACTATTTTCACTTAACAGCAACCAAACACTACTGTCTCAGTAGTCAACTAGTATGATTGCATGAAGAGCAATCTAGAAATAAATGTTTAAAGGATGATTACTGGGCCAGTGAGATGACTTAGTGAGTTAAGATACTTTTACCCAAGCCCAGTGACCTGAGTTTGATAACTACCTTGTACAAGGTAGAAGAAGAGAACCTTGGACATTCACATATATATGTGCTATGATACATATGCACTTCACACATGCACCCTCGCATGCACACACACATGTAATTAAAACTGTTTATCATGAAGGGTTTAGAATTTAAATTGAAAATAAACTTTATAGAGCCTTAAATATATTTATTCTTACAACTTAAATTTGTTAAAAGAGAAGGATGCTAATGAGAAAAAATGGAAGTATATATTTTCATTAATATATCTTTATTAATTCTTTGAGAATTTCATACAATGTTATCTTGGCCATATTCACTTCCCACTCATAGCCCAAACTCCTCACAAATCCATTCCAACCTCTCTACTCAACGCTACATCTTTTGTTTTCTTTTCTTATTAGATGACACGACCTCACAACAGATATCCTGTCCTCTGGATATTAGAGTCTTTATGCATTGTGCCCTGGCTCTAGGGGTTGTATTATACATTTATTAGTTGGGGTGGGTACCCCAAGGTTAATTGATCTCTACATCTGACCAGTCGTGGTTTCTGTAATGATCTCTGCCTATACATATTTTCTATCAATATGTTCACACCTGAACATGCTTCAGATATAGCAAAAAAATAAAAATAAAAAATAACAAACTCTTATAAGTTTAGTGTAAAATATTTTTGAAGTTATACTTACTTCTTTTTTTTCTTACAAGTATGGCTCAAAATTAGCAACATATTGAACCAAGAAGACACATGTATAGTCTGTCTTAAGTTGGGTTACCTTTGCTCTGATAAAACATCATAATCAAAAGCAACCTGGGGAGGAAAAGGTTTATTTGGCTTATATACCCCAAGTCACAGTATATTGGAAGAAGATAAGGCAGGAACTCAAATCAGTCAGGAACCTGGAGGCAGGGGCTGATGCAGAGGCCATGAATGACTGCTACAAAAGTGGCTTGCTCAGTCTGATTTCCTATAGACCATGGCCAGGGGTGAGGACTTTCCTCATCAATCACCAATTAAGAAAATGTCCTAAAAGCATGCCTGCAGTCAGGCATTATGGAAACATTTTCTCAGTTGAGCTTCCCTCCATTCAGATGACTCTAGTTTATACCAAGTTGACGTAAAACTAAGCAGCACAAGCACCTAGCAGCAATACTGACTGATGAGATCCTGCTGAGGAACTCCATCAAGTTTTTGGGTTGTTTCCATCACACCCACTAACTACCTCTCAACTATCCAGAATCACCAATCTCTAGCTGCAGTTCCCAGGCTGTATGATAACTAGGTGACTGGTGTCTACAAGGAAGAATGGGAGGACACTTTGGATTCACTCTACCTTCTGAGTGGTTCTGTTGTAGAAACTTTGCCCAAACAGACTTTATATTAATCTATCTTGAAGGTTGGAAAAATGAAATTATGTCACCATTTGAACGATTTTATATCACAACAGGAAGGAAACTCAGATGACCTTGAAGCTACTTAAGTCTTTGCAAAAATGCCTGGTTTTTGAAAGTAATGATTAAGCTATGATGCTAAGGCCACTTGTTGCTAGCATTGCATCCTCAGAGCTGATATGAGCTTCTGTGCTACCATTGACTTAGCCTCTGTGGGGGAAAAAAAAGGCACCTTCAGCCACCATCCAAAAAATAAACCTTTCTCAAACACATCTAATTGTCTTAACTGTTTTTTTTCTTAACTCATACAGTTTTAACATATCTTTATAAAAGTAGGGTGTAGCTTTCAAGTTACTATATTCAGAAAATCCAGTTTCTACTATTAAGACTGTGACTAAAGGAAAGGAGATCCGCTAAATATACAGAAATCATAGCAAAATCTAAAATGAGCATTTCAGTACCCTAGTGGAACACAATTTCAAGTTCTTCATGTGCTTGGACTCTATCCCAAACCACTAATTACTTCTCAGCTCAAATGGGCAAAATCATTAGCAATTTACATCGAAATAGGTGAACAGATATGTTTCTTTCTTTCTATTCCCTGTAGAAAACAGCCTGCACCATACTGCAATGCTGAGAAAGTTTATTCTTAGCAGCATGTCTCCCCAGACAGTTTACAACAGCATGGGGAATATTAAGTATATGATTAATAAATAATCACAACTCTGTCCAATCTCCAGCTCACACTCAAAAGAAGTCGTGATTACAGAAGACGTCTCAGAGAAGTTCTGAAAAGAATATTTATACATTTTAATTTAGATTTATTCCAGAATTAATGTACACATATTTACATATCCCATGCATATTTACATATGAAATTATTTTAACCATTATCAGTATATACCTACCTCCAGGGAGAAATGCAATAAAGAACTTAGCAGCCAGAAAGCACAGTGAACAACAATTTAGAACAGACGGTAGAGAGGATCATAAACAAAGAGAATCTGAAATTAGAGAAGGAATTTTTAATTAAGTGGAATTTGATCACTCAGCTGGAATTTGTGATACTGGAACTAGAAAGCTTTGTTGTTGTCAAAACTGCTTTCATATATTTCATTAATAGACCAAGAAGAAAATTCCATTTCAGTCTTCTACATTGCTTTTCTCTCTCTTCCTAAAGAGTGTAGTGCAATGTGAACTATCTTGATCATTGCTACACAGAAAAGGTGATATGGTTACTTACCTAAGTGTGGTACAGCTATGCCTAACCTAGGTCTTGGATTTGTGGGGAAGCCCCAAATTCCTACTTGACCAATGTTATGTTAAATTCCAAAGTTATAATCATTGTGACTACAAACAACAACAAAAAAGCTGTGCATGGGTAAGGGAGTATGTCTAGTTCCAGATGCACCATTCTGTGTGTGCCAAGAGATGTCTGAGAAGCCTATGGTGACAGTCCCTATCCTTCTTTATGCAAAATTATGAGCTAAAATGCCAGACAGCCCTCTCATTCCCAGGCTTAAGTAGGATTAAACAGAATGGCATAGCAATTAAAAACACAGACTGGTATCAGTGTGCTTGGGTTTGAATCCCAGATCTACTAATCCTAGCTTTGTGTGACCCTAGGCAGGCAATTTAAGGACTTTATGCCTCCATTATTCTATAAAATAAGCTTCATAATAATTATAATCTTTCACACAGTTGTTACATGTGTGTCTATGTGTATGTATAAAACTATCTAAAATAACAAAACAGGAAATATGATCCATGTGTTTACTAAATAAATACATATTATATATGTCAGTTTAGGAGTTACAATCTGGTAAGAATTTGGTATTCCTACTCCCCTTCATTTTTTTTCACTCCATCTTATAATAATAACTATAGGCATTGGCCTTGTTCTATATGGTTATGGAAAAATTCTCACCAAGGGACTCTACTATTTAAGTCCTTCTACATCTGATTTTACATCTGTGATTTTTGAACTCCAGTTCTCTGGGATTGCTGATGATTTTACAGCTTTGTTATAACCCTGCCTTTAGATCTCTTAGTCACAAGTTTATATTGTACAGAATTTGTAAGAATCCTGATTTTTGAACCAAATACAACTAGAAATCAAGCCCTATAGCTTTCTTTCATTCTGAAAAGAGCATTCTGTAAAGAGCTAAAGAATCAGGCTATCTGTGATCATTGTGTCGCAATGATCTTGCTCATTGGGTGGCCCTGGTCAAAGCCTTCAATAACTAACGACTAAAGAGGAAAAGCAAAAGGACTCTCCAAACCTCTGTAGCCTTGAAAGTTTGCCGTGTGTTTGTAAAGAGTACAGAGCTCTCGGTATAGAACGCAGGCTTGGTTGATTTTTATATTCATAAATAGAATCCTAAATGAAAGCATCCCCTTCAGGTAGTGTAGAGGAGAATTATTGATTGAACTGACTAGCCTCCACTCAGCCATTGGACTTGAGATTCTAGTGCTGAGAGTGTGTAAGCTAAGAAGCCCTTAAAGCATGCCCTCTTTCAAAGCTTTATATCAGGGTCTCTCCTTGGCTTCTTCTTGGTAGGGTTTTTGTTAGCCGTTCACTTTCTCTTTGTTTTCAGCAGTGGGAAGAACTTGGACAGATCTGTGGAGAAACTGAGTGGCTGGGTCACTAAGAGGATTTTAGATTTTAATAGACTCTCTCTGTCCTGCCCACACAGACAGCTATTTCTTAAAACCCTAAATATGAAGAGTTTGAATCAGAACTTTAAACATTATAGAACTGAATCATCAAAGGCTTTTAAACCTGAGACTGGGTTAATGAAGGACAAGGGAAAAAAATCTGGTGTAGTGAATCCTTAACTGTTAACAATGGTTCCCCTGGAGCAGAACAGAGGGAAACTGGGAAAAAAATGTTTAATTGAACCAAAATAAGGTGCTACAACACACGTGAAAATCAAAGATTTCAGAAGGCACATTAAAATTAAGAGTGAAGAAGTGAAGGTGAATTTTTTTTTTATCTTTCTTTCTGGAGGCTGCTAATGTAATGGCAATGGATGCTGGGAAAGGTGCTGGAACAGGCATAGTTAATAGTTTCCTGAAAAGTGAGGACAAAGTGGTATCTTTCCCCATTAAGCTTAATTTATTCAATTTAAAGAAATATTCTTTATTCTGGTAGTGTGTTGTGTCTGTGAGTGTTTATTTTCCTTAAAATATCTTCTCTTTGAAAGAAATGATAATAATATATGATCCTCCTTTGTTGCTTTTTATTTGTGGTTCCTTGCTCTTACTGATAGCATTAAAGGTCAGCAATTCCATATTGTCCCCACAAAGAAAAGAAAAATGCTTTGTCCCCTGAACACAAGAGTCTGAGACCCAGCAATTTGTCACTTCTCTTCAAGGTGGTAGAAGCGGTTGCAAGATAGATGCTGCCTCTACTCTTCATTGTGAGCTTTCAAGAAGAAATACAGAAGGGAGAAAGGAAGATGTGCATGCACATTAAACCGAGAATCTACTACAGACATTAATTGACAACCACTGCTCTCCATAAGGAATAGCCAAGTATCATCCTTGCAAGACCCAAATCTTTTCTTCATTTTATATTTTTTCTTGAATTCATCCACCCTTGTGGACAAGAGAGAAGTAGTTTATAATGGATTTTCCAAAATGAGATGAATAATATTTCAGGAGACAAGCTTCTGTGCTCCACATAAAAAAGAACTTTGAAGGAGAAACTTCAAGCAAATGACAGTTCTTTTCATGAAGAAATCATAATATTCAGACTCTAGGGATATAACAAATATATTCTTTACTACAGAGCAAAGCTAAATAAAATCCTTTAGCTAATTCTAATAGAAAAGTTTCTACACACAAACCAAGTAAGTAGGCAAAATCTATAAATACATATTCCTTGAGCTCTCAAGAGCTATGTGGAGAAATGAAAAAAACCAATACCCAAACTATATGAAATAGATGAATATGTAAAACCCAATCCAAACCTCTTAAAAATGATTAAGATATTTGAATGAAGAGGTGGCTCAACTAGTAAAGTGCATGCCACTGAAGCATGAGGGCCTGTGTTTGAAACCCTCAGCACCTACATAATAAAACAGAAATGATCATATTCATCTGTAAAACTAGCACAAAGGAGCAGACACAGATAGGTCCATTACGTTCACTGGACAGTCAGTCAAGGTGATCACCTAATGTCAGGTTCACTGGTAAATGACATTGTCTCAAGAGATAGGGAGCCATTTAGGAAGACAGCAAACATCAACCTCTGGCTTTCATGTGCCCCATACTTTTGTAACACACACACACACACACAGTTTAAAATATTGAATTTCTGTAAACTCTTGTGGAGATTATAATATACTTTGCTTCAACTAAGTTGATTTGCTAACTATGTATAGGGGTGTGTGTGTGTGTGTGTGTGTGTGTGTGTGTGTGTATTATTTAACAATACTTTTCAGTGAAAATATTTGCTTCCTTATAATAAAGTTGTTTTGACTGATAGTTCATCCACACCATTTTCTCCTCCTTCATGTCTCTTCACTCACATGTGAGAAATCTTCTTACAAATCCTACTCATTCTTCAAGACCTAAAGTTTTGTTTTTTTTTTATTTTACAAACACTGAAGATGAAGCATGTGCTAGGCACATGATTTTCCCAAAATGCCTCAAAAAACAATTACAGGTTTTAAGTAGATTGTGCTTTAGAATGGAGACAATAGCATGAAATATGACTTGGAAGAAATCCTGAACTAAATCAGGCAGGTCCATTACATGACTCTTGTAATCATTGATGATGGTGATTGTCAATGTGTGGTCAAAATCAGAATCATCTGGACACTTGTCCAAAATGCAAAATCGTTCATACCTTTTTCAGACCTATCAAATAGCAAACTGTAGGTTCTATCAAAATACCTTTCATTTTTAATGTTCCTTCTACATGATAACTAAGACAAATTATAATCAATGAAGCATTAACTTAGAAGGCCACTGAGGAGTGTCAGGACTTTTGGGTGTGGATTCACAGATCAGGAAACATCTCCAGATGTTATGGAAGTAGGAGGGTAAACTGCTTCTGTGATGAAGAAAAAATAAAATATATTTTGAAGTTTATAATTTGTGAAAATCATGCCTAATAGAGTATCTCAGAGATATAAAGATACCAAGTAAATTAGATTTAGCAGAGTTAGCTAGAAATATATGTTAATTTTATAGAGAAGTATGTTCAATACACAACCAGAGATGTCAATAATAATTGTTGAAGAGAAGAAACATCACAAAAAGGAAAAATTAGTGTGTAACAGTCAAAGTTTTCTAGAAATGCAAAAATTAGTAGACTATGTATCTAAATAGATGGTTGAGGATTTATTAGCAATATCAATTGACGTGATCATAGCAGCTAAAAAGTCTGATACTTGGCCACCCTTCAGGCTAGAGACCCTAAGATGTCAGTAGCACTGCTGAGTTTAAGTTTGAACCTCGGAGAACAGGGAAGCCAAAAATACAAAGCCCAGTTTAAGGCTGAAACATGGAAAGCAAGCCACTGGTCCACGTCCTGGAATCTAAAGGCCAGAAAGCCTGGAATTCTAATGTTTGTGACAGATCATGCCACACTCTAGCTGTCTGAGATTAATGCAAACTGAACATTCCTTACTGTCTCAGGAATGTAGTCACTTGGATGGTGCAGGTACACACTGAAAGCTGGTGTTCCCTACCCAGAGTGCTCAGATGCATGTGATTATTACATCTGGAAGCAACTTCACATGCACATCCACAATAAAGTTGGATATTTCTAACCCAATCAACTCAACACTTAAAATTAATCACCACAAGGTAAGAATAATTTTTAAAATTGTCAGAGGTTTTGGTTCCTTATTGCTTGTTTGTTTGTTTGTGATGTACTCTGCATGTTCTGCATGTTCTGTGGCCCAGCTGTGAGAGCTAACACAATGTGCGATGTCAGAAGCCATCTGAGAAAGGTTATAGCAAGCAAGTGAGCTTTCTGGAGATGGTCCACCCTTTCGCATGGTTGAAATGGGTTTACTCTGAGGTTCAGAGTCCTCAGAGACATCATCCCAGGATTGCTTCCCACTTCTGAAGTACATTTTTCGTAATTCCTAGACATTAGCCTACTCTATTACTCTATTGAGCAGATTTCCTGCAAAATCAATATGAAGATGTACTTTCATGGAGTAATGCTATGTAGATGAATTGATGATTTCATAATTCCTGATATGGTTTTATAGAACTAATAAATTGATACAAGTAATCTCAAGCCCCATATAGAATAAAAGCAACAAATAGAGCTCTGTAACCTTCATGTATCATGGGCTAATTGCACTAGGAGAAGAAAACAGTCTTGGAACAAATTTACAATCAAAGAAAACACTCCTTCTAGTTAGGGAGAAGGCCACTATCTGGTAACTAAAGGCCATAGCTAAGAATAGGCTATTTATTGTAGGTGCAAGAACAGAAAATATATGATGGCCTAATTTATCTATACATCTTCAAAATAATAAGACACAAGGCAGATGATTTGTCTCTTAACAAAACTGTGCTAATTTGTGGCATAAAAACTATTGCTTTAAACTTATAATGATCTTAAGAAGCTAGCAAATATATAATGAATGCTTAGTCGGGTAGTAGTCATCAAACCTTACAACTTTATCCTCTCTACAAGTAATTCAGGCACAGGGGAGGGAGCAGAGACTGAGGGACTGTCCAACCAATAACTGAGTCCAACTTGAGTCCCATCCCATGGGCAAACACCAATCCCTAACACTATTAATGATACTCTGTTATGCTTGCAGAGAGGAACATGTTGTCTTCTGAGAAGCTCCACCTAGCAACTGTATCTGTATCAGACAGATACAGACACCCACAGCCAAACAGTGAATGGAGCTCCAGGATTCTTATCAAAGAACAGAAGGAATGATTGTAGGTCCTGAAGGGAATAGGAACTCCACAGGAAGACCAACAGAGTCAATTAACCTGGACCCTTGGAACTCTCAGAGTCTGAACCACCAACCAAAGAACATAGAAGGGCTGGACCTAAGCCTCCCCACTCAAATGTAGCAGATATACAGCTTGACATTCATGTGAAATCCAAACAACTGGAACAAGGCCTATCCCAAAAGCTGTTGCCTGTACAGGGGTGTATGTTCTTATAGCTGGGCTGCTTTGT
Organism: Grammomys surdaster; assembly: GCF_004785775.1. Lineage (NCBI taxonomy): Eukaryota > Metazoa > Chordata > Mammalia > Rodentia > Muridae > Grammomys > Grammomys surdaster. The sequence continues at coordinate 3,949,190 of NW_021620966.1, read as the reverse complement.
GTGGCCTCATTGGAAGAGGAAACACCTAGCCTCTCAAAGACTTGAAGTGCCAAGATTGGCAGGGGAAGGGGAGATACCCAAAGGTGCTTCCACCTGCCCAGAAGAGAAGGGGAGGGAGGATAGGGGAAAGGATTGTGGGAGGACAAAACCAGGAGGGTAGCAGTAAATGGAATGTAAAGTGAATAAGTAAAACAAAAAAAATTAATTAAATTAAAAATAAAAGTTTGTGTTCTTTATTCTCTATTGCTATCAGCAGGAGTTAATTGCCAGAAGCCACCAGCTTTAGGCTCCTAAATAGCAAGAAAGAGTTAAATTGACAGAAGCTATCAGCTTTTTGGCCCCTGAATTGCAAGAGAGAGTTAATGCCCAGAGGTAAGCAGCCTCTGGTCTTCCTACTTGTGCCCAACCTCAGTACCTGACTGCATGGTACCCCAGCAATGCAAGTATGTGGTAGACAGATGGGAGAGAAAAACAACTGGAGCATCTTGAGATTATGAAGAGAGATGGAACTGGAGATTCAAGAGTAGAGACAAGTAGCCTGATGTCAATATCCATCCCCACCACCTGGGGCCATGGTGAGGTCCCAGCCCAAGCTTCCACTGAGGTCCATGGCTGGGAAGGTGACTATAGTACTGTGGTGTACAGCCCTGAATCCCTGTTTTCCATGTCATCTACACGATTAGCCTTTCACTAAGGTTGTTTGTGACAAGTTGACATTTTCATTTCTAGAATATTTAAGCTTGGCCTTTCCTCTGAAACTTTATTTACTGGATTATTATTTTTATATCTTGCATTGAATTACTTACTTCATTTACCTCTTTGTCTTGTTTTGTACTGTTTTGTTTTGTTTGAGTTGAAAATATTTAGACTCTTTACTTTAGATTCTCTTCTTTCTTTCTTTCTTTCTTTCTTTCTTTCTTTCTTTCTTTCTTTCCTTCTTCCTTTCTTTTTTTACATTCCAAATTTTATTCCCCCCTTCAGCCCTCTGACTGTTCCATATCCTATACTTCCAACTCACCCCCTATCTCCACCAGGGTGTTCCCATCTCCCTTACCCCACCCCACCTGACCTCTAAACTCACTGAGGCCTCCGGTCTCTTGAAGGTTAGGTGCATCATCTCTAATTGAACACAGAACCAGCAGCCCTCTGTATATATGTTAGGGGCCTCATATCAGCTGGTATATGCTGCCTTTTTGGTTGTCTAGTGTTTGAGTGATCTCAGGGGTCCAGAAGAATTGAAATTGCTGGTCCTCCTACAGGGTCACCCTCCTCCTCAGCTTCTTTCAGCCTTTCCCTAATTCAACCACAGGGCTCAGCTGCTTCTGTCCATTGGTTGGGTGCAAATAGCAGAATCTGACTTTCAACTGCTTGTTAGGTCTTCCAGAGGGCAACCTTTTTGTGAGCATTCCGTAGCTTCAGTAATAATGTTAGGCCTTGTGACCCACTTTTGAGCTGGATCCCACTTTGGGCCTGTTGCTGGATCTTCCATCATCAGGCTCCTCTCCATTTCCATCCCTGTAGTTCTTTCAAACAGGAACAATTATGGGTCAGAGTTTTGATGTGAGATGACAACCCCCTTCCTCACTTGATGCCCTGTCTTCCTGCTGGAGGTGGGCTCTGTAAGTTCCCTCTCCCTACTGTTGGGCATTTCTTCTAAGATCCCTCCCTTTGAGTCCTGAGAGTCTCTCACCTCCCAGGTCTCTGGTGCATTCTGAAGTTCCCCCCAACCTCCTAACTCCCTAGGTTGCCTGTTTCCATTCTTTCTGCTGGCCCTCAGGGCTTCAGTCCTTTTCCCTCACCCAATACCAGGTCAGGTTCCCCTCTTTCCCTGCCTCCTTGTGCGATATGGGCCTGTTTAGATGATTTAAGTTCTCTTGGTTTAACTTTGGTATGTGGTATCTGTCTAGAAAATCATCCATTTCATCTAGATTTTCTAGTTTTGTTGAGTATAGTCAGACTGGTGATTTTTTAAATTTCCTCCATTTCTGTTGTTATGTCTCCCTTTTCATTTCTGATTTTGTTAATTTGGATACTACTGTCTCTGTGCCCTTTAGTTAGTTTGGCTAGGGAGTTATCTATCTTGTTGATTCTTTCATAGAACCAGCTTTTGGTTTCGTTGATTCTTTGTATTGTTCTCTTTGTTTCTATTTGGTTGATTTCAGCCCTGAGTTTGACTATTTCCTGCCTTAGCTCCTCTTGGGTGAGTTGCTTCTTTTATACTCTAGAGCTCTCAGGTGTGCTGTTAAGTTGTTAGTGTAAGATCTCTCCAGTTTCTTTACCAGGGCACTTAGTGCTATGAATTTTCCTCTTAGCACTGCTTTCATTGTGTCCAATAAGTTTCAGTATGATATTTCAAGATTTTCATTAAATTCTAAAAAGTCTTTAACTTCTTTCTTTATTTCTTCCCTGACCAAGTAGAGGGTTGTTCATTTTCCATGTATATGTGGGGTTTCTGTTCTTTTTGCTGTTATTGAGAGCAGCCTTAGGCCATGGTAATCTGATAAAACACATGGGATTATTTCAATCTTCTTGTATCTGTTGAGGCCTGTTTTGTGGCCAATTATAGGGTCAATTTTGGAGAAGTAACCATGAGATGCTGAGAAGAAGGTGTATTCTTTTGTTTTATGGTGAAATGATCTGTAGATATCTGTTAAATCCATTTAGTTCATAACCTCTATTAGTTTCACTGTGTCTTTGTTTAGTTTCTGTTTCTATGTCCTGTCGACTGGTGAGAGTGAGGTGTTGAAGTCTCCGACTATTATTGTGTGGGTTCAATGTGTGTTTTGAGCTTTAGTAAAGTTTCTTTTATGAATGTGGGTGCTCTTGCATTTGGGGCATACATGTTCAGAATTTAGATTTTTTTATCTTGGTGGATTTTTCCCTTGATGAATATGAAATGTCCTTCCTTATCATGCTTGATAACTTTTGGTTGACAGCCTATTTTATTGGATATTAGGATGGCAATTCCAGCTTGTTACCTGGGACCATTTGCTTGGAAAACCTTTTTCCATCCTTTTACTCTGAGATAGTCTTGGTTATTGAGGTATGTTTCTTGTATGCAGCAAAATGCTGGATCTTGTTTGTGTATCCAGTCTGTTACTTTATGTCTTTTTATAGGTGAGTTGAGTCCATTAATATTGAGAGATATTAAAGAGAGAAGACTGTTGGTTCCTGAAATGTTAGTTTTTTTAGGTGGCTTTATGTGCCTCTGGTTCTCTCATTTTGGCTTTTGTTTTCTTTGGGTGCCATTATTTTGGCATTACTGATTTGTGGAGGAGACAAATTGTCTAGTTTTTCTGTTGTTCCTGTTTCTGTGCTGGAACTTACATATCTTGAGGTAGTTTCTTAATCTTTTCTTTCTTTTTATCCTTTTATATGTTTTAATATCGTTTCCACTTTTCATTCAGTGGTACTGAATGAAATGTTCAATAGTAAGTAGCAGAGTTTAGGCATCATTTCCCTGTGTGGGACTTGTTTTTAAAGCCAAAGACTCTTCCTCTGAAGGTCAGATATTGGTTTTTGTCACTTGGAATTTGTGACTGGCTTTTCAGCTTTGGGACTCTCAATGTGCCTGAGGATATTAACCAGAGATATATCCGGTCGCCATCCTGAATCTACAACTGCTACTGAAGCTACTACAAGACACTACCAGTCAAAATCCCAGTATGGGTGGGATCCATGAAATTTCACCTTTAGCAGAAAACTTACTGGCAGTTAATGGTTTCTTGTCGAAAATCACCATTCTTCAATGATGCGGACTCTTTGAGACTACCTAGGCTACAGTAGATGCTCCTATACTCATGTGTATACAAGTACCACTAAGTAGACTCAATGTTGTTCTATAAAACAGAGAACAAGAGACTCAATGTTGTTCTATAAAACAGAGAACAAGAGTTTGGAAGTAAATGTGATTAGAGAAACTAGGAAAGAAGAAATCAGAGAAAGTAAAAATTAAATTAAAATATATATATATATATATATATATAAGCATTTTTTGAGCCATAGTCTAATGACCCTTGTCTGATCATAGAGGTATAAATCAAGCAACTGTAGTAGAATGGCATTCTTTATTATATCTGTTAGTAAGCCTAAAACAATGTCACAAACAAGGAGAGTCTAAGAAAATATCAAAACCAGGGGTAATCTGAAAGGACATTTACGACCCACTGTGAAACATCATCCTGGTGATTTTGGTACAGAAAAAAAAAGATAAGAAAAGGAATCTGAATAAAATTCAAAATTTAGTTAATAAGAATGTGTCAGGATTTGCTCCTGAACTATTAATATGAGTAATGGTAGAAATTGTGGAAGATAGATTTATTTATTTATTTATTTATTTATTTATTTATTTATTGTTGTGAGTTGTTTAATATAGTTAGAAATAGCAGGAATTATTTGACACACACTTCTACCTTGTCACTTTGGTCATGTTAACTATAATCCCTTCACCTTTTATGTTCCAACCCTCTTGTCCCTCAGTCCATGGGTCAGAAGCCAGCATACACCACAGCTTCTGAATGATGACAAATTTTTAACCAGCACAGTGGTTAATTGCAATTAACAAGTTAGCGAGGTTTGGAATTTCTTAGGCATGTGTCTATGGGTTTGTCTGTGAGGGAATTTATGTATTAGCTGAATGGGGGTGAGAAGATTTGTGCATTGTGAGTTGTAACTGAGTTTCAGGTTCATTTCCCCCTGCTTACTGACAGCAGATGCAATTTGACTATGATTTCCCCTCAAGATGTAAGCCAAAATAAATCCTTCCTTTCTTAAGTTTCTTTTTTTACTTTAAGAATTTATTTCCAAATACTACATGCTCTCATGTTTTGATATTGATATTTCATTGTATTCATAAGATGAGGTCGTTATTTTTGCTTTTGCTTCTTCTCTGTCCACATTTTGATGGTTTTCATAATGACACTAAATAGAAAAGTAGTACCAAAAATATATGTGCTATTATAAATCTGGACATGTGGTCTTAGGTCTTCTGAAGTGGATTGCAGAAGAAATGTGGAAGAGTTTGCAGCTGTAGGCTAGAAAAGTCCTTAAATGCTGTTGGCAGAACTTAATGGGCTGTTCTGGCGGGAGCTTGGCATACTAGATACAAAGGAAAGGTAGACTGTATGAGGATTGGTTTACAAAATCTCTGTGAAGAAAAAAGAAATATCAGGAACTGGCTAGAGGCCAGTCTTACTCCAATGGCAAATAGTATACCTGTGTTCTGTCAATGCCCAGAGAACTTGTGTGAGGTGCAACTAAAAATTAATAAATGGACATCTTTGATACAGAAAAGTCAAGACAGTCCAGTATTCATGCTAATGACAGGCAAGATTACTGCTCACTATTCTCATTAAGATTTAAAGTGAAGGGCAGAAGAAATGTTTCAGTGGTTCAAAAAACTTGTTGCTCTTGCAGAGGGTCTGGGTCAGTCCCTAGCACCCACATGGTGGCTAACAACCCTCTATTACTCCAGTTCCATGGGATTTGACAGCATTCCCTGGAGTTCACGGTACAAAGATAAACAGAAAGATGGAACACCTAGATACATAAGATAGTTTTTAATTCAAAATGTAAGAGAGCAAAAACACATTGAAAATATAAAGTTTATCAAGGAACATTGTATAAATAAGTTTAAATCTGCATACAAGGAGAGTCTGGGATACTGAACTTCCTGAAATGTTACTGTGGAACTCATTCTCTTAGGACAATACAAAAGGTAAAATTAAGGCAAGACCACACCTATCAAAAGCTCTAATTTGTGAAGATAAACTTGTATTTGAAAAGAGAAGGGCTGAACTGAAAATGTCACAGAAAGGGATTCCCTGCTCCTCAAAAGCAACAGCCTAGGAAAGTGGGGTTGCAAACTCAGCCACCAAAGCACAGAGGCTACTGCAGCTGTGGCTCAAGGATGACAGGCTCATCTCAAACTGGCAACAAAACTTAGCTGCATATCCATGTGGTACTGCTTTTTCTATACATAAAGGGTGATTGTGGTAGTCCTTCAGTCTCTCTCTACAGGTTTAGACAGTGGCTGAGACAAGACAATGTGTAGCAGAACTTCTTAGAAACCATAACATAAAGCTGTAATGATGAACCCTAAGTTGCAGTGAAAACACCAGTGTTTGAGGTGCCAAAACCATGGCATACTCACTGGGACAAAAGCTGCAAGAATGGAATAAAGATGGCCAAAAGTAGATATGTTTTCTAGTCAGCAGAACTGGGGGGATAAACTATTCAAGCCCTCTGGAGTCCCCAGGGTTCAACCAGAATCTCCAAACACCAAAAACAGAACTATAGTATTTGGTGTCTGTTCTGTTCTTTCACTCTTGCTTTAGCCCCAACAGTTTTCTCTTATAGACTTATTTATTTATTTGGGAATTGGAATGTTTACTCTGTGACATTGTATATTGGAAGTGTGTGATTTGATTTTTATTTCATAAGGGAATCACAGTTAAAAGAGTGCTTTGAGTCTCAAAAGAAACTCACACTTTTAACATTAATGCAATGTTGGAAATGTTAGACTATGGGGACTTTTGAAGATGAATTCATTTTGAATTCATTTTGCATTAAGAAATGGAGGAATATTAAGATTTAAAAGATTTGTATGTCGTTATCAAGTTGATGAGAAGTAGTGTAATGATTAATTTCAATTGTCAACTTGATGGAATTTGGAGTCACCATGGAAATGAGCCTCTCGGTTTATCTCTGAGAGGGTTTCTAGTTTAAGGTTTTTGGGGGCCAATGGCACACTTCAAATGTGGATGGTACTATGCTGTGAACACATATAATGGACTGAGTAAAAAGTTAAAAGAAGGAAGTACTAACTTCGATCTCCTTCTGCTTCCTAGTGATGGATACAGTGTGACCAACTGCTATAATTTTTGTCTGTCATGAATTCCTCCATGATCACTTACTGAACTCTAGAACTGTAAACCAACGTAAACTCTTTTTTATTATGTTTCTCTCTGGGTGTTTTGTCATAATTACATAACTCAAAAGGAATGCTTTGGTAATAACATACATATTTTAAAACAAAGGTATAGTCTTCAGGTTCCTGTTGGTTTTAACAAAATCTCAGTCATTCAATTTTACAAATGAGGACTTGGGAGCCAGATGCTAGGGTCAAAGCCTTCTAGCTCAGAGAGGCGGAGGAAGCACCTCCATGACCTTCTCATCAGCTGACATCCCAAATTCAATGCCCCTCCCTTCTACTGTGTCTCTCTATCCTTCTGACTTTCTCTTACTATCAATGTTATTTTTCCCTATGTTCTCTCCCTGTCAATTAGTTCCTTGCTCTGCCCCTTGACCTATGGTTGAGTTTATTGAGCCCTGTTTACAAAAAAAGAGGATAGCTCTTGGACTAAAGGTATGTGCGAGGGATGTGCTATACCATAACTAGAAACAGTTTTTTCCAGTAAAAAACATAATCTCGGGGTTTACAGTGTGATCAAATATCCTGCAACAGGTTCCCAGTACTCTCTTTCACTCACGCTCAGAGCTTCAGATCACTGACATCCTTAGAATGCCTGCTAATCTCTAATCATCCTTAACCTTTCTAGGACCCATGAGTAATGTACTCCTTCTGTTTTATAAATTTGGATTTTTTCCTTACCATATATAAATTGACTGACACATCTCTATATACTTCCTTAGGGGCAGGGCTTATTAATATCAATCCCAAGAGAGGCATAACACTAAAAAGAAATCACAGTAATAGAAATCTCAACAAGGAAGGAAAGGGAATATAAGTATAAGAGAACTTTGTACTGTCTGTTTAATTTTTCTAAAAATCTAAAATTAGTCTAAATTTAATTTTAATAAATTTATGAAACATAAAAGATAGATGACAGTGGAGAGGAATTTGTCAGAGTGAGACCAAGGAGGGGCATGTTACACTATAGACCCAGCTCTCAAAACAGTCCAGTCATCATAAACAGAAATGTAAGGACAAAAACAAACCTCAGTATCTCTAACACTGTTCATGAGCAGGTAAGACAGAACATGTGTATACTATAGTATCCAAAGTAGGCTTATAGCTGACAGGAGCAAGAATAAATGTTCGAACCTAAGACCCTGGTGAATGGGTTCCTTAAGACTAAGTAAATCTTCCCAACGTTTATGAATTCACTTCTCCTCATGACTATCATTGCACTGAAGCTGAAGGACCCTGAGTGCACTGTACCCTGGGTTTATATATTCTGTGTAGATTCTGCCTCACTGAGTACAAGCATTGCAGGACACCATGTTCTCACAGATAAAAAGATATAGCCCAGGTAATTCAAAACATATTCTACTGTGAGGATAAAAATGTTACATCCCCAGTACATTCTGCAAGTCATTCCAAGAACTACAAATGAGAGAGGAAAGGCAGGGCTTAACAATGCCATCTGGAGGTCTTTCCTCCTACACAGGACTGCTGCACAACCAATGACAATATCTCAGGGGAGACATCAGCTTTGGCTAACCAGGATTCTCAGAACATAGAAAAGTCAACTGTCAGCAATTTCAAAGGGAATTATCACAAGAAGTCTTAAGGTCAGTAAGAAATAGAACAAGCAGACTAAGCTTATAATATGAAAGCAGAAGTCAGGCTGAGTGTGGTTCAGTGGGCAAACCACTTGCTACACAATCATGTGACTTGGATTTGAATGCCTAGAACCCAACTAAAGCCTCACACAGTAGCCTGTATCTATCATCCCAGGACCTCTACTGTAAAATGAGAAGTGGAGACAGAAGAATCTTCTGAAGCTTACAGGCCAACCACAGTGAATAACAGAGACCCTATTATAGAAGGTGTGATGGTTTGTATATGCTTGGCCCAGGAAGTGGCACTATTAGAAAGTGTGGCCCTGCTGGAGTAGGTGTGACCTTGTTGGAGGAAATGTGTCACTGTGGGTGTGGGCCTTAAAATCCTCATCCTAGCTATCTGGAAGCCAATATTCTGCTAGCACCCTTCAGTTGAAGATACAAAACTTTCAGCTCTACTTGTACCATGCCTGCCTGGACACTGCCACGCTCCTGCCTTGATGATAATGGACTGAACTTCTGAACTTGTAAGCCAGCCACAATGAAATGTTGTCCTTTATAATACTTGCATTGGTCGTGGTGTCTGTTCACAGCAGTAAAACCCTAACTAAGACAGATAGTGAGGACGAACATCCATGGATCATCTTTGAATCTCCACACTCATGATGTGGCATACATGTAGCTGCATAAACGCATACACACACACACACACACTCACACACACACACACACACACACACACATATGAGAGAGGGAGAGAGAGACAGAGAGAGAGAGAGAGGGAGAGAGATGGAGAGAGAGAGAGAGAGAGAGAGAGAGAGAGAGAGAGAGAGAGACAGAGACAGAGAGAGAGAGAGAGAGAGAGAGAGAGAGAGAGAGAGAGAGAGAGAGAGAGACTTCAATTAAAAGAAAAAATGGAAGCAGAAATTGGGCTAAATGAGTAAATGAGGAAGTCATAAAGAGAATCAGCCTGGATAGGAAGGAAAGTAACTGGAAAGAGAAAAAATGAGAAAAAAATAGTAAGCCTACATGTGAAGCCATCCTATGAAACTAGTTACTGTGCCCACTAGCCTAAAATATTGTAAAGTAAATAAATAAGTTTTCATTCTCCCTGAGAGAAAATGGCTCCAAAGACCTGGGATCATCTAGGTAAATGCAACATCTCTCCATAGCCTCAAAGGCATGGCCTGGTCTAGTAGTATCTACAGCATAAATAAAGGCCTCTCAGCCCCTAGCCTGAGTGCACAGCTGAGGTGGACATTATCAACTGAGTCACCTACCAGTATGAGCCTAAGAGCCCCAGTGAAGCACCAAGAATGGTAAGATGTGTTCTTTTTGGATAGGAACAAGCTCTGGGATGAGATTCCCCACGCCATAATAAAGTCTGGACAAGAGAGTGAGTTAAATCTCAATCTCTCTCTCTCTCTCTCTCTCTCTCTCTCTCTCTCTCTCTCTCTCTCTGTGTGTGTGTGTGTGTGTGTGTGTGTGTGTGTGTGTGTGTGTGTGTAGGAATAGCAGTCAGAGATCAGTATTGAATGTCTTCTTCAATCACTGTATAGCACTAGCTGGTCAAGCCTCTTTATATTGTTTAGTTCCAAACATTAACAAATTAGTTTGTTTACAAAATAAACTTGTATTCAATATTTATGGTTGAAAATTTCATTCCTTTTTAAAGTATTTTGCAGGGTTGATAATTGATAGTCTGTTGTAAGTCTTACATAGTAACCATGTTCCAAGATGTTTCTATATACTATGTATTAACTATTTAACTGAATCTTGAAAATGTCCTATTAAAACATCATAATGTCCTCATTATACCAAGGCAAAACACAAGCAAAATCTTTTTATAGAAAGCTACAAAACTCTGATAAAAAGAAATCAAAAATCTGAATAAATTTAGAGACAGCCTAGGTTCAAGAATGAATGAAAAGACCCAGTGTGGTCAGGATGCTTTCTTTTTGATCTACAGATTCAATGCAATCCAAATCTATATCTATATCCTAGCATATTACTCCAGAGATTTTAATGACATTTCAAAATTATGCATGTAGGAGATAAAGATTCAAACTGTATAAGGCAATATTCACTAATAATGTTGAAGGAATAACTCAATATACAACAAAACACACTTGCATGACAATGTTTATTGCAGCACTATTCATAAGACCTATGTTGTAGAATCAACTAGAAATGTATATCATGTTAGAAAATATGGTCCATATGGGATAGCATTCAACCTGTTGTTTGAAGAAAAATGAAACTGAAAATTATCATAAGAAATGAATGAATTAGATTGAGCTGTTGAACTTGATGTTCGATAGGATGTATCCCTCATAGAAACTTCAGGCTGTGGCTTCATAACTTTCATAATGACTTAGAGTATCTAAACAAATGAAGTGCAGCCCTATAATTATCAACTAGACCTCAGGATGAATTATACTAAGGAGTTCTCCATGGTTTTGATAGTTGACAATTAATATCATTCTTTCAAGTTCTGCCATTTCCTTCTTCTGTATTGCATTTAGAGAAGTACTGCAACTCAATAGATCCTCTGTTGAGCTCTTGACTTCACAGATTCTGATTAGAGCCAAATTGAAAGCCCTTTTTGGAGTTCACTTAATGGCATCATTATGAACCATTCATAGGTGTCTGGAGACCAGGTCTTGAGTATCTTCAATGATTTTTCAAGCACCTTACACTGAATAAGATATTTTTCTATTTAAACTAGATTGGGTGGTTTCTTTTTCTTACTACTAAAGCCTAACAAGTTTATTTTGTAGAAGTACATAGTTAGGGAACTACAATACATGTATATATATAATATTTTCTGGAATGCTTACAGAGATGAGGCATTAACATCAAAGTTAACAGCAGAATAGAGTTTTAAGAAATTTAGTCATAACTTTTATCTCTATAAGTTAAAAGTAATAACACAGATACATGATACATCTGCCTTAGCTTATCTTAAGCTGCTTCTCACACATAATCACCAAGTCCCATGGCTGTGATTCCAATATCAAGAAATGACAGCTCAGTATAACTGTATTCTCTAACCTCCTCCCATGGAAAGAAAATAAGATAAAAATGTCTTTCCATTGGTGTCCCTTTCAGCTACAGGGAAGCAGCTATGACAGCTGTTATAAGGTCCCTTGCTACTCTGTCATAGGCTTCTTGTTGACAGAACCCAACTTGCTGCCAGATGTGTAAATTCATGAAAGTTGAGGAAAATATACTTTTTTAAACTTTTAAGGGCTAATAAAACATAATATCACAGAAACTGATAATGAAATGCATAGTAGATCTTCTTCATATGCATGTATAATTTGGCCATACAGTATTAGATAGAGCCTGAGGAAGTATTTACCAGTATATCCATTGGTGCCTCATGAATGAGGGCTCCCATGCCTATAACCTTACAATTTCTTTCATTTCTATATACCTAGTAGGTCAAAACTATACTGGTTTTTGTTTTGATAATTAAGATGGACCTATTTTCCCTTGGTTTGATGGTTTAAACTTCCTCAAAGGATTAAACAGCCTGCTAAAAGCTGAAATCTTTAAAATAGTAGTTTTTAAGACTTTTTTGTAAATTCCATATTCTAACTTTCTCCTGCTGTATACAAGAAAATGATCAACTAATCAACAGCTTTTTCTTTTTACCTTCCTAGTGTTACTTATAGAAGTCACATATTTTGATATTTGTGTTTAATCAAATAGTTTATCATAATTTATATGGTTTGATTATATTTTATATTCTCCATCTATATACCTTAAAAGATGTTTTTCAACTGAGAAAATATTTAAAACTTTTAAGTTATAAAGAATTAATTGTATATTAGATTTTAGTAATCTTATTGATGATAACCTTGAGTAGGTAAAAAGTAAGACCAAATATACATTTTATGCTTTATGAGTGAACCATTGCTTGGGTATCATCTTTTAAAAGTGATCATCTATAAATAAAAAATAATACCAACTCTGTCATTTATCAAGTTTCCAATTTTAGTTCCATAATTTCTGTTCTGTCTCCTCTAGTTCCAAACAAATTCTCAGTAACTTAAGAGCATTTTTTTTATAAAATCTGCTGTCTAATAATTACAAATGTTGCCAAGCATGTATAGGGAAAAGAGTCCTTATGCTGTAGTGATTAGAATATGTCCATTATATAAATCTCTATGGAATTTTCTCCAAAAACTTAAAATATAGCCTGGTATAAAGGTACACACCTTTGTTCTAAGCACTGGGAATGCAGAGATGGGCAGATTTCTGTGAATTTTCAACCAATCTTGTCTACATAGTGAGTTCCAAACAAACCATAACTATGTAGTAAGACCCTGTCTCAAAACATTTCTTAAAACAGAATAACTGTATGGTCTATTTATGCTTTTAGGCATATACCCAAAGGACTCTAACTCAACATATCTAAGAGATATTTACACATGTTTATGACTACACGATCTACAATAGCCTAGAAATCAACCAAATCTAAATGCTCATTGAAAAATGAATGGAAGAAGAAAATGTAGCACATATACATAAGAAAATCTTATTCAACTATGAAGAAAGATGAAATCATGACATTTTCACAAAGAGGAAAAACCTGTCAAGGCAGAGTATCATTATATTAAATAAAGTAAGCCAGACTGGAAAAACCAATATCATGTTTTCTCTCATATATAAAACCTATATTTAAAGTATATGTGGTGTGTGTGTGTGTGTGTGTGTGTGTGTGTGTGTGTGTAGTCATGACACTAGAAAGGGATCATGAGATGGGACTAACATATCTCAAGCAGAGGAAGAATGTGGATATAGGAATACATGTATCATCAAAGAAAGAAAGAGAACTATCTGGATGAAAGAAAAACATGTAGAAAAGCACTAGAGAAATGAGAAGTGATAATCATGCAGTTTTCTCCTCAATTAAAAAAATACATATCTGTTTTCCACCCAGAAAATAAGGTAGGCATGGATTTTGTTAATAACCTTGTGACCTTTGCTATCTGTAGGGCCAGTCTTCAAGAAAATCCTCCAGAATGTTTATATCCCATACCCTCCCTAGACCTTAATCTTTAACTTTGTTTCTCAGTCAATAGAACCATCTTAAGTGAGGTATCACAAGTACCTTATAACCTGATGACCTTAATTCTATCTCAGTCTGAGATCACACAGAGCCTTGACCCTTAAGCTATAGAACATATCTTCATGGTAGAAGTAACAGGTACTTTGAAAAAAAAAAAAAAAAAGGAGGAGGAGGAAGAGGGGGAAGGGGAGGAGGAAAATGATGTAGTCACACCTAAAGCATTACTGCATACATGGGATTGGGATAATTATTATTACTAGAAAGATTTTTTCCCAAAACTGTACTTAAATATGTCTAGAATAAATTAGCCTGATGTCAGACTCCAGAAGTTTAAATAAACCTAAGTTATGCTGAACCACATTTTCAATCTTTGCCAGGGACCAGTCCAGCAATGGCCCTGTCCTGCAAAGGAGATAAGGAATTGGTGAAGGAAAAGTGAGTCAGGCTCAGAGGTCAGGGGGGAATCTTTCAGTCTGACGAATTGGCAGTTGGGGTGCTTCTTTATAATTTTTGTCCCTGGACACATGTTTTAACTTCCTCTTGGTCATAAATTTAGTCATCACTGAGAAGCAGTGACAGAAAAGAGTTGTCTTTTACAATCTTTTTCAGTCATCAACCCCATAACCCAGTTTTTAAGACTCTAGAAGCATATTTTGCCAGAGTATGATTTCCCATCCTCAGGCTGGTAGCCTTTGAGGTTTCAAAGGGACTAGAAAAAAAACAAAATCTCCATGTTAGCCTGGGCAAATTTTCATGTCGCAAGAGTAGTGCATTAATAATTTTTAATGGTTAGGGTGTCAATTATCATCAGGCCAAAGCTGCTGCAATAATGCAATTTTGACATGATACAATGTTTATATCTTTATCGAATTTATTTATATGTCTAATAGGGGTGTTTTTTGTTCCTTGGTCATAGAACACCATAGTGGCCCTGTACAAGATAACTTTTCTAAGAAAGGGAGGTCTTAATACTTCATTCTTTTATCATTTATCCACACCATTCTCTGTCCATCAATATAAGCCATTGTGTAGAGCAGAGATAACTCCAGCCAATCTAACTTTGTTTCTTTATCTTTTCTTGAAGGGGCCACATAATCGCCTGAGTTTACAGTAGAAAGAGGCTTTTAATTTGATCTGCAGCCAAATCTTGCTTACCTTTGTAAGTTTACTATTTTCTGAGTATCTTGCTGCTGAGTAAACATAGAAACAGATGTTCCAAGAGGAACTTAGAGTCAATCTCATAAGGAGATTTCTGACATCGTTATTTGAGTCAAAACATCCAGGGTTTAAGGAAGATCTTCAATTAGGGCCAGAGAAGAATATCTCCCTAAAAGTGGGAGTGGTAGTATGTTTGGGCCTTTACTGGGGAAAGCTTAGAAGCAGTACTCCTGAGAGAAGATATAAATTATTCACAAGAAAATTTCCACCAATCTAATGTCCCAAATTGTACAGAATATTAAAAGCCCCCCAACTATGCAAAACGTGGATATCAAGATCAAAAATGGAAGATATTTCAGAAATTACCAAAAACAGATTTTTGTTTTATTTTGATTTGCTTCATTTGAGGCAGTGTTTCATATATCTCAGGCTGGCATCCAACCCCACTATGTAGCTGAACTTGACCTTGAACTTCTGATTCTCCTTTGTCCACCCCTCAAGTCCTCAAATTACAATCATGTGCTACCATTAGAGTTTATGTGGTGCTAGAGAATGAAGGCATTAGGCACACTAGACAATCACCCTACCTGTTTAGCTAAATCATCAGCCCCAAAGCCTCTAAACTGATTCGTAATTAGCCAATGTATCCAACCCTAATGAGCTTATTGTTAAGAAAGATATTCTAGTCAATGCTCAATAATAGGATATGTTGGAATTTTAATTACTTGTACAAATGTGGACTATAAGTAATGTGAATACAGTAAATGATAAATTATTTGAATTAACAATAGTTCTCCAGAGAAATTTAACCAATAGGATGGTTTAAGAAGAACATTTTGCATGTAACAATTGGCTTACATGATTCTAGATCCTTCTAAGACCCACCATGCCACCTACAAGCTGAGGAACCAAGAAATTCAGTAGTATGAACCAGTGTGTGTTCCAAATCTGAGTGCCAGGAAGGCAAGTTGGAGAGTTCTAAATCAGGAAACCAACAGCTCCATGGTGTAAGGATAAGAGAAGATAGATTTCCAAACTTAAGAGGAAAAAAATCACCCTTCCTTTTCCTTTTTGTTGCATCTCAGCCTTAGAAAGACTGGATAACAACTGCCCGTGTATGTGAAGACTAACCCTGTTTATACAACTTAATTTTTCAAATGATAATCTTTCCCTGAGATATTCTCGTGGACACACTCAAGAATAATATTTTGCCAGTTATATAGATATCCTTACTCTACACAACGTTGACATGTGAAATTAGCCAACATGATACCAAAGGATGAAAAGCCACTTTTTCTCCATATTTCTTAAATTGTTAGAAAACTTGTTGTCATTTTCAGCATGAACAATGTGATGGATTGTATATGCTTGGCCCAGGGAGTGACACTATTAGGAGGTGTGGCCTTGTTGGAGTAGGTGTGTCACTGTGAGTGTGGACTTTAATACCCTAGTCCTAGATGACTGGAATTCAGTATTCTACAGCCTTCAGTTGAAGATGTAGAACTATCATCTCTCCTGCACTATGCCTACCTGGATGCTGCCATGTTCCCACCTTGATGATAATGGCCTGAACCTCCAAACGTGTAAGCTAGCCCCAGTTAAATATTGTCCTTTATAAGACTTGCATTGGTCATGTTCACAGCCACAAAACTCTCAAGACAAAATTTGGTACCAGGGACTGGAGTATTGCTGTGATAGGCCGGCCATGCTTTTGTTTGGAAGAATGTTGATTTGGGGACTTTGAATTTGGACTGCAGTGGAATATTTTAAATTGGGCTTAATGGACTATTCCAGTAGGAATATGGAAGTCTTTGTTTCTGAGTATGATTTGAACTGTGCAGACCTGGCCCAAGAGGTTTCAGTGGAGAAGAACTTCAGTATGTGGCTTAGAGACTGTTTTTGTGATATTTTGGTGAAGACTGTGGCTGCTTTTTGCCCTTGTCTGAAGAGTCTGCCTAAGGCTAATATAAAGAGATTTATATTAATTACACTGACAAAGAAAGTCTCAAAAAAATCCAGCAGAAACTTTGTTCTCTGGTTAAGTCTCAGGAAGAGCATTTTGAACAAGCATAGCAAGCTTAAAAAGAAAAAAATATAAAATATATTGTTTAAATATTAAAGGGGCACCAGGAAGTCCAATGGAAATGATTCCTATGTTCTAGGAGATAACAGATTAAGGGATTTGGGGCAAGATTTGACCCAGGTAAATTTAGATCCAGCCATGGTGGTACACACCTTTAGTCCCAAGAGACAAAGCCAAACAGATCTCTGGGTTCAAGGCCAGCCTGGGACAAAACAAGATCTAGGTTGAAAAACAAAAAAAGGCATATTAGTACATTCCTTTAACCCCAGCATTACAGGAGATAGAACCATACAGATCTCTTGAGTTCAAGGTCAATCTACAGAGCAAATTCCAGGACAGCCAAGCTTAGGTAGAGAGGGAATTAGAAAACAGAAACCTGGTAATAGAATAAGGGGTCCATGTTCTACTCCCAGCAAGCAGCAGAACCCAGCAGTTTGGACCATGTGGCTCTGGCCTTAGAGTCCAGAATAGGAGGGACTACTGAGATAATTGATGTTGGTTAGCTAGAGCTAAGGAATTCGTGGTGATTAAGAAAAGACCAGAATCACTGAGGTGAAATCTTCTGGGAAGTGTTTTCTGAGAGCAAACAGAAGCTGTGTTCCAGAGATAATCAAGATTGCACCTGATATTGCAGCTAGACTTGGTAATGGCACCCAGATAGTACTGGTTTTGAAGGCATGAAGAAAACCTGAGGCTTGGCACTGTGATAGGCCATGGAAGGGCATTGGTGAAGGTGCTGCCTTGGTTGTAGTTTACTGCCCAGGACTGAAGAGGTCATGCAAAGGATTTGAGGCTTGACAGCATGAAGAAAGCCTATGAGAAGATATTGATGAAGCCTAGTTGCAGTGGAAGATCTCAGAGTATTAGAGATGTCAGTACCATGGGATGATCACCAAGAATAACAGTGGCAGTGAAGTGGATCAACTTGAGCTTAAAGTGCTACAGAGGGCAGAGATGGAGAAGTGACACCAGCCCTTTGGAGAAGACCAGAAGCTCATGTGTGGATCCCAGACATTGAAACAAGAAGCTGTAACACTCAATTTGCCTTGGAGACCCCAAGATGTTTGGGATGCCAGAGCCATGGGCTATCTGTTGAGGGGAACTGCTAACAGGGAGTGGAAACAGCCCAGAAGTAAAAAAGTTTGTTACAGTCAACAAAGATGCAAAAGGAGTTGGAGAGCTGAAGAACACTTTGACATCAGACTGGGAGATGCAGAGTTTAGAGTTTGTCCAGCTGGTTGCCTGTCTTGCTTTGGGAATTACAGTGAAATGATTGGATGAATCTCAGAAGAGACTTTGAACTTTGGATTTGTAACATTGTTGAGACTGCTATAAACTATGGGGACTCTGGAAGTTGGATTAAATATATTTTGTATTATGCTATGTTTAGGTATGGTCCCCATAGACTCATATATTTGAACAAACCTATAGGGGCCAGGGAGTAGAATGTGATGGTTTATATATGCTTGGCCCAGGGAGTGACACTATTAGGAGGTGTGGTCTTGTTGGAGTAGATGTGTCACTGTGGGTATGGGCTTTAATACCCTAGTCCTAGATGACTGGAATCCAGTATTTTTCTAGCAGCCTTCAGATGAAGATGTAGAACTCTCAGCTCTCCTGAACTATGCCTCCCTGGATGCTGCCATGCTTCCATCTTGACGATAATGGACTAAACCTCTGAACGTGTAAGCCAGCCCCAATTAAATGTTGTCCTTTATAAGACTTGTGTTGGTCATGGTGTCTGTTCACAGCAGTAAAACCCTAACTAAGACAAAGAGTATTGAAGAAGCTATCAAATTTCAAAAATTAAGATGGGCCCTGGATGTCTGAGCTCAGTCAATGCTGAGTTACAGGGTGATGGCACTTTGTTGTGCACAGAAGCAGTAGTTGCCAACTAGCTACCATCTACTACCAGAATTTTATTTCTTCTTCTTTTAAGTTCTTTTCTGATGTCTGAAGCTCAACTGACATTTGCTAACATCTAAAGCTTCCACTAAGCCTTGGCTCAATTTTAGTGTGAAATCAAGCTTTCCAAATCATGTGTAGATCTAGGCTAGATTCCAGAGTTTAATGACTGATCTCTCCCCATTGCTCAAGAATCCTCCTCCCTCCTACTGGCTCCTTATGGGGGAAACCCTTTGGCTTGACTTATTCTTTCTTGTCTGGTGTACAAAAGCCAGGTGGCCCTCTTCCCAGACACAATTTATTTGCCAAGTCTCCCAGTCATCATTTGAAAAGGACAAAATAAGGGAATCCCCCCTCCTGTCCCTGTTAAAAAAAAATGGTGTAAATATTTTTGTTTTGTTTTAAGATAGAAGATGTAAATCTCTAAATATCTGCCAATTTCTTATTGTCTCTATAATTATTTAGGGTAAGCTGCTTTAAGAGCAGTCAATTCCTCTGGTTAAGTATTTCACAAAATGAGTTACCAGTTTACCAACTGGCTACATTTACCCAAGATTTAAATGTAACAATCGAGTATAAAAAGATCTTTAACTAGGAATTTATATTAGTGAGAAAAACCCTGTGCAATTATATTCTCTTCACACACATCATAGCCAACCAAAAGGCCAGAAAACAGTCATACTTTTTTGTCTAAAGTAAACATTGTTTAAATGTCCCTGAAAATCTCAAACTGAACTAATTCTATCTCTGCTCATTCCACACTTATCTATATCTCAAGACTAACTTATCCCTCATTTTCCAGTTAATGTCTAGTTAATGTCTTGGGTTTAGGGGAAGCTGTTGTGTGTTAACATGTCTTTATTAAGGCTCAGGTCAGAATTTGCAGAGTTCTTCATACGATGACTCAGATATGCAGGCTACCCATGGTAGAGTCATGTCAACTAGAATAGGAATGTTCTGAAGTCACTATAACAAAAAAGATATATGGGGCAGCTTAGTGGTGCTTAACTATCTTCTTCAGGCTACAGTGGGCATGCCTAGATTTTAGTATATAGAACCATAAGATAGAAGGAAGGCTGGAAAGTACAGGAGAGCACAAGGGCATTTGATGAGTACAATTCCTCTCTATGCAAGCATGCATGTGTTCATAATTTTCTCTCCTTACCTTAGTTTTTTCTGATGCTACAGATATGTTTAGTATTAAAGAACAAGTTTGTCTTTTTTTATGTATAGGCTAGTTTATGTCAACTTGACACAAGTTAGAGTTATCTGAAAGGAAGGGAACACAATTTTTTCCATTTTTTTAATTTATTGGATATTATATTTATTTACATTTCAGATGTCATCCCCTTTCCCCATCTCCCCTCCCTATCCCATCCCCCCTCCACCTTTTTGCTTTCATACCATTTGAGTTACATGTAAGTATTCAGGTCAGTTCTAGGTTGAGGGACTAGCAATACAATAGATGCAAATAGTCAAGGAACAAGCAACACACTAAACACAAGTAGTCAAAGAACAAGCAACACAATTGAGAAAATGCCTCTATAAGAGCTGGCTGTAAGGCATTTTCTTAATTAGTGATTGATGAAGGAGGACCCAGTCTATTGTGTATGGTGCTATCATTGAGCTGGTGGTCCTGGGTTCCATAAGGAAGCAGGCAGAGCAAGCCATGAAGAAGAAAAGTATATGCAGCACTCCTCCATGGTCTCTGCATCAGCTCAAGGATCCTGCCCTGTTTAAGTACCTGCCTTGACGTCCTTTGATAATAAATAACAATATGGAAGCTTAAAACAAATAAATCCTTTCCTCTCCAACTTATTTTTGGTCAAAATGTTTCACTGAAGCAATAGAAACCCTTAGACACAGTGTTTCATGCAGCTTAGGCTTCGATAAATTTATCATTTAACTAAGGATTACATTGAAATTCTGATCTACCCACCTCTGCATTCCACCTGAATTCTGAAATTACAAGCATGTGCCACAATGCCCAGATTTTATGAAAAAGCATTTTTGAAACCTTGTTGCAATATTAGCAATTCCTGCTCTAAGGATATATTGTCTTTCTAAGAAACTGGATAACACAATTTTTACTCTACAATAGTTTTCAAATTAAACTAAAGACAAAAAGATAGTCAGTAGAAGGCTACCTATCATCTTTTGTTGTAGAAAATAGAAATGAGATGTGGAAACTAGTTCTGGGAAGAGTTCTTTTAACTTGTCTAAACATTTGTCACATGACTCTGTTCCCATGCTTGCACAAAAGCAAAGAAGACACAGTACTGACATGTTGTTTAGAATATTTTCGTGTACATCTACTCTATGTTGTTATCTGCCAAGGCATTTCCCATGTTTTAATAAAGCAGAAAATAGCATCACTGATTCACTTACAAAAAGTAGAGAAGGGTCATGATGCTCTTTCAAAAGATGATATCTCATCAGACAGTATATTGACCAATTTCAGCAATAATGAACTAGCAAATATCAAACAACATAGGAGAAAATATATGTCACTGTGTTTAAATTTAAAAATGTCTCTGTGTCATTAGCATTGCACAAAGATCCACCAAAGGATGATGTCTTTCATCCAGCCAGAATGACAAATAGATGCTAGCTGAGAATTGAGTGGTACAAAGCCGGAGGCACACTACCAAGCCAGCAAACGAATAAAATGTGAGACAAAGGTATTCTTAACACAGATGAGGCCAGATGACTTACAGATGCTCATCACCATCCTTCAAGCTTTGGTCCACAACTAAAATGAGCAAAGCAGTAAAGAATATGATCAGCTAAAATCCTTGTGCTAGCATCCAGAGAGAAGCCACTAACATCAGGAATCCTAGAAAGTAACAACTGTGAAAAACATTTAAACTGTCATGGTACCCAGCTAGTTAGCTCAGTTAAATGTTAGAATTCATGATACCACCCAAGATGACAACATATTTAAACACACACACACACACACCTAAACAAGTAGTTCTCAACAGGAAATAATTTTTGCCTCCAAGGAACACTTGACAAACTCTGGAGAATTTTTTTTTTAAGTTTGTGATTTCTTTTGACATCAAGTAAGGTGAGGCCAGAAATGCTGCTAGGTATCCCGTAATGCACAAGAAGATTCGGTCCTTCTTAGAAGGAGCAACAAAATACTCAAGGGAGCCAATATGGAGACAAAGTGAGGGACAGAAACTGAAGGAGGGGCCGTCTGAAGACCATTCCACCTGAGTATCCATCCCATGTGCAGTCACCAAAGGTAGATTCTGATGTGGAAGTCAGGAAGTGCATGCTGATAAGAGCCTGATATGGATGCCTCCTCAGAGGTATGCAAGAGTCTGACATATTCAGAGGCAGATGCTCACAGCTAACCATTGAACCGGTCATGGGGTTCCCAAAGGAGGAATCAGAGTAAAGACTGTAGGAGCTGAAAGGGTTTGCCACCCCATGAGGAGAGCAATAATACCAACCAACCAGCGCTCCCAGGGTCTAAACCACCAGCCTGGGAGCACTTATGGAGGGATCCATGGCTTCAGCTGTATATGTAAGAGTGGAGGGCCCTGCTGGGCATAAGTGGGAGAAGAGATCCTTGGTCTCATGAAGGCTGGACACCCCAGGGGGTGGGAATTTGAGGGTGGGGTGGTGGGAGTGGGGTGGGTAGATTGGGGTACATCGACAGAGAAGCAGGAGGAGGGGTGAGAGGATAGGGGGTTCCTGGGTGGGTGAGGGATGGGGTAAGGGGATAACATATGAAATGTAAATAAAACATCCAATAAAAAATAAAATAAAATAAAAAGAAATTTTAAAAAAGAAAATAAAAGTTTAATGTCCAGAAAAAAACAAAAAAGAAAACTCCTTTCCAATAAATTGTACAATAAAAAAGTTTCAAAGTATCACTGCTGAGAAATTTTGATCTTAACCATGATAATGATTTCTCAGCACAAAAGAATTAAGAGTAATTACTGTTGTGACTTAAATATGAAATGTGTCCCCACGGACTCAAATGTGTTGTGACAGTTTATCCCTAGCTTGTGCCACTGTGTTGTGGATTGAGGGATTCTTTAGGAGGTCAAATCTTGCTGGAGGAAATACATCACTGGAGATGAACCTTGGGGCCTTATAACCCACCTCACTTCCTATGTCCTCACAACCTCAGAAAGTAAATGCTGTGTAACCAGTTGGCTTGTGTTTCTATCACTGAGCCTTCTCACCATATGAGATTGTACCCTTCTTAAACAGTAAGCCAGAATAAACATTTTCTCCCTTAAGTTGTTTCTTGTTAAGTAATGGTCACAACAACAGGAAAAGAAACTAACACAGGGCTTTTGAATTCTCTGGGTTTTGTTGTTTGTTTGTTTGTTTGTTTGTTTGTTTTTCTTAAAAGAAAGTATGTATGTGTGTATGTATGTACATACGTACGTATGTACGTATGTATGTATGTATGTATGTATGTATGTATTAAAGCATCATTTTCCTCTATGGCTGAGTCTGGCCTAGAACTCACTATTAGTCCAGGCTGTTTCACACTTGTGTGAATCTCTGTGCTTCAGACTCTCAAATGCTAGGAAAATAACTGTAATCTAATGTAGACAGCCATGGTAGATATTTTGCTTTGTTTTGTTTTGTTTTGTTTTGTTAATCAAGAGTAAAAGAAATTCTATTCGATGAAAACATGCCAATTTTTCCACATTTGAATAGATTTAAATTAAGAACTGGAGAAGTTTTTTCGAACATTGCTGTCAAGTGCGATAAGTGGATAGGTGACAGTTTCTGTCATGTCATCTCCCAATGTTAATGATTTACATGGATGTCCACCGTGACCCCTTCACCAAATTTCCCTGTTACAAGCTGAAACTGAATGCCCTGCTTTTTCATTCCCATGATAGAATCAATACCAGGAATGGATTCCTGCATCACCATCCCGTTAGGATATGATGGAGCCATCTTCTCCAGTTCTGGATCACGCATAACTGGACTCCTTGATCCGGAACTGGAGAAGATGGTCCCACCGTATCCTAGACCATCCCTACTGTGGTTCTGTTTTTTTTCTATCCCCCCCCAATGACTAGTGTCAATCAAAGCTCCCTTGTTTACTAATGCAGCAATGAAAAATACCAAAATGCATTCTCAAACACTCATGTATAGCAGCCATACAAACCCTCCCTGGCAGAGAATCACTGAGAAAGAGCATCTTCTAATGTTATGACTGTTTAATTGATCAATACTGATCCCTCACCCCAAAGAAGAAAGAAAAGGAGAAAATGAAAAAGGAGAAAATGAACTTTCTCAAACAGAGATATCAAAGTTCCTAGATATCTGATGTTCAAGGAATGTCATTTTATAGGCAACTTATGTTTTGATAAGCCAAGCAAACTTAAAAACCAGAACAATAGATGATAACAAAGCTCTGGGTGCCACCACGGGACTGGATGTTTATTAATAATGTTGACTTAGTATGGAGAACATTTTCAGAGATTTGACATTTCTCTCTTGGGTTGCTCTCTTCAATTTCTGCTTGATTGCTTCTAATCTCTGGGTTCTAAAGTAAATATTATGAATATCCAAATCCCCTATCAAAATATTCAAAACATCCTAATCTCCATAAAATACTTTCAGACATTTGGCCAGGTGTGTTATGATCCAGAGTCACCTTTGGAGACAGTACTGTAGAATAACGGCTAAGTGTTTGTAGGACTCAAAATTGCTTCCAAGTGCATCCTTTTATTCATGTGTAAGATGATATGGAGAACCTTGTCACAGAGCAAAGGAAATTGGATACCTAGAGGAAGGCACCACTGAAATTGGGAGAAAATAATCTTAAGATAAAATTACAAGCAGTAAAAGATATGTGGTGGCTATCTGTTTCAATAGCAACAACAGCCTCTATTATTAGGAAATTAATGTGGTTTTTAATTCTAAAAGACTTACAGTGCTTTGACTAAACTCCATAGTTTTCTTAGTCACATATAATTTAAATCCCATTGGGGGAAAAAGTAATGTGGGATGCTACTAACGTTTAAGGAAAATCTTTGATCTTCAGATTTTAAAATATTTTATTGAATGGTAGAATAGATCCTTTAAAAATACTTTTAGTCAGAGACAACTTCAAATATCTCCAATAGCATGTACGCAGGATGAAGTCACATATAGTCACTTTCTAACTTCAGAAGGCCTATTTTGCCCTTTGCATTTGGATCTTAACAAATGTCGATCTGACTACATGAATACAATGGCTTCCCCAGCAAGTCTGAACAGAGTGGATAATCACAGGATTTCCATCTTCAGTCTCTGAAGAATAAATTGGAGAAGATTAAGACATCAAGCAGAGGAATCAAGCTACACATATCTAATTACCTTCTCATCTCTGAACACCTCACCAAAGAAACAGCAAGCAGACTTCTTCCTGCTACCACTGCATAGTGGTGAAGACTCCAGGAGGAAGGACACAGCAACTAGGCTTGCACACTGGAAATCAGAAGGAGACATCATCGTGTAGCAGTCATAAATGGAACAGGGCAAATTCACACCAATATCTGCTCATATTTGCAGAGCTTGCAGATAGAAAGCTATCCAACAATACTGCTAACAGTTCTGCTTTATCTCTAGCTGGGGGAATCCTTCTCTACAGAACACAACTACTCCAAGATAAAAGCCATGAAGATCAGAGTTTCTCATTCCAATCTCCAAGGATTATCCCACAGCGAAGACAACAGAGGAATTCCTTTCAGGTCCCTATACTCTAGTCAGAGTTTCTTTCTCTTGTCTTGAATATGAGACAACTAAGTCATCCAATACATCTAAGGGAAATATCTAATGAGATCATAATAAATGTATAACTGAGATAAAAATCATTAAACAAGGAGGAGAATCTGGTGGCCAACTGGAGTGAAGAGAATTTTTAAAACACATTTTAAAAGTTCAAAAGTTATATATGTAAATACTACAATGAAACCCATTTCTTTTAATGTATTCAAAAATTTAATAAAACATAAATTAAAGGTATTATGTCTTTATATAGACAAAAAAGTTATCTTATCTATGGAATAAGAATTGAATTTTTTAGAAGCAGTTTTGGAACAATAATCAAAAAAGCAATATCTTCTTTTAAAAGTAAAATAGACAAAAGTCAATTGGTAACACTGTGTTTGTCTGTGAGAAATGGCAAATAACAAACAAACAAAAAAGGTTAAAAAGGGATCTGTCAGATAATCCAAACTCCAAATTAAAAAATAAAGAAAAAGAAAATGAACAATAACAAAATACAATGCAGGGGTTTGGAGGACAAGACGGCATACAAGGAGCTATGAGAAAACTTTTCTTTCCATTTTCAGGGGAAAACAAAGTCTTGCTACAGCAGAGAACAGCATGCAACTGTGATGGAGAATGGGGAGAAGGAAGACCATTACACACAGAAATGCATACTGGAGTCTCACCAGCATCATTCTGATGATTCCAATAGAGCCCAGCCATGAAATAAGCCTTGAAGTCTTAATAATATGATCATTGACGTCTACCTCATCCAAAAAGAAGAAGATATCTATATTTAATTATATTCAAGGGAGGTTGTTAAGTAGGAGTGTGTGTCTGTGTGTGCGTGTGCGTGTGTTAATCACAGGGACTAAAGAAGACACAGATAAGTAGTTCTGATTCTGTTTAGAAAGAATATATATATATATATCTATATATATATATATGATGCTTTCAAGCTAAAAAAAATCAAAATCTAAAATGGCATTTCCCAAAGAAAGACATAATTGACAGAAAACATATGAAAAATAATTATCATTAATAATTATTGCAATCAATACCATAAGGAGACAATACTTCACTCTAGGAAATATTAACTACTATCCGAAAACCAGACACAGTTGTTGTATGTATGTGGAGAAAGAGAATCCTTGTGAACTCTTTAGTGAAAAGGTACTTTGGTGTAACCATTATGAAAAATAATATGGAAGATCCTTGACTTACCTTCTTCTACTATTGCTGTGATAAGATACCCAGACAAAAGCAACTTAAGGGAGAAAAGAGATTTTGGTTCACCCATCAGTGTGGAGTCCATCATGATAGAGAAGTCAAGATATCAGGAGCTTGAGACGGATGGCCACATGGCACCCACAGTCAAGAAGCAGAGAGTGATGAGTGCTTTACCTTTATCTAAGTTACATAGTCTGAGAGCTCCAACTCAATAAATCGTCCACCCACAGTCAAGATGATTCATCCACCTCAATTAAATTAATCCAGATAATCTCCCACAGGTATACACAGAGGATCATCTCCCACCTGATTCTAGATTCTGTTAAGTTGACAATATCAGTCACCATAATCTTCAAAAAAAGTAAAAACAGAACTACTATTCATTGGAATATTTTACCACTGTGCGTATGTTCAATAGAAATGAAATTGCTATATCAAAGTAACACCTGTATTTCTTATTAATTGCATCTCTGTTCATAATTTCCCAGAAGTAAAGCAACTTACCTGTCTATCAGCTGATGAATAAAAGAAAAATGTGTTTCACCTACACTAAAACTTATCCCTCAGCCGCAGAAAAGCATGAGATGATATGTGACAGCATGGGTGGAACGATACAAAGTGAATTCAGCCAGACACAGAAAGGGAAGCACCATGTATTAGCATTCACAAGTAGAATCTGATCAACTCAAGAGAAATGCTTACAAGAGGCAGGGCAGAGGAGAACAGAGGATGGGGTGGAGAAAAGCTGATTGATAAGTAACAAGCTGTGGTGAAATATAAATTAGAAATTCTGAGGTATTCCTGTGCAGTGATAATGGACTGCATATTTCAAAAAGCTAAGAAAAAGGATTGTTCGTGTTTTCACAATATAAAAGGGAAAGATGTTCAGAGAATTAATTTTTAACTTGGTTTAAATATTGTATAACATACACATGTAAGAAAATATCTCAATACATCATAAGCGTGCGCAACTTTGGTTTTTATGTCTCACTTTAAAAAAACCAGTTTTAAAGTAATAAATATATTATTTAGAATAATGCTAAATTCAATACATAGTACACATTAAGATAGACACTTAGAAAGTTCAGTCAAGAGATAGATGATACATAGATTGGAAGGCTAGATAGATGATAAATGTTTAAAAGAAATAAAACTGTTTTTCCCGGAAAGAGAAAAATGAATAAAATACTAAGCAGGAATGAACTGTTCTTTATACGTCTAACAAAAAAAAAAAAAAAATGCCGTTAAGAAGCCCAGTAAATA
>NW_021620966.1:3902265-3921107 GCF_004785775.1 Grammomys surdaster | reverse complement strand
GAAGAAGAAGAAGAAGAAGAAGAAGAAGAAGAAGAAGAAGAAGAAGAAGAAGAAGAAAGAAAAAAGAAGAAAAAATTAGTGCTTAATTATAAAAATCCCGAGTTTAGTTGGCTCCTTTTTATGTTTTTAATTGAAATAGGATTACACCACTTTCTCTGCTCCCTTTCCTGCCTCCAGTCCCTCCCAGGTACCCTCCCCTGAACCCTTTCTTTTCCACCCTCCACTCTCAAGTTGATTAATATTGTTAGTAAACAACTTGGCTTTTAGATCTCTGTCTCTTTGGAAGCTCTTAGGACCCTTTGCCTTCTACTGGGTTAACTTTTCCAGTCTTGATATGAGTGTATGTGCCTAGTCTTATTGTAACTTATGACCTGTTGGCTTGATATTTCTTGGAGGTCTGCCCTTTTCTGAAGAAAAACAGAGGAGAAGCATAAGGAGAGATATAGGAGAGGGACTGGAAGGAGCGGAGGAAGGGCAAACTGTGTTGGAGATGTAATGTATGAAAGAAGAATAAATAATTTTTTTTAAAAAAATCTAT
Source organism: Grammomys surdaster (assembly GCF_004785775.1). Lineage (NCBI taxonomy): Eukaryota > Metazoa > Chordata > Mammalia > Rodentia > Muridae > Grammomys > Grammomys surdaster. The sequence continues at coordinate 3,920,569 of NW_021620966.1, read as the reverse complement.
CATGTCAACATGTTTAATAAAAATTTTAGAACCGCATCATTGAATTAACAAAACCATATTCTGCATTTTATGTTACTTTTGGATTGATATTCGCATTAATTTCCTTTAGCTAGGCACGTCTTTGAACAGAACAGCCCACTTTCTCACACTTTTGAGTAGCCGGCAGTCCTCTGTGTATGTGAGAATGCTGCTTCAAGCTGATTAGCGAATGAGCCGCGACAAAAAGTTACAAAAGTGAAACCGAAAACAACTGCCCCACACAGTGTTTAATATGTCTACTAGGCACACAAACATTTAATTAGCTGAAATGTGTTGACAGAGTAAGACCTTCCTGATGGCTCAACAGTTTTTCACCCGAGGAATATGTTCCAAAAGTCTGGCTGAGAGAGTGAATTTGTTGGAATGCTTACTGTCAGGTTCTATTGTATACATATGCTCTGTCTCAGAAGCTTAAAGAGCAGTGAGGAGCTTCAATGCTCCTTAGTAGGCACTTCTTTTAAGATCACAGTTCCCAGCTAAGAGATTCTGAAAGATAGTCCTGTTAGAGGCACAGGCTTGAGCCTAGTTTTTTGCTGATTAGATGCGGATTATCTAAACCCTCTTTATGCCATCTGTCCTTAATTTACTCTGCCTTAATGTTTTGTCAACACTTTAGTTGTAAATGGAAACGTCTCCATGTGCAACGAGTCTCAGAGTCTCATTTTCATAGCCACTCCCACCACCACCATCACTATCACCCCGCCCCCCGAAGCCCCCCACCAGCATAAAATGCTGAGAATATAGGCTTTAGGATGAGCCAATGGATCTAGCCCATAAGGAATCTATGATGTACCCGTGAGAATCATACTTTGTTCTTTTCATTAAATCCTCTCTTCTGGAGTATGTCTGGGTAGATATAAAAATTGTGTATTGTTTTTAAATAGATTGCTATTTTAATATTGGAAGGAGATGTGCACACTCTAGGGAGCTGGCTCAGTGATTAAAGAGCATGTGCTGCTCTTCAAGGTCCTGCTTCCGAGTCTCTGTACCACATTGAATGGCTTTAAAACTATTAGTGACTCCAGTTCTAGGTATTTGATGCCCTAACTTCACCTCTATGGGTACCTACACACATACAGCATTCACTCACGTAGACACACATAAGCATATAAATAAAATTAAATTTAAATAAAATAAAATCGAAGTCATTCATCTAGAGTCTTTCTGGGGTCTTGAATGTTTCCTAGGATACCTGTAACTACAAAGTATTAAAAGAACTAGCTTTTTAACCATTTTGGCTTATTTTTTTAAAGCTCATCAAACATTGTTTCACCATTCACTTGAGAATATTGTCTAACTAAATTAAGATAACTTCAGTTCCCAAATAAAATATCTTTGTGCTTATTGAAAATATTCTATCTATTCTTATATATTCCTGACAATTTAGTAATGTCATTCCAAGCTTTCCTGTTTCTCATAATACAGTTTGCCTGAATAAAAGCATTTCAGTAGTTTAGACTGCTAAATATCTTAGAGGTTTCACAGAGTACACATTACAGGACCAAGGAGCCATGGTCACCTTGCAAAAACTCTTGTCATTCATCACTTGAAGATTCATCACCAAGAAGTTAACTGGTGAACAATACATTTGATTTGCTCATAGGAAGACTGAAAAGACTTCATTTCCTTGAGAAGTTCTTTTTTTCAATCATTCTTCACTGATAATTGGTCTTTTCATTAAATATAAAGACACTATTTCTTAACACTCGGTAAAGATATGAGGAAGCAATGTCAGTTCTTGTTTTTGTTTGTATATCAGTTACACACAGTCCTCATATCTTTATCATCCCTATAGCCATGTCTTGTTATTATAGCATGCTATCTCCACTGCTTTACAGCTTCAAATAAGAGGCAAGGATCTTTATTTTTTCTCATTTATAAAGTGAAGATAATAGAATTACCTGTCTCATAGGTTGCAATGTTTGTGGATTAAAACATGTAAACTGCTTATGATAATTAAACTATTACAATAGTATTAGCTGATGCATTGACTTATTAGACAAGTAAGTAAGACTTATTTCAAGTCAACAGGTAATATACTTGAACCTCATGGCAGAGATGACATTGTATGATGTTGGCAATAGAGGAAATCAGTTCCCAGTCCATCTTCTATTGCTGTCATTGGTTTAACATAGTGTGCAGTGTAATTGCTTGATATTTGTTTCAGGCAAGGTGCTATTTTTCTTTGTTCTTTCCTATTTTAATCTGCTTTCTTTCCTTCCCAACTTGCTTCTTTCTTCCCTTTCTTCCTCCTTCTTTGTGGGACTATAAACCATGCCAGGAAGCCTGGTGGGTAGAGCAGTCTGAGACCCCAGGAACTCACACCTGAGATGGTTGGTGTCTCCCTGCCAAATTCCTGGCCTGGATCACGTGCCACACTTCCCACATAAGGAAATATGACCTGTAGTCATGTAGGTCCAGAACATAGTTCTCCATGGTAATGAGGTACCTATTGGCCCTGAGGATTTAGACAATAAGTTTCTTTGCCCAGACATTCCTCCCTGCAAAAGGTATTTAATCTTGGGTCTAACCTGGGAAGTTGGTGTAGTATGCATCCATTTTCCATGATGAACAGTCAATAAACAGTTTAGAACAATGGACTGTCAGTTTCATCAAGATGTGCTGTGGTGAGCCATGGAGAAGGCATTCAACTGTCGAGCTGCAAGCTTAATTCTCCCACTGAAGGCCTCTCTGTGCTTCCATCCACAACTGCCACCAAGCTAAGAACAATCACTGCTGAACTAAGCCAGAGCTCCCCATTTCTACTGGCCCGAGGCTAGACTCCTCCCTCAGTCCATGGGCCCCCAACTCGGCTCCCAATTCCTCCAGGCTCAGTGATGCCTAGATGTTCAGGTGCTTAAGAGAATCCAGTCCGGGCCTCATTGTGGGACTGTGGACCCCCACAGTTTGTTCCCGACTACTCTGTGCTGTTCTCCAGAGGTAACTGGGGACCCAGAAGCCAGGGAATACCAGCTTTGGCTTTCTCACATCTCAGACTGTGATTTCCTACTCCCTTTCTCCACACTACCCTGAAGCCCAGCACCTATTCAGTGGCAGTGTGGGATAAGGGCAGTCAAACTCCCCGCATTTTATTTCGCCTCCCAAGTGACTGTACTCTGTAGTGGGACAGAATGTGGACCCACACTTCTTCACTGAGTGCCTTTTTTTTTTTAGTTAATATATAATTATATGACATGTGTTATTTTTTCTCTACTCATCATGTTCCCACACTAAGCAAATATTTGAAAATGTCTGGTAATGTATGTTGGGAATAGACTGGAATATAGAAATTGAAGTCAGTGATATCTCTAAAAGTTCTGTGACACTATTTCCTGTCGTGCACATTTATATAACCCACAAAATTAACAGTGCTGGTGACAAGAATACTTGTAAGGACCTGGAGAGAAGAAGTGAGAAAATTTCTAGGAAAATGTTTTAATAAGATGATAAATTTGGAAAATAAAAACATGAGCTGAGCATGTAGCTTAGATATATCATGCTTTTCTTTTTAACATCTACAAAACTCTAGGATTGATTACCAGTATTGCATATACCAGACATGGTGGTGTTCTCTGTAGTCTTCATTTTGTACTGAATGTTCTTAGTTCTACCTTAGCCTTCAACAAGGTTGTAATGAGAGGTATTTTTTTGACAAATCAAATATATGAACTCTGCTAGAGCTGTTTTTAAGCAATGTATACTTTTGTTTTCCAACAGAGTACCCAGTAGAGTCAATATGAAAATATGTATAATAGCTTAGTAAAAATTTAAATTGATTGCATGTTGAAATAGAATATGATATATATTGTTCAACCAAATATAATGTTCACTTGTATCTACTGGAGAAATACATACTCATCGAAAGTACAAATTGGAAGACTCAAAACCACATAGGGAACACATGACTTACAATACCAAATGCAGAGAAACAAATCAACTACAACTTTGAAGAGAATCACTCTCCTTTCAAGCACAAATAGCAAATTCAAAAAGTTCTGATAATCCTCTTGAAGGTTCATGGGAACTCAGTGAAGACTATTGACTCAAAGTTGAAATTTATCACGGAGGTACAATTTGCTATCAAGCAAGGGGAAAGATTCATAGGGCAGTGGAGTAGTATTGCATCTAAATTCCAATTTCCAAAGTCATTATATAGGGATGACCAACCTACTGATTTTGAAATACTGTGTTCATCCTCAAATATCAGTAATAACTGTTTCTGTGCTACCCTATCCCAAGCTAAGTTCCATGGTTAGTTATTTCAGCATAGACGCTTCTTAAAAGTATATATATATATATATATATATATATATATATATATATATATATATATAATTTAAATGGAATCACCAGTAACAGGAGACAAAGCCCCAATGTGACTGCTCTTGTCACCCGGCAAAACTTCTAATAGATTATATCTAAGTGTGTTGCTGACCAAATTGTGCCCATGGAAACCACTAAACAGCTCAGGCTATTGTAAAAGATATTGGTTGCACTTCACAAACTGACTATAAAGCCCCACTGATGCAGACAACACCTATATACAAACTTCTTGAACATTAAGAGGTTAAGCCAGTGCCTACCTAGAGCCTTCACCCCTGATAACTAGCGTTCATGGTACTAGAAAGTACTGTGCACACTACCAGAGGAGGAAGATGAATGCCAGTACTGTAGATCAGTGTGATCTACAGTGGTGAACTGTTGGTAAGATAAGCTGGTGCAATAGTAGCAAAAGTTTTACGTTGTAAAAGTAACAAACCACTACCTGATTGGGTGTAAGGCCCACGCCATAAAATGTATGACATTCTTTGGGTGGCCAAGAGCTTGAGTCAATATAATAGGCCAGGGATCTAGGAGAAAACCATATACTACTGTAGGATCATAGCAATCAAGTAACTTTTAATGACATTCTGCTGCACCAATCACCAGAGAACTTACACCTGCAGTTGGTGGAAACTAATACATAACCATCAATTGGACAATGAAGAAAATGAGATAAATTGAAACACTCAATCCTAAATGAGTTGTTTTCAACAAATTTTTCCCCTTGTGGATCAGGGAGCTGTGCGTAAGAGGAAGCAATGGGATGGAAGACACCGAAGAACAATGACTTCTATACACAACAGTACTGACTCACATAGGAACTCACAGATAGTGTGCAAGCAAAAACAGAACCTGCACAGGTCCAAATCAAATGGGGTTCCAGTGTCTAAAGGGAAAGTGGACACAACCCCTCACCTCTAACCCAGAAGTTATCTCCAATTGACAGTAACAAAGAAGTTAAAGTTTAGTTTTGGAAATTTTTCCATGGAGTATCACCAGGTATACAAACCACACTTAAGGGAGGTTCCAGGCCCAACATTAAATGGGAAATGCCAAAAAGTACTCAACAGTATGTTCAGATATGTTTTGTCTCATAGTGCTTGGGGCATTTTCACCTTGCTTGTCTTTTGCTTATCATGGCTTCCGATCTTATGTTTTTATGGGTATTGTGTGTGAGAGTGGGTGTATTTCTTCATGTGTATCTGTTCCTCCTGCCTTTTCTTTGGTTTTGCTTTTCTCAATTTTATTCTGATTTGTTTGTTTTATTTCAATTGGCTTGTTTGCTTTCTAAATTTAGAGAGAAAGAAGTTATGGAACTGGTTGGATGGAAAGGATCTGGGAGGAGATAAGGAAGGAAATATGTGTGAGTGGAATATACTGTATACTAAAAAAACTATATTCAATAAAAATAGAAGTTAAACTCAATTGCAAAAACAATCTAAAAAAAAGACAAGAACTAAAATGCTTAGCTAACAAACAATGGACTCCATACAGAATTTATTCCACATTTTTGTTAAACTATCCATTGTCAGGTGAAACAGTTACTACTTTTAAAAAGGTATTCACTAAGAAATACTCACTTTTAAGAAATGTATTGCAACAACTTAAAAATTAACCCAGTTATCTATGTCTTTACAAGTGGAATACATAAAGATTTGATCTTTTGAGGTTAATACTGGCCATTAACTTTGTTTAGGTTTTTTTTTTTTTACCTTTATACACCATTTTGGCATGGGACATATGCCAATTAAAACATATACACTTCTTTATGAAGACATTAAATGGAGATGACAATCACTAATGCAATACCAAAGCAAATAAGCTGTTCTGCTGTGATGAGCTCTGGAGGTGAACAGTGCGTGAGAATCTGCAGCCTCAAGCAGTTCTGTTGATGGCTTCCATCCCTGGCAAAACCACCAAGGAAGACCCTAATAGATGTTGTGTCTGCACATATGCTATTCATTGCCCTTCCTTCACGCTTATGCAGCCCTGGCTGACTTTGAACATCTGTTGTAATTTGGTAAATAGTATTAAATCTATTTTCTATAATGTGTGATACTGTAAATCACACACAATTAAAACTTCATTGGACAACCTAGATTGGGAAAAAATAGCACTGCGTCATGAATCATCTTATTGTAGTTGTACCAAACTAGGGCACTGGAACCCTGTGTCCTGATCTAATCTTTCTGTTCCTACCTCGCTAGACCACCTTGGGAGAATGTCTTAACTCTTCCATTCCGATCATTCATCTAAGAGCAGGGAATAGCTATTTCTATTGAAGCTGTTGTACTGAGCAGTTACAAACATTGATTAAGGGATTGCTAAGCATAAGAAAGGAGTCTTTCACAAATTCACAGTTACAGCAATTTCTTTAAGGTTCTATTGCCCTCCATCTGATTTTCTCCATGTTTCCTAAACGGCATGGTTTCCTATAGGACCACACACTAATCATTGCCTTTCAGAGAATAGATTTGACATTCCTATTACCAGCTAGAAAGCCTCCCGTTGTCTTCTAAAACACAAGTCAAAATGTTTTGATCACCCATCTAAAGGTACAAAGGCAGCAGTTAAGAAACTTCCCAACTTTACAGGCTAGACAGGGAAACCTCAGAGATTCAACTATATAGAGCTGAAGACAATGAATTATTTCAAAAAACTTTTTCTCTTTCCATTTCTTTGCCAACAGGTAGCTTTTGTTTGCCCTAGATGATTGAAACATGCCTTGCCACGGAGTGGCAAAACAGCCATCTTCTATGATTATTCTGTACCCACGGAAATGTTTTCTGCTGTTAACTTTCTGCAAATTAACTCAATAGTGCTGAAATTAATCACCCATACTCTTTATCTCTATTTAGAAAAATAGGAACTCCTTAGCTTCCTGTCGTTGTTACTAGAAGAAGCCCCATACAATTTTTGAATCATTTATAGCACTCTGTAATTGCCTTAATAGGCTTAATTAGTATACAGGATTTTGTTTTCCGAGAGCTTGCATATTTTTAATGGGTTTGCTCTCTTGTTAAATGGTCTAAATGACTTTTCATGAAGACCATATCCCAGTAGAGGCTGGCTGCATATCAATAAAAAGACTACTACTCTCAGAATGCTTCTCTGCATGATTCAAGTCTAAATATTTAGTCGTGAGTTCCTATCAATTGTAAGCAAGTTAGCAATATTAACTGTATTATTTCAAATGCCTTTAGAATGTGAATTTTTATGATTTTTGATTTGAATATTGAAGAGTAAATTTGCTTCATTAAAAATAAAGATAAAATCTCTTGTGTTGGTTTTAAAGGCACTTTCTAAATAATGGTAGTTAAAATATTAAGTGAAATAAATAATATTGTCTCCATAAAAAGCACCACAAAGTGTTACATGGTGCTATTCATACTGACATATGTTCAGTATTCACAAATAACTCATAGACTATACATATAATCTAAAGATTGTTGTGAAGCAACATTATCCTTATGACTTTTAATGAATGTTTTTGCATACTTTTATAAACTAAGGAGAATTTTTTGATGGTTCATGATTTGTTAAATTTATTTAAAAAGACATTATTTTATTAAATAAGTGATTATAAAAACAATATCAAAATATATCATGATGATGATGGACAGACATAGTCAGACAGACAGATAGACAGACAGACAGATAGATGATACATAGATAGATGATAGATAGATGACTGATGATAGTTGATAAAGAAAGATGATTGCTTGATAGATGATAGTAGGGAGATAATATATTTTCTTTATGATTATATAATGTGTTTTTAAAATTTATTTATTTACATTTCAAATATTTTCCCCCTTCCTGGTCCCCTCTACACTTTGCCTCTAAGAGGGTGCTCACTCAACCATCCATCCACTCCCACCTCACCCCTCCAGCATTCCCCTTCTTTAGTGAATCAAGCCTCCACAGGACCAAACACATCCCCTTCACTGAGGCTTGACAAGGCAGCCCTTTGCTACATTTGTAGTGGGGGGTCACAGACCAGCCCATGTATGCTCTGGCTGATGGCTTAGTCTCTGAGAGCTCTTAGGAGTACAGTTAGTTAATACTGTTGTTCTTCCTATATGGTTGCAATCCCCTACATCTCCTTCAGTCCTTCCCTAACTCTTCCTTAAAGGTCTCCGAGCTCAGTCCAATGGTTGGCTGAAAGTATTTGCATCTGTCTCAGTCAGGTACAGCCTCTCAGAGGACATTCATGCCAAGCTCCTGTCTGCAAACACAACATGACATCAGCAATAGTGTCAGGGTTCAGTGCTTGCACATGGGATGGATCCCAAGTTGGGCCAGTCTCTACATGATCTTTCCTTTTTTTCTCCCTGCATTTCATTTAGACAGGAAATATTCTTTGTCAAAGTTATGAGATGGGTGGTTAGCCCCATCCCTCAACAGGGGGCTATGTCTATCTACTACTGAAGGTTGTCACTTCTGATTCAATCTCCCCACTGATGGGCATTTCAGCTAAGATCATCTCCATTGGGTCCTGAGAGCATCTCACATCCCTGGTGTCTGGGACTTCCTAGAGGTTCCCCCTGTCCCCCACCCTACACTGCTGCATATTTCTCTTCATTTTCCTAGTCTTGTTGGCTTCTCTCCTATCTTCCTTCTACCTGATCCTGCCCTCCTTTTTCTTTCCCACTTCCCTCTCCCACTCAGGACCTTCCCTCCCTCTGCCTCTTGTGATTTTTTCCTTCCCCCTTCTAAGCAGGATTGAAGCATCCATACTTGGGCCTTCCTTTTGTTAAGCTTCATATGGTCTATGAGTTATATGATGGGTATTCTGAACTTGTTGGCAAATAACAACTTATCAATGAGTATATACCATGTATTTTGGGGGGCCTGTGTTACCTCACTCAGGATGATATTTCTTAGTTCAATCCTTTTGCCTACAAAATTCATGATGTTCTCCTTTTTAATAGCTGGGTAGTATTCTGTTGCGTAAATGAACCACATTTTCTGTATCCATTCTTCCATTGAGGGACATCTGGATTGTTTCTGACTTTTGGCTATTACAAATAAGGCTGCTATGAACATAGTGGAGCACATGTACTTATGATATGGTAGAGCATCTTTTTGGGGTATATGCCCAGGGGTGGTGTAGATGTGTCTTTAGGTAGAATTATTTCCAATTTTCTGAGGAATCTCCAGATTGATTTCCAGAATATTTACACCAGTTTGTCATCCCACCAGCAATGGAGAAGTGTATCTCTTTCTCCACATCCTTGCCAGTGTCTATGGGAAAAATAAGGCTGCAGCAGTGGTGGGGCAGGGGGTTTCCACACAGCTGGTCCCACATGCAGGAAGAAGTCTAAAGTTCCAGCAGCCGGGGTCTTTGGTGACGACAGGCCCCAATGACATGAGGAAGTCTTTGGCTCCAAAAGGGTTTATTGTCATGGCAGATGGTAGATGGATCTGGAAGTACGCCATGTGAAACTCAGGGCAGTCCCGAGTTAAATAGGGAGAGAGAAAGGGGAGGATGTGGGGAGGATCTGGGGAGGAATGCTTAATTTGCTCTGTCCTCTGGCCTTCCTTAGTATGTAAATCCCTAGGGCCTGAGGCCTCTAGACACACCCTCTACCTGTGCACTTTGGGAGGGGCTGTAATGGCCTACGACAAGACTGTGCATCAGAACTCTGGGTTCTGGGGGCGTAGCCGAACGCCTGCCTGTTCTCACGTAGAGTCTCAGGGTTCTAGGCCCATGCCCAATCATGAACCCGAATACCCTTATGCAGTCCCACAAGTGTCTGCTGTCATCTGCTTTCTGATCTTAGCTATTCTGATTGGTGTGAGGTAGAATCTCAGGGTTGTTTTGATTAGCATTTCCCTGGTGATGTTAAACATTTCTTTAAGTGCCTCTTGCTCCTTCAAGATTCCTCACTTGAGACTTCTCTGTTTAACTCTGTACCTTGTTTTTTAATTGGGTTGTTTGGTTTTCTCGAGTCTAACTTCTTGAGTTCTTTGTATATTTAAGATACTAACTCTCTATCATATGTAGTTAGTGAAGATCTTTTCCCAATTTGCCCATTGCTATTTTGTCTTATTGACAGTGTCCTATGCTTTACAAAAGCTTTTCATTTTCATGAGGTCACATTTGTCAATTGTTGATCTTAGAGTCTGAGCCATTGGTAATCTGTTCAGGAAATTTTCCCCTGTGCCAATATATTTAAGGCTATTTCCCACTTTCTCTTCTATTAGATTCAGCGAATTTGGTTTTATGTGGATGAGTTTGATCCACTTGTACTTGAGCTTTCTACAATGTGATAAATACGAATTAATTTGCATTTTTCTACATGCAGACCATCAGTTAGACCAGCATCAGTTTATTGAAGATGCTTTCTTTTTTCCACTGGATGATTTTTTATTTCTTTGGCAAAGATCAAGTGACCATAGGTGTGTGGGTTCATTTCTGGGTCTTCAATTCTATTTCATTGATCTTCCTGCCTGTCTCTGTACCAATATCATATAGTTGTTTGTTTGGTTTTTTTAATTGCTACTGTTCTGTAGTACAGCTTGAGATCAAGGATGGTGATTCCCCCAGAAGTTCTTTTATTGTTGAGAATAATTTGCACTATCCTTTTTTTTAATTCCATGTGAAGTTCAGAAGTGATCTTTCCATCATTGTGAAGAACTCAGTTGGAGTTTTGATGGGGATTGCATTGAATCTGTAGATTGCTTTGGGTAAGAAGACCATTTTTACTATGTTAATCCTACCAATCCATGAGCATGGGAGAATTTCCCATCTTTTGAGGTCTTCTTTGATTTTTTTCTTCAGGGAGTTGAAGTTCTTGTCATACAAATCTTGAGTTAAATTTATATCCAGCCACTTTGTTGAAGCTGTTTATGAGCTGTAAGAGTTTTTTTTTTTTTTCTTTTTTTCTGAGACAGGATTTTCCTGTGTAGCTGTGTAGTCCTGGCTGTCCTGGAACTAACTCTTTAGACCAGGCTGGCCTCGAACTCAGAAATCCGCATGTCTCTCCCTCCCAAGTGCTGGAAGTAAAGGCATGCGCCACCACCGCCCAGCTGAGCTGTAAGAGTTCTATGGTAGAATTTTTGGGATCACTTATTTATACTATCATATCATCTACAAACAGTGATATCTTGATTTCTTTCTTTCTAATTTATATCACCCTGACCTCCTTTTGTTGTCTAATAGCTCTAACTAGAACTTTGAGCAGTATATTGAATGAATAGGGAGAGAGTGGCCAGCCTCGTCTTATCCCTGATTCTAGTGAGAGTGTTTCAAAGTTTCTCTCCATTTAATTTTATGTTGGCTGTTGGTTTGCTGTGTATTGCTTTTATTATGTTTAGGTATGTGCCTTGAATTCCTGATCTCTTCAGGACTTTTAACATGAAGTGGTATTGTAAATATACCATTGATTTTTACTTCAAAAGAAAATACATTATGTTAGATCCTGGTCCTCTAATTACTGTATGACATTAGCATCTTTCCCAACTTCCCTGAGCCTTAGTATGCTCTTTTATAAATCTAACATAATTTCTTATTGTTTTTATACACGTACTATCAAAATCTTGGTCATACTGCCAGGCATTTTGTAAGGTGCATGAAATTAACAACTGCTTATTTACTGTCAATATTGCTTTGTTTTTTTTATCATCATTATTACTATTTATAATAACAAAACTCCAGTCATTGGCAGCAGCATGCCCTATACCAGTCCATGCCTGAATGAACTGGTAAAATCTCACCCTGACACAATGCACTGGCTGCTTTAGTAAAAGATGTGCTAGCCTTGCATTATTAACTTACCTTACATCAGGTGGTACTTTGAGATAGTGTTACCTCTGGGAGTTACACTATGTAATTGTGTATTTGATTAGGAAAGTCACACTAGCAGTGAACAAACAGTGACCAACATCTAAAGAATTGCTGTCTCTGGGAAGAAAAACAATAAAGAAGACTGTTTACATAACTTAATATATCTCTTTTATGACATAAAGAAATTTCAATGACAGGCATCATTCTCTCCAGTAAGCAGTAGTTAAACTCTCTGAAGTTCTTCCTATCCAAGGAATTCCTAAAATTAAATGCTTTATTGTTTGCAAATTTTGTATACAAGTATAATATTTTTGTGATCAAACACATCCCCCATTCCCTCCAACTCCTCCCTTATACTAACTACTTTTTCCTCCCAAATTTATTTAGTTTTTATAAAAATCTATTGAGTCCAGATAGTGCTGGCTATATGTACAGGGATGTAGAGACATGTAATAAAATATAAATAACCTCTCAATTATTACAATTCTAAAGAAAACTGACTTTCTTTCTCCAGAAGATATCAACTGCCAATAGGTCCTCAAATAAGTACGGAGCTTTATGAGACCCTCCCTTATCTGTGCTTACATTTTGGCTAGCTTGATCTTGTCCAGGTCTTGTGCATGCAATCACAGCTGCTTTGAATTCATTTGTAGAATGGTGGTGTCATATCTAAAGAATGTTGTCTTACTACTGGTATCTACTACCTCTGAATCTTAAAAATCTTTCTATCCCTTTTCTGTGATAATGTGACACTTTATGCAAAGAGGTACAATATAGTCATCCCATTTAGAGACGAGCACTTCATAATCTGTGATTCCTTGTGTATTGTTCAGCAGTAGGTCTCAATAGTAAGCATAGTATATTTAAAAAAGAAGTTTCTCTAATGAGAGTTGAGAGATCACTAAGCTCTGGATATAAAGATACCAACTTAGGGGGTGGTTTATGACTGTGATCATTTAACAAATATTAATGTATCCTGCATCAGCCAATTATGGAGTTTGGGCCCAATTTGCCCAGCACCATTTGCATCAGTTGTGGCTCCAAGTTCCTGCCTTGAATTCTTGCCCAGACTTCCTTTGCTTATGGACTGTGACTTGTAATTGTAAACTGAAATAAATCAAATCATTTGTCTTTCTCTGATGAATATTTTTGATATATTTGTTAAAGAACTGGTGGCAAAAGTGTAGAATTTTATCTAGGTCCTCAATTTTATACCAAGGATTAAAATGTCTGCATTAATACCAATACCACATTGTTTTTATTACTATAGTTCTGTACTTTAACTTGAAATCAAAAATTGTCCTATGTCTGGTGGTGTTCATTATTGTTCAGGACTGTTTTGGCTACCTGGGTCTCTGGTGTTTTCACATGAATTTTGAAATTACAGTTACAATTTCTGTGAAAGATTAAATTGGTATTTTTGATGGGTATGTTATTAAATCTGTAAATTGCTCCTGGTAGGATAGTATTTCCACAATATTAATCCTACCAATCTATGACCATGGAGGTTATTCCATCTTCTAATATCTTATTCAGTATCTTTCTCCTTCCTTTTATATTTTTTAATTGTACAAACCTTTTACTTCACTTGTTAAATTTATCCCAAGATAATTTTTTCATGCTATGATTAATAAAAGCATCTTCCTGATTTCTTTTTCATTACTTTTGTTTGCTTACATAAGAAAGCTACTAAGATTTGCCCAAAACCAAGTCTGTTGGAATATTATTTTAATTAGTGGTTTTTTTTTCAAGTTTCAGCTCTCTGTGAGTATGTCATCTTTATGCAGGTGGTCTTGAGTTGTATAAGAACCAGCAAGCCACTAAGCAGTATTCCTCTGCATCAGTTGTGACTCCAAGTTCCTGCCTTGAATTCTTGCCCAGACTTCCTTTGCTTATGGACTGTGACTTGTAATTGTAAACTGAAATAAATCAAATCATTTCCTCCAAAGCTTCTTTGTTCATTGTATTTTATCACAACAATGGAAATCCTAACTAACACACTTGCCTTTTTCTAGATCACAGAATTTTGCCTAGGCAGCCAAAGTACATGGCTAGAACCTGAAAATGGACCCCCAGACAGAGTTATTGAATTAACAGGCTGACAAGCCAAGGATGGGTAAGATTCTGCACAGAGCCTTACCAACCTAAGACAGAAGTACATTGCTTTTCATAATGCATATTCCATGATGAGTAAGGAAGGTACTCTTGTCAGAATGACCTAAGACAGGATCAGTCTTAGGGTAGAGCTGGAGACCCTTTGGGGCTGCTTGGCAAGAATCTGACATGGGCCAAGGACAAGTGTCAGGGGCAGCCATAGTTATACACTGAAGGCCTAGAATCAGCCATAGGCCTAAAAATAGCAATAGGCCTGACATACATGCATGTTAACACAAAGTCTTGGGTCTCTGTGGAAAAACACTGAAACAGATGGCTAGAAGCTATTGTAAACAAGCAGCTTTGGTGGAAAATTGTGAGGCTGAATAGTCATAGACCTCGTAGATAGGTAACGTTGGTGGATAGTAACAACTTAGGTAAGGACAAGTGAATCATAGGCGGAGTCATAGTGATCTGTCCCCTGAACCTTCACCCAGCTGACACTCTGTTCTGGAAGATATCTGTGCTCCCCCTGAACATCTATGCTCCTGCATCATCCCCTTCCCCACATCCTGCCTTTTTGTGTATATAACCCCTGTGTGAAAAAAGTAAAAATCACGGTTTGATCAGCCTATAGACAAGCCGTGGTTCTTTGCGTTCTCCCGTTTTTCCCCCATTCTTTCTTAGGTGATCTTCAAGGAACCCTGTTTAATGCCCTGCTGGATAGAACAGACAAGGAAATGAGCTGCTTGACAGAAATATGACATTGGCCAAGGACAAGGAACTAGGCTTCAGGCAGAAATCTGACATTAGGCTAGAACAAAGAAATAATTTCAAACAGGAATCTAAATATTAGGCTAGAACAATTAAGTAATTTCAGACAGGTATCTAAATTTCAGGCTAGGACAAGGAAGTAGACTTCAGACATGAAAATGACTTTGGGCTAGGACAGAGAAGTTGGCTCAGATAGTTTGGTCATCCTGATAAGCCCTTAGAAACAGTGATAACGGGAGTGTTCACAGAACTTTGTTTGTTGCTTTGCTTGTTCTTTGACTATTTGTGTTTATTGTCTTGCTTGTTCCTTGACTATTTGCATCTATTGTATTGTTAGTCCCTCAACTGAGAACTGACCTTAGTACTTGCATGTAATTAAAATGGTATAAAAGCAAAAAGGAGGAGGGGAGATGGAATAGAGAGTTTCTAGGGAGGAGAGATAGGGAAAGGGGATGACATCGGAAATGTAAATAAATAAAATATCCAATAAAAATAAAAGAATTTTGCGTAGGTCACAGGGTATTTTGCCTGCATGTGTGTTTGTGCACTCTGTGCATGCCTGGTGCCATGTGGAGGTCAGAAGGGGATGACCAGTCCTTTGGAACTTGAGTTAGAAATGTTTGTGAGCTGTCATGTATTTGGTGGGAGTCCTATGGAGAAGCATCCAGTGCTCTTAACTGCTGAGCCATCTCTTCAGACCCTCGATAACCCTTTTTATTGTTTCTAATATTTTTATCTATAATATGTTAGAGTACATTTTTCTCATCCTGCCTGATTGTTGTTCTGTGGGTGTCTAGTATCATGATAAGCATCTATTTTTATAAACTTGGATTTTGTTTTGCTTTGTCTTTTTCTGTGATCTCTTTTAAACCCTTTGACACGTTTTTCTTCTATGTCTATAGTTTAAAGTTTATATCTTTCCATGTTTCTCAAAACTCTCCCCTTTTCTGACCATACATCTATTTTTAGACCTCTTCTTTCCTGAATGATCAACTTGCTGTACCTTGCCTTTTACCCAAGTCTCTGTTTTCAAATAATTCTGTTTGCAAGGCTTTCCACTGAGGTGAACTTACTAAGGCTTTGAGTTCCAGCATCATTTCTGTTTGACTGTTCTTCAGCAATTCCATCTCTTAGCTTGTCTTCTTTATTTTCCTCAGCCCTTTATTTTTAGTCTCCTTTGAGTTGTTGGAATATAATTATATTGAAACTTTTCTCTGGAAATTCTTCTACATAGTTATAGCTAATTAGTATGTGGAATTCATAATGGGGAATTAATCATATTGATAAACATTCCATAAGCCTAGTACAATCACATTCCAAAGGTTCTGCTCCTGATACCAACACATTGTATAACTGATTTCTAGTTCTGGAGACACAAACATTCAGATTATATCACATATATATTAAAAATGCTGGAATGATATATTTTAAATTAATTAGCATAGTTACTAATGGAGTTGAGTAATAATAACCAAGCAAAGGAGTGGAAATGTGCAAATGAGATGCTTCATTGCATATTGCTGTATATTTTTATATTATTTCTAGATTTCAAAATAATAACCACCTTTCTAAAAATTAAAGGACCAAACAAAATGTAGAAAAATATTACAAGAGAGAAATCACATCGATACGGTATCCCTAAAATGCAATTAATTTCATTTAAGCCCCTTCATTGAATAACTTAGAGACAAAAAATATGAAACCACAGGAAAAAATAATGTTTTTTCCCATTTTTACTCCATGAATACTGTACTAAAATAGGGATGAAAACTGGTTTTAAAAAAAAATGTTACTCTTACTTACTGGATACTAATGACCTACAAACCTGTCACGATTTCAAACAAAACAAGGCAGGTAGCAGTATAAGAATCAAAAACAACCACTGACACTAAGCAAAGTCACTTGCAGAATAAGTAAATGGTGTACAGCCACTTTACTCATAATTTCCACATAATAGGAGCAAGTAGATACCTGAAAGGGAAGTTTTCCTGCTGAGACCAAAAGCAAACGGAACAGGGCCGAAACATGGCACTATTGTTGAAATAACAATCAAGATAGTGGGTGACAGAAACAGAAAGAAAATGGAAGCAGGCAGCAAACCCTCCTTATATTTAGTGTTTGAAGATTTCTTTCGAGAAACATTCAAGGTTCCAGTGTGCTCACCTTTAAAGTATGATGAATAGGGACAGCATTTAGAGGTAATCACAATAGTCCAGCATTTGACATTCTATCTTAAGCTTACCTATAATACAGTATCTAACAAAAACTAGGCTGTTCTTAACCCCTGGTTATAGAATTATATGTCTTTATATCTATGCACCAACATCTGTATGTGGTATGTTCTCAAGCCGACTTCAAGGAGTTCATGCTGCGAGACCTAAAGTCCTTATGAGATTATCTAAAATGAAAAACCATGTCAGTAGGTCCTGTGGCGTTTCCACAGGCACCAATTGTGTCCATGACAGGATCCAATGTGAGTTTCTTACTGAAAAGCAGAAAATCATTGTGAAAGGATTGAAGGCACAGTCTTAGAGTCAAAGAGCAAAATAAAATGTGAAGCTTTTTTTTTTTTAAATTGAGATAAGTCGATGCAACAGAAACAGATTTCTCCACTGTGGATCCTCAAAAGATACTGGGCCAAATATGAGATCAAGAAAAGGACAGACTAATAAGCTAAAAAGGACGAATGTAAGAATAAATGGACTCAGGGATGGGTTCACCTAAAGGACAGTGATAAGAAAAATAATGGCTGGGATGAGGATCAAGAGCAAATATTGTTTGATTATCAACCCATGCAGGCTGCAGAAAACTACACAAACTCTTCCTTCGTGGACCATGGGAAATAGAAAAATATACACTACAATAAATGTTGTAGTCTGGTCACTTTGGGGTGTATCGGATTTAAAAAAAAATGTGTTCAAAATATGCCAAACTATATCAATATTAAGACTAGTGGATGAGCCTGTGTATTCATCTTAATGTTACAAAGCAGGACAGAAAGGATTGCAGAGTGCAGAGAGGCCCTTGTGCTAGAAAATGGAAGAACCATGGGAGAAAACTAATGCATGTTTGTGGTCTAAGTTAGGAGGAGCAAGATGAAGAACAATGTGGGAGTGTATTTTCAGTATGTGGGACTGTGAGCACCATTCCACCGACTGACTAGCGCACACAGTTAAAAGATACTTTACATAATTCAAAGACCAGATTGTGCTCTGCCTTGCCTCCGGTTGAATCATTCTCTCTCTCTCTCTCTCTCTCTCTCTCTCTCTCTCTCTCTCTCTC
>NW_021620966.1:3893667-3902255 GCF_004785775.1 Grammomys surdaster | reverse complement strand
TCTCTCTCTCTCTCTCTCTCTCTCTCTCTCTCTCTCTCTCTCTCTCCCTTCCTCCCTCTCTCTCTCTCTCTCTCCCTTCCTCCTTCCCTCCTTCCCTCTCCTCCTCACTATCCCCCTCCCCTCCCCCTTTCCCTCCCCTCCCCCTTCTCTCTTTTTCATATTTCTTACACAGTTCCTAATTCTACCACAAGAACTGCATTACTTTTTGGCACAATCTCTCTCTAGTGAGCTCCTTATTACACTGGGGTTCAGTACTCCATCATATAAATCTGAGGTAAATACAAATATTCATCGCTTAGCAAGCAACTTTGTTAAACCACTCACTCCACTCGGTTACAGATTTACATATTAATGAAAGCCCTGTTGGGGGAGATGTGTTTTTTTTTTCAGTTGTTTGATACTGCTCTTATATTTTAAATTCAATGTACTCAAGTTTTCAAATATTATTTCTCTTCTCCCTTAAATATCCATCTTATTCCTATTTACCACACACACACACAAGACTATATATATATATATATATATATATATATGTATATATATATATATTCCATTCCTAACTAGCTGTATACATAAAGCTGTGGACTCAATACCATTAACTATGTAAAAAAGTTGGACATGGTAATTTACACCTAGTTTTCATGCAAAATAATATTTTAGAAAATAGAGGTTTAGAAGTGGCCAATAATCAAATTAGATAGTTAATTTAATTGTGCAATGTGCCCTCGGATACTTTCCCATGCCTTATATTAAAGTTAGTTACCTGTGAGCTTTCTTTGACAGAGTAGAAGTGTGTCATCTATTTTTGCAAAACAGCTGTCAGATACTTAAGTTTTAAAAATGTATTGCTAAAAGTCTGCTTTTGCCCATAAAAGTCATCATGTTTACATCTTTATTATCCTCTATTCTGGTACCTTCCTTTAAAAACAGGTGGTTCACATTTCAAAATTAACAAAATACCAAAAATAGATCAAAATGCAAGTTTTATGGGATCTTAAAAGATATATCAGAATACAGCCCAATCCAGACAACTGGCCAGCCCTGCTGCAGATCACGCTCCATGGACAGCCTTCCTTTTGCTACCACTCTCTGTGGAAATCATCAAGGTTAGTTTGGAATCTGCATTGACTGTGACATGCCAAGAAACAAGGAACATATTTTCATAGTAATACTAACCCTCTTGACCTCAAAATCTTTGTGATCCAACCTACAGATTGCAAAATCTGGAGTCCAAGCACTTTCTGACTCTTGGACCACTGAACATATTCTAAATTGAGAACTCTCATCTGAAAAGTAGTGCAGTGATAATAGTGCCTACAGCCTAGAATCATTATGAATCAAGCTCTTGGCACAGCATCTTCCAACAATGCAGACTTGAGTGCAGGTAAAGTAGCTGACTTAGTACAAGAGTTCCTTTTCTCTCCTTGAAACCATTCCATGGAGGGGTTGCTTTATTTCATTTATTTCATCTTTTGTTTCAAGGCTCAAAGTCACGAGGACAAAGAAAACAGAAGAATGGAGAAAAACAAGTACTTTGAAAACCCGAAGGCAAATGACAATTGGTTGATGTTAGCCGGCAGTGGCCAAGTAAAGGCAATAAGCAATCTGGGATTGGGCCAATCAATAAGTCACCCTACTTGCACTGTATGTCTGTTCACTTCTTAAGATGGGTGCAAATAAAGCCAGAGTGTGAGGATCTGGAGAAATGTCACAGAGTGGGTGGTCCTTCCATATTGTCAGCAGACAAGCTAGGGGAATTTCCTTATTTAATGTTTAGTTCCCACCTTCTTACCCCATACACTCAACAGAAGTTGAAAACTCAGCCCACTTCCCTCAGATGAGAGGTCAGAGGATTTTCAGTCTAATCTCTACCTTGAAAAGTAGAGAGTAAAACAGAAAGACCAAAGCTTCTCAGGAGAAATAGAAACTGTAAGAAGAGAAGAGATCTTCAAAATCACATTATTCACTTTGAAAACACAATAATGGTTGCTCTGTGGGTATGGTGAACAGTCTATAATTCCTGCCTCAGAAATCAGAAATGAGTGATCCCCAGAGCACCTGTGCATTCAGAGTTTGAGTGAGAGAGACTGCCTCAGTGAGTCAGGTTGAAGAACCACGGAGGATGATTACTAACAACAGCATCAGGCCTCTGTAAGTGTGTGTGTGTTTGTGTGTAGTTGTGCATAAAAATCTCAACACATGTATATCCACACACGTACAATGTAAACAAACACCTCTCTCTCTCTCTCTCTCTCTCTCTCTCTCTCACACACACACACACACACACACACACACACACACACACAGTAAAAAAAAATGGAAAAAGATGATACAGTAAAAATAATGCACCTACACAAATAAGTAATTGTGTTTGTGTGTTGTGTGTGCATGTATCTGTGTTTGAGGGGGCTATGTGTTTGTGTACATTGTATTTGTGTGGGCATACCTGTGAGTAAGTGTTTATATACAACTACATATCACACACATACACTAAAAAAGAAAAAAGAAGATACAATAAAAGATAATACATTTATAAAAATAAGTAACTGTGTGTATGATGTGTGTGTGTGTGTGTGTGTGTCTGTCTGTGTGTCTGTCTGTGTCTGTGTGTGTGTATACATTTTCCCATGTGTATTTGTACACATTTGTGCTGGAGATTTCCCACTTTGGCAATGGCAACATGTAAGTATCTCTGATCCACTCCCTCTATATTTGCTACATTCATCTTTTTGACTCTCTGTTCTTATTTGGATGCCACTTGGTGTACTACTTCTGTGTGTTTGTCTCCCATATAGTGTGGAGATTGCTCCAGAAAGGCAGCTTTATAGCATCAAATCACAGCATAGCGGTTGGCTTATTAGTAGGTGCTCAAGAAACATTTGTGGAATGACTAAGTTGGATGCATACGTGAAATGTTGACATACTAATTTGATTTGGTTACATGTCCCCAGAACATGTAACCCCAAAGAACACTATCAACATTCTGAAGCACCCTCCTAACAAAGCTTTACCACAGAGAGGGAAAAGCATAAAATTATTTCAGTAATGCAGAAATGAAAGGATAGAATTGCCCTTAAAGAAATAATGCCAATTAACTGCAAAATGTGCTTAATTAGAAGAAAAGCAAGATTTCAAAGAAAGTATGAAAATCTGTTTCTAATTATGAATTCAAGTAATATATGACTATGACTAAGCTTTTATTCAATATTTTAAGCTAATACTAGTTATATCTAAACTCAGATCATTTTTACCTCTATGATTTTGTGATTTTATTATAAAGCACATGAGTGTTACTTAGAAAATAAAGTAATATTTGTATAAAATAGTACGAATTGAAATAATTATTGAAACAAACTTAATTTTTTCAGCAGATGCCCCCACTTATAAATGAAATGTATTTTGAATTGCCAGTGACATAGGCTTTTCAATTTTCTTTATTCATCAAAATCACTGGTATTGTGGCTACAATTCCTCCAAGATCTAAAGAGTCAAACTCAGTAGGAGAGAGTCCCAGTCATGCTTGTCTATCAAGTTACTTGAGTGTCCAGACAAGCCTGATCGTCACCATTTATAGAGCACAGGAAGTCTCGCTAATGGGTTATCATCTTAGTTCACAAGCTAGAACTCTGCCTAACAGTTTCCTTTAGTGACTTTGTTCACATCTGATAAGTAGGAAAGAAAGTAATCAATCATCAGTCTTAGGAAAAGAGGAGTGATGAAAGCTACATAAGGATTCAGTCTCCTCAGGGTGACGGTTGAACATGTTTTTATCCAGCTCTGAGGTGTGTATTAAACGAGAGACAATGAGTAAAAGAGGATTTATCAGGATTACTTCAAGTTTATCTTGCTTTTCTATATTTGTAACTGCTAAGGAGCCATTTCTTAAGGGATTACTGCCATTAAAAACTACCCTCTTATCCCTCTCGCCAGAAAGTCTTTCCAAAGCCTATAAAAGCTAATTTTACTTCTTAAAGCTAGTTAATCAAATAGATGTACAAGTTCATCTGCCTTTGCTAAGAGTTGACACTAAAATAAGGGCTTACAGGATATGCCTTGAGCTATTAACCATGCCTTCTAACCAGTTTTCTTCTTTTTTCTCCACTTAAAGGCTAAAATTCCGTTAGCTTGCCATGTTACTTTTGTTCACTGTACAGCACTTAAATTGTATTACTATTATGTTAATATAATGGACTATTTCTATAATTGGTTATGAGGACTCTCAATTTGTACTCCTCCAGAGTTATTTAATTCCAAGGTATTAGTTGTATCTTTTAAATGTAGTTGACTAGTAAATAATGCACCACAAAAGCTCCAACCTAATCTCAAAACCTATGAAAAAGATATAAAGTGGTACATTTCCTTTAAAAAAAGCATTAATCTTATTGGATAAAAAGACTATAAAAAGATAATTCTGTCAGTAAAACCACCTGTACTGGAGGCTATATACCACAGTTTAGAATATAAGGAGAATATAATATGAGATCTACTTCCTGCTCTTGGAGAAAGCCCTCAAGTCTGTAGTCATGAAAGAGAAGAATACTATAGGGGTCTGTCAGGTGGGTATATCCTCATGTTGCCTATAGTAATAAAACAGACACCCCGAATAACAATAATAATTATCTGTCATTTCATAGCACTTTACAATAGGTTTATATGCATGAAACTGAAAATTAATTGAATTCTTAATTATGATCATTACACTATCTCAATAATACCCTAAGGCCTATCAATTAGAAAACATAACAATGTTCATCAGAAAACCAACAGGGTATTTGTTCAAAGCAGCTAGAAAATTTAGTATAAATTAAATGTCTGCAAGACTGAATATGAATGGTATTTTTATAGTAAAAGGATTACCCTCAATTTTATGAGAAATGACCTCACTACTACTTGCTCATTGGTGCTCAGCTTCATTTTTCCATTTCTAAGCAGTTCAGGACTCCCTACCAACAATGGATGGCATTGCCCTTACTGGATTGGGTCTTCCCATATCAATTAACTCAATTATGACAATCCTTCATTGATATGCCCACAGGCCAAATCAGTGTAGACAGTCCCTCACTGAAATTCTCTTCAACAGGCGGGAATATTGCTCTCAGAAAAAAAAACAAAAAACAAAAAAAAAAACCAGTGATTCCATTGAACCAGAAGTTAAGAATGGCTATGTCACCACAATACCTCTTTGTCAACATGCAAAAGGGCATGACAGTGTTGAATGGAAAAGGTAGGCTACTACTTCACAAAGAATTGCAGATATATAAACGCATCTCTAATTGATGGAGGTTCAGAAGTAGGAGGTACCTCCAGGAAGATACAGAGACCTGGGATAAGGGAGTTGCTCAAGAATCAGTGGGAGCGTCCTTAGCTGTGATTAGCATTGAGGATAATAATCCTAAAAATGCCACCTCCTGTAACCAGGCAAAAAACCCAACGAAGTGATAGTGACACCAACACAGCCACAAAACTTTCCACCCAAAATTTATTCTCTCTGCCAGTAATGCAGGAACAGGGAATGGAGAAGAGACTGAGGGAACAGCCAACCAATAACTGGCCCAACTTGAGACCCATTCCATGAGGAATCCCCAACACTATTAATGATACTGTGATATGCTTGCAGACAGAAGTCTAACATGGCTGCCCGCTGAAAGGTTCCACCCAGCAGTTGACTCAGACAGATGAAGACTCCCACAGACAGACAGTGGATGAAGTTTGGGGACTCTTATGAAGAATAGGAGGAAGAACTAGGACCCCTAAAGAGATAAGAACTACACAGGAAGACCAACAGAATCAAATAACCTAGAACCTTGGAGCTCTCAGAGACTAAACCACCAACCAAAGAACATACATGGGCTGGCCCTAGGCCTCCCCATACATATATGTAGCAGGTGTAAAGCTTGGTCTTCATGTGGGTTCTGAACATCTAGAGCAGGCGCTATTCCAAAAGCTGTTGCCTATATGTGGGATATGTTCTAGCTGGGTTGCCTTGTCTGGCCTCAGTGGGAGAGGATATGCCTAGCTGTGAAGAGACTTGATGTGTTAGGATAGGGGGATACCCAGGGGCCCCTTACTCACTAAGGAAAGAAGGGGAGGGAGATTCCAGAAGGGTTGTGGAAGGGAGTGACTAGGAGAGGGGCAGTGAGAGGAATGTAAAATGAAATAATAATAATTAATAACAATAATAACAATAACAAAGGTGTCTCATAATACTAGTATTCTCTGTGACTTCAGTCAGTCAGTGAAATTATAACAATTCAGTTCAGGCAGAATCATAAATGATTCAGACCCTCTAGAAACAAAAGCAGAAGGCTATTGAACTAAAGAAAAAGCCAAAATAACTAAGGTGCTTGCTGAAGGCAAATGAAGTACAAAATGGTACTCAGGGAAGCTTTGTGATGGGATTTAGGTGTCAGTTTATCTGGATTCAGGCATACTTAGAAAGCTAAGATTGCATTATTTATGATTGTGTCCATGAAAATATTTCTCAGGAGGACGGTCTTGTGAGTTAGTAGCCTGGGTGTGATAGATTCACCCACAGCGTGGGCAGATGTCATCCAATCATTTGGGAACCTAGATAGAATAAAAGAGAGAAATAATTTGTCTTCTTTCTCCTGGAACTGGGACCCATTATTCCTCTTGTCTTTGGATAACAGGTCCTAAATTCTCTGACCTCAGGACTCCAGACTTGCATTAATAGTACCCTAAGTTTTCAGCCTTTTGGTCTCAAATTGAGACTGAAACTATCAACTTCCCTGGTCCTGAGGATTTTGAATTGATGGTTTTAGGATTCTTGGGACTAACCTGTGACAGGACTTCTCAGCTTCCACAATCATGTGAACCAAATGCTATTGTAAATACCCTCACATCTATCCATCCATCCAGATTCTCTTTTGACTTAAAATAAAGTTAGATCCTGGTAAAAATCTGTAAGTTAAAAACGTTATAATTCAAACATGTGTTTACTACACTTAATGTACTGACTAGCACAGCTTAAGAACATTATTCACCAGAGGGTTGCTGTTGACTTTCATGATCATGTGGCCTACTAAGAGCTACTGATGGTTGTCACAAACAAGCATCTCAGGAGAACATTATTCTGTACATTCTAGTCCAGGAAAATATCAAAATCCAAAATTTTAGTACACCTACTGACACTATTTATTACATTATCAGAGAGCAATGACCAGGTCCTGACAAAACACTGCCAGCATCAGTTTTTATCCTATTCTTCCAATCCTAAATTCTCTTCTTTTTCAGAAGTGAGCATCTCAAGAATAACATAAAAGAATAACATAAAAGATTATTACATTATCACTGTTATGTGATAATGCAATCATTAGTTGAAAATTATTAATCCAGCCTTAACAAGTTGTGTTTGTTATGTGTATAACTTACTAGTTCTATGTTTTAAACCAGCTCTGATTAGTTCAAGATTATTTCTGTAGGGATTTAAATGAGAAATGTACCCATAGGGTTATGTATTTGAACACTTGATTCCCAGATGTGCTGCTGAGGTTATGGAACATTTAGGTGATGTAGTCTTGCAGGATGAAGTGTATCACTGGGGTCGGGTTTTAAGAGTTTATATTCTCAGGCCACATCATTCTCACTTTCTTTGCCCCCTATATGTAGGTGAATGTGATAAGCTGGCATCCTGCTCTTACTATCTATTGCCATACCTTCCACGCCAGTGTGGACTCACCCTCTAGAACTGTAAGCCCCAAATAAATTCTTCTATAAATTGCCTTGCTCATGGCATCTGACCACAGCAACAGAAAAGTAACTGATGGAATTCTCAAAAAACAAAACAAAACAACCAAAAAAACCATAAATATCAGCTCCATGGCACCAGGGATTTTTACCCGCTGTGTTTATTCTTGTTCTTTTAGAGTCATTCAGGTATTCAGTAAATATTTGTGAGTGAATTTTGTACATAAAAACATTTAGGCAATGCTTCACACAGAGAGAATATACAACATATAGAATGGTGAGAAAGTTTTTTATAAATATATTATCCAATGTTAAAGGTTGAAAGAAATATAAAGGAAAAAAATTCCAAAAATAAATGAAATTCCTTGCAGGAAAAATCCATCTAAGAGAATCTGTGCAGCAACAGAAAGATGGTTAATCGAGTTGGTGTTTTCACAATGTGAAATAAAACAAAGCACTATAAGTGGAAGTTTCTACTTTACATGCCCGGGCCTGCGGGACTCGGTTATTCGTGGGGGCGAGGGGAACCAAAACCTGGAAGAGAAACGGGCGAGAGAAAGGAAGGACCCAAGCAAACGGTTGCTTGTCAAGAGCCGTGTATTTTAAAAAAGGCAAGCTTTTTATAACAAGCTCGGGTTGGGGAGGGGGAAGGCAGGTGGGGTCATGGAAAGGTACAGCTTCTTCTTGGCCTGTGCCCTAGAACATTTTGTGGTTAGGGGCTTTTCTCAGAAGTAGCTATCTCTTTGTGCATCAGCTTTCAGCAGGATGAGGCATAGTCAAGGTATTCAACTGAACAGGATGTAGGTGGGTGACAAGGCTTCGGTTTCCAGGCGAGGGGGAAGGCTGGCAGGGGTCCCTGTTAGGGGTCCTGGTCTCTGACA